>NC_063360.1:25160034-25233515 GCF_021869965.1 Rhincodon typus | reverse complement strand
TTCCTGCTCCTATGATGCTGCTTGGCCTGCTGTGTTCATCAAGCTCTGCACCTTGTTATCTCGGATTCTCCAGCATCTGCAGTTCCTACTATCCCAGGAGCCATCTAGTGTTCAGTTAACAATGTGTATGTCTTGTCCACTTGGGTCTTGTGGCACTTGGCAAGGTGAATCATTGCACTTTAGGCAAAAAATACATATCCAAACTGAACTGTGAACAAGGTTCCAGTTTATTAAATCACCCCTGAGGTTTTCTCTCATTTTGCTGAAAAAAAGCACTTCAAAATAACTAGTATCTCATGCCAAATAAGACAAATTATCTTATGCACACAGACCAAATATGTTACGCTGTCCATAGGAGATAACAATATGTTTAAGAAGTCTAATTACTTCCACAAGAAATGCATAGTCTTGGTAATTATTTCATTTCCTTCTTGAAGGTGAATTGTTGTTTGTTGGATCTGGGGAGAAGTTTGCACAAATTGCTTGTTTTACTCTCTAGTTTAAATAAATCCTAATCCCAGACAAATGCTCAGTACAGAGTGTTCCTATTTAGTAACCCCCTCACATAGTTGTAAGGATTCTACAATGCTGTTCCAAGGTGTTTGCTCTACATCCCACATTGTGCTGAGATAAATTAGTTCTTGTGCCTGTGTTTATGTGACCTGTTTTTCCATAAGCATTGAGCTACATTTTTTAAAAATTAGCAAATAGCCTTGCCTTGTCTCCTAAAAATACAAGCCTGGAAATTCTATTTGCATCCTCAATGGGTGCAGTGTTAGAGTGCAGACAGCTACTCTGTTACTGGTTGATGTTGATACAAGACCAGAACTAAATTTGGGTTCAGGCCTCACTTAGATGTGCTTGGTGAGTTGTGACCATAAAATAGCACCCACACACCACTGCCACTCCACACCACTCCATCTTGCTGGTTGAGGGAGGACAAGCATTTGGTTTTATACCCAACACTGAGCCAACTGGTTTAGGGTGTGGGTGAGTGAACGGGATCAAGGAGTAAGGCCATTCTGGGGATCACTTTGAATGTGCGGCAACAGGCCAGAGGGTTTTGTAGACCCAGCAGCAGCAACATCTTCCTTCTCTCAGTCTTACTGTTGAAAACACATGATACTTTCCACTGAATGGACACTGGTTTGGCCAGCTAGCCGTTGGCATTACTGAGAGTGCACTGAGCATGTTCTGCCCATTTGTACCCGCAATTTACAAATGGGGTTCTACCTCATGTCAGTTTTGGAATGCAAGTGGACTGTTTGCCCCCATTCTCAGGCATGCCAGGCTTCATCCTAGCACTGAAACTCACCTGCCAGCCTCAAGATTGAATTCAGGCAGAAAATGAGCTTCGTGTGGTCAATAATTAGGCCAAAGCTCGGATAATAGTGAACGGGTTGCCCTAGGCCTCTCCTGCCTCTTGTAAAATTGTAGACACAGTTGGGTTGGGTAAGAGGGCAGAGGGAAGAGCACCTCGGAATTTTACAGGCAAAAGCCCCCATTGGGGAACAGTAAATTTCTGCATGCTTTTTGTGGGATTTTTCTGTGCACACAATTGGCAGGTTTGTTTTCCTTCAATGCAACAATGGCTGCATTTCAAAATTAATTTAGTGGCTTCAAGCATTTTGGGATGTCAGTGGTCATGAAAGGCACTGTATAAATGCAAGTCTTCCTTCTTTCATATCACCCTGGCATTTTCCTCTCACATTAGTGAATGGGGGACAATTGTACCTAAAAGAGAGGGAGTAGCTGTTATACAGTGAAAATATTTCTTCATTTTCACCCAGAGAATGGTATGCCTATAGAATTCTTTGCCACAGAATGTGGTTGAAGCCAAAATATTGGATGTTTTCAAAAGGCATTAGGTACTAGAGCTAAAGGGATTAAAGGGTATGGGGGGATAGTGGGAAAAGGGTACTAAACTGGAAGATCAGTCATGATCATATTAAATGGGGGAGCAGGCTTGATGGGCTGAATGGCCTACTCCTCTCCTATTTTTACCATTTCTATGTTATCAAAGATGACCCTGCTTTGGGTAGGTAAGCCATGGGTTCACTGGACAGATTGTTTTTAATTCTGTCATCCAAAGGTAGAGACTTCAATAGAGAACATAAGAACTAGGAGCAGGAGTAGGCCATGCGGCCCCTCGAGCCTGCCCCGCCATTTAATAAGATCATGGGTGATCTTTTTGAGACTCAGCTCCACTTACCCGCCCGCTCTCCATAACCCTTAATTCCTTTACTGTTCAAAAATTTATCTAGCCTTGCCTTAAAAACATTCAACCGCTTCACTGGGCAGAGAATTCCACAGATTCACAACCCTTTGGATGAAGAAGTTCCTCCTGACCTCAGTCCTACATCTGCTTCCCTTTATTTTGAGGCTATGCCCCCTAGTCCTAGTTTCACCTGCTGGTGGAAACAACCTCCCTGCCTCCACCTTGTCCATTCCCTTCATAATCTTATATGTTTCTATAAGATCTCCCCTCATTCTTCTGAATTCCAATGAGTATAATCCCAGCCTTCTCAGTCTCTCCTCATAATCCAACCCTCTCAACTCTGGAATCAACCGAGTGAATCTCCTCTGCGTCCCCTCCAGTGCTAGTATATCCCTTCTCAACTAAGGAGACCAAAACTGCACATAGTACTCCAGGTGTGGCCTCACCAGGCCCCTATACAGCTGCAGCATAGCCTCCCTGTTTTTAAACTCCATCCCTCTAGCAATGGCAGACAAAATTCCATTTGCCTTTTCAATTACCTGCTGCACCTGCAATCCTACTTTTAGCGATTCATGCACAAGGACACCCAAGTCTCTCTGCACAGCAGCGGGCTGAAATTTTTTACCATTTAAAACATAGTCCATTTTGCTGTTATTCCTACCAAAATGGATGACCTCACACTTATCAACATTGTACTCCATCTGCCAGACCTTTGCCCACTCACTTAGACTATCTATATCCCTCTGTCGACTTTCAGTGTCTTCTGTACACTTTGTTCTACCACTCAATTTAGTGTCATCTGCAAATTTTGACACGCCACACTTAGTCCCCAACTCCAAATCATCTATGTAATCATCAACCTGGCAGCATGCTACCTCCTGGACTCTTGGCTACAGTTAGTAAAAAATGCTGGGAATAAAGGGGAAAAAGACAATTAGTTCATTTGCACAAACATGGTAATTTTCATTGTGCACCTATGTAAATTAGCAATGGAATTTAACACCTCCCGATCACTCTGTCTGAGAATATGTTATTTTAAATTCATTTTGTTCTGTGTACAATGGTACATTAAAAGTTAGTCCTTCTGTATCTTAAGCCAAGAAAGTAACATGGCAACACATAGAACATAGAATATTACAGCGCAGTACAGGCCCTTCGGCCCTCGATGTTGCACCGACCTGTGAAACCAATCTGAAGCCCATCTAACCTGCACTATTCCATTACCATCCATATGTTTATCCAATGACCATTTAAATGCCCTTAAAGTTGGCGAGTCTACTACTGTTGCAGGCAGGGCATTCCACGCCCTTACTACTCTCTGAGTAAAGAACCTACCTCTGACATCTGTCCTATATCGATCACCCCTCAATTTAAAGCTATGTCCCCTCATGCTAGCCATCACCATCCGAGGAAAAAGGCTCCCACTGTCCACCCTATCTAATCCTCTGATCATCTTGTATGTCTCTATTAAGTCACCTCTTAACCTTCTCTCTAACGAAAACAGCTTCAAGTCCCTCAGCCTTTCCTCATAAGACCTTCCCTCCATACCAGGCAACATCCTGGTAAATCTCCTCTGCACCCTTTCCAATGCTTCCACATCCTTCCTATAATGCGGCGACCAGAACTGTACGCAATACTCCAAGTGCGGCCGCACCAGAGTTTTGTACAGCTGCAACATGACCTCATGGCTCCGAAACTCAATCCCTCTACCAATAAAACCTAACACACCATACGCCTTCTTAACAACGCTATCAACCTGGGTGGCAACTTTCAGTGATCTATGCACATGGACACTGAGATCTCTCTGCTCATCCACACTACCAAGAATCTTACCATTAGCCCAGTACTCTGTATTCCTGTTACTCCTTCCAAAGTGGACTTGCGGGTCAAATGGCCTGTTTCCACTCTGGAGGGATTCTATAATTCTATGAATAAGGTTACCCTCCATCGTGTTGTCTGGCACTGTCACCTTGCTAAATAGGTGAGACTTGAAATAGATGAAACTTGAAATAGATCGAGCAAATCAAGAAGTGGCATTCATGCAGACGCCAGCAGAACCTCATGGCCTAGAACACGCCACACTCAACCATTACTATCAAACAGGGGATCAACTCTAGCTCAATGATGAATGCAGAGGGCATGCCAGAAGCAGCACCAGGCATACCTAAAAATGAAATGTCAACCTAGTGATGCTACAAAACAGGACTGCTTGCGATACCAAACAGCATAAGCAGTAAGTGACAGACAGGCTAAACAACTCCACAACCAACAAATCAGATCTCGGATCTACAGTCCTGCAGCATCCAATCACTAATGGTGGCGGACAACTAAAGTACTCACTGGAGGTGAAGATGCTACAAATATCGCCATACAAATGATTTTGGTTGAGAGGGGCTGCTCTGAAGCATTCATGATCCATCTTGGCTTCCTCTGAAGGTTCCCAGCATCACAGATGCCAGTTTTGAAACATTTCAATTCATTCCACATGACGTCAAAAATTGGTTTGAGACTGGATAATGGGGCCTGACAATATTCCAGCAATCATAACGACTTGTGCTCCAAGACTTATCAGGGCCCTATCCAGCAGAACAGATACAGCACTGGTATCTACCCAACAACGGAGAAGATTGCCAACTCATGTGTATTCACAATATGCCAACTCATGTGTATTCACAATATGCAGGACAAATCAAACCCAGCCAATTACTGCTCCATCAGTCTACTCTCGATCAGTAAAGTGATAGAAAGTATCATCAGCAGTGCTATCAACTACAACCTGCCAAGCTAAACATGCTCACTGATGCATAGTTTAGGTTCACGCAGCTCCTGACATTGGTTTGAGCAAGGGCTAAATTCCAGAGGCGACATGAGAGTGACTGCCCTTGACCTCAAGGCTGCAGTTGACAGATGAAATGTTGGAAAACTAGAGTTAATTGGCAGTGTGGAGAAAAACTCTCGCTTGTTGGAGGCTGGTACAAGGAGGATAGTCATGGTTGTTGGAGATCAGCCATTTCAGCTCCGGAACATCTGTGCTGTAGTTCAGAGTGGTGTTCTGAGCACAACCACATTCGGCTGCTTCAACAATGACCCTTCTTCCATTACAGGCTGGTGGCTCACTGGCAACAGACTGATGTGCAGCTGGAAGTGTGATAGAGCAATGACTGCAGGTTATACATCCAGCTGTGGTAAATTCCCAATAGTGAGAAGGTCATGTGGGAGCAAAGCACTATCCTCAGGCATAATAACTGAATCATATTTTCCCTATATTGCAGACAGAGGCCATTCAGCTCATTGAGTCTGCACTGACTCTCCAAACAGCATCCCACTCTATCCCCATAACACTGCATTTCCCATGACAATCCCCCTAACCTGCACATCTCTGGACACTGTGGGCAATTTACCGAGGCCAATTCCCCTAACCTGTACACCTTTGGACTATGGGAGGAAACCGGAGTACCCAAAGGAAACCCACACAGACATGGGGAGGACTTGCAAACTCCACACAGTCAGTCACCCGAGGCTGGAATCGAACCCAGGTCCCTGGCAAAATAAAAACTGAAAGATCTGCGGATGCTGTAATTCAGGAACAAAAACAAAGTTGCTGGAAAGGCTCAGAAGGTCTGGCAGCATCCGTGAAGGAGAAAATAGAGTTAATATTTTGGGTCCGGTGACCCTTCCTCAGAACTGTTCTTTTCCAGCAACTTTGTTTTTGTTCTAGGTCCCTGGCACTTTGAGTCGGCAGTGCTAACCACTGTGCCACCATTCTGCCCTGGTTGACTGCCTGGTTATGCAGCAACATTAGCCAAAGATCATGAATAAGGGTGAGATTTTCCATTGTGAATCCTAGAATCGTTGTTGGAGGCCTAGTTTTCAGGGATCCAATGGCAAGAAGCTTAGTCCTTTTCTTTCAGGTCTCATGGGGTGGGTGGTGGATGGGCATTGAGGAGAAAGTGAAGACAATGACAAGGACAGGGTGGTGGTTTTCAGTGACTAGCCCCTTGTTTCCCATCTGTACCTATTATTGAAACAGACTGGAGCAAATGAAGGCCATACCCCACAGCCGCACATGCAAGCCATCGGGCTTCCTTTTGAGAAAACCACTTGACTCACAAGCCAAGGAGGCAGATAATCAAGCCACTAAGTGGCTATTAATTGATGATTTAATGCCCTTAATTGGTGAGTCAAGATGGTTGTCCATTGACCTGCATGGTCAGCTGAGGTGACAAGAAGAGGGGGTGTCTCTTTCCATGACAAACACATCCAATTATTTGCTCTTCTTGCCATCTTCCTTGCCACCTCCAAGGGGAGGCATTGTGCCCTAAGGATGTCAAGCCATGAAGTAACAGAGAAATGAAGAATGTAGAGATAAATTTCAAAGCAGCATAACCCTTGAACTTAGCTGTTGTTCTCAGGGCAGGCTTACTGCACTGGATGAGCTGCTGGTTATGATGAAGGTTTCTAGAACCATCCTCTTTGGTAGTTGGAAGCTACAGGGTGTGGTTAGTCACATGTGGTAGAGGAAACCCACTTCCTGGCCCAACTAGAAGAGTGTCTTCTAGCTTACAAAATATAATTTATTGCATGTAAGCAGCTAGTTTCAGGTTATACTGTTTTGATAGATATTATAATACAAAATTTGAGGAAGATCAGATAGAAACACAAGAATTAAGAGTTAAGAGCAGGAGTGGGCAATTCTGCTCCTCGAGCCTCCTACACAATTTAATACAGTCATGGGTGATCTGATCCCAGCCTCAGCTCCATTGTCATGTCTGCTGCCTTTAACTCATTACTAGTTAAAAATTTATCTATCCCTGGTCTCCCAGCATCTACCACACCCTAGGATAGTGAATTCCACTGATTCACCACCCTTTGATAGAAGTAAATCCTCCTCATCTCTGTTGTAAATCTGCAACCTTTAGCGTTAAAAAGAAGTTAAGTTGAACCTTGGCTGTGTGAGTGAGTTCAGTGTTGAAGGGACCCAGTAACAGAGGAGTCTTCCTCCCACTGAGGACAGAGCCCCATGGGTAATTTGCATTAGCTCTGAAAATGTTAAGATGTTAGGACTCACACCTTTGAGATCTTAGCAATTCTGCCCAGAATATGATATTATTATAGAGGGTGATCCTTAGGATACTCCTCATACCAAACCTTTCAGGCCTTTTCAGGCCTGTAGATAAGATATTCCAATATAAGTGAGCTTGTCATTCTAAATAGCAGTGAGTATAATTTCAAAATGTATGTTAGTCCACGAAATATTTTTGGAGTCATGCAAAATGAGAAGAATTAATGCACGTAGACTGACTGTCAGTTTAGCAGCGTTAATAACAGCTTATTATTTCAAGCCATGAATGCTAAGTGCGCATTTGTTTAACAAATTTACACTTGTAATGCTTCTTATACATATTTACTATCTTGCAACACAGACAGAAGATGCAGGAGAACTTAACAGAGAAATTATTATTCGTTGTTAAAAACCAACAATTAAAACTAATCCTCTGGATCCCTGCTGGTGGTTTGGAGGTGTATGGAGGGAATGGGGTGTGTAAAATTTCTCAGGTGGAGGTCAGAAAAAGAGTCAGGTTCAACTCTGTTTGTCTCTCCACAGACACGGTCAGACCTGTTGGGTTTCTGCAAGTCTTTTTCTTTTTGCTTCACTGAGATGTTAAGATATGAGAGAGGAACTCAACAGACAACAAACCCGTAACTGTGTAGAATGTTTGATATCATAAAATGACCCAATGCACTTCACAGGAACATTACCAGAATCCATTTAACACCAAACCACATAAGCATTAGGGCACATGGTGGTACATTTTAAGGAGTATCTTAAAGGTAGAGAGAAAAGGGGTAGAAAGTTCAGGGAAGGAATTCCAGAGGTTCAGGCCTAGTCACCTGAAGGTACAATTGCCAATGGTGAAGCAAGAAAAGTAGGAGATTAAGAGATGCAAACTGCCTCAAGTCTAAGTTGTCATTTATCTCAAACTGTGCAGAAAATTTAAAGGGCGTCGGATAGGCAAATCATTCACAAAACAAAAAAAAATTAAAGGTTACGTTGTCTGGGGGAGATTCTGTCCAAATATATGTAGCATTTATTTGTTCCAATTTCCAACAGAAATTTCTTGACTATAAGAAATACTTAAGGCAGTTACACTCACTATAATCTAAAATTCCTTTTGCCCTTTGTCATGCATTTCCTGTGCATTTTAATATATCATTTTCATAGTTAGATTATGCCCAAATGGTGAATGTCAGCTATTACACCAGAAATAGTCATTTTTTCTTCTCTCCACCTCTGAGGCCATATGCGTTTTTTATTTGATGTGTCAGGTTTGGCAACACTGGGTTAGTTTCTGACTGGATGCAAAGTCAATAACAAAATTCCAAAGTGAAGACTTCAAAGAGTCCTTGTATCATTTCCTTTCACTTCCATGGAAGCACACATCAGACTCAAAGTCACCACAGAAGATTTGCTTTGCTAAGCGAGTGCCAGGTATTCTGGCTCAATGACCAGACTGACTCCCATGACTTTATCTATATACGAATGTTTGGCACTATTGGACAATGGCATGGATTCCAGACCAGTCTGGCCTGCATCTTTAAGGTAGTTACATGACATTGCACTAGTATAAAAGGACCCTCATTGCCCTCAGCCACTGTTTCTGTGTAATGGAGTCAATGTGGTCAGTTACTACTATGTGTGTAATGTACAGTAACACAAATACACATTGAACCCAGACTATAAGTCTAAGCCTGTGACATCATCGACTTGTAAATAGTGCTGTAAATAAAATTCCAGATATCTGACTCAATAGACCAGACTATCTGTGGTATTGGTTAACATATACAGAAAAACATAAATGTCATGAAGCACTTCAGTGTTTTTGTCCTGCCAACTTATTTTCAGAAATAAAATGAAAGAAGGATTCCAAAGCTAGCAACTTATCTAAAACACAATGTCTCTGGCATTGTGTCTTATTTGCAGAAAAACTCTCTGGGCATAATCAGCCTTAACAGTTGCCTATGTGTCCACCTGCTAAACACCCCAGATGAGGAACATCACCACCTTCGCCTCAAAGGATGAGTAGGAAATAGTCAACAGTGTGAATTAGTATATCAGTAAAATAAAACGTGACAAGGTGAGTCATTATTTTTATCTCACAAGAAAATGATCTGTCCAACTCCTGCACTTCCAACCAACAATGCAAACACAAACCCCTCATTCACCTCAGCTTTTAATTAATGAATTATTCAACTTGGCCTAATCAGTGATGTTTATAAAGGTCAAAAAAAGACATCTGAAACCACTGAACATATGGTGCAATGTGAGTCAGTTTGCGGTTTTGATAGTTAAGAAGAGTTGTTATTTCACATACATCCTTTGCACTGTGCTGTAATAAAAGTGAATCTCATTTAAACAGTGTGAGTTGTAATCTTTGTGATGATCTTGGTGACCCACCATATCAAAAGAGAAAGGACTTGAGACTCCCTAATTGTTTTTCCATTTGATGTTTTATCATTCCCTTGCACTATTTGGGAGAATGGCTTTCTTCTGACAGTGCTGTAATAACGCACCACTAAGAGAATGCACTCCTTTGAAGGAGTAATGATCAGCTTTCAGTGACAAAACACAATGGGGAAGTATGTAGTCTGTATTCGCTCAAGAATCTCGACCGCCTACAAATCAAACCACAGAACTACTTGAAGCCCAGTTGTTTACTGAGCAGGATGGACCTTCGTCATGAAGTTTTTCAAACTTCTAAGAAAGCTTAATAGGAAATCATTATTTTCTTGCCAAGTCAGCAACACATTTCATAAGCTATGCCAGACCCACTGTTTAAGCAAAGCGTCACTTGTCGTAATTCCAGCCAGAATGACTTCTTACGACTGGATCTGCAATACTAATGTTCTGAAACATATGGGTGAGAAGATGATAACTGAAGGCATCATCATTGATGAGGACTCATCTACTGAGGTAGTATGGTTTGAGGTTATAAACAGGAAAGGAGAGGTCACCCTGTTGGGAGTTTTCTATAGGCCTCCGAAAAGTTCCAGAGATGTAGAGGAAAGGATTGCAAAGATCATTCTGGATAGGAGCGAAAATAACAGGGTAGTTGTTATGGGGGACTTTAACTTTCCAAATATTGACTGGAAACGCTATAGTTCAAGTACTTTAGATGGGTCAGTTTTTGTCCAATGTGTGCAGGAGGGTTTCCTGACACAGTATGTAGATAGGCCAACAAGAGGCGAGGCCACATTGGATTTGGTACTGGGTAATGAACCAGGCCAGGTGGAGGTAGGTGAGCACTTTGGTGATAGTGACCACAATTTGGCTACGTTTACTTTAGCGATGGAAAGGGATAGGTATATACCGCAGGGCAAGAGTTATAGCTGGGGGAAAGGCAATTATGAGGCAATTAGGCAAGACTTAGGATGCATAGGATGGAGAAGGAAACTGCAGGGGCTGGGCACAATTGAAATGTGGAGCTTGTTCAAGGAACAGCTACTGCATGTCCTTGATAAGTATGTACCTGGCAGGCAGGGAGGAAGTGGTAGAGCGAGGGAACCATGGTTTACTAAAGAAGTTGAATCTCTTGTCAAGAGGAAGAAGGAGGCTTATATAAAGATGAGGCATGAAGGCTCAGTGAGGGCGCTTGAGAGTTACAAGTTAGCCAGGAAGGACCTAAAGAGAGAGCTAAGAAGAGCCAGGAGGGGACATGAGAAGTCTTTAGCAGGTAGGATCAAGGAAAACCCTAAAGCTTTCTATAGGTATGTCGGGAATAAAAGAATGTCTAGAGTAAGATTAGGGCCAGTCAAGGATAGTAGTGGGAAGTTGTGCGTGGAGTCCGAAGAGACAGGTGAGGCGCTAAATGAATATTTTTTGTCAGCATTCACACAGGAAAAAGACAATGTTGTCGAGGAGAATACTGAGATACGGGCTATTAGACTAGACGGGATTAAGGTTCATAAGGAGGAGGTGTTAGCAATTCTGGAAAGGGTGAAAATAGATAAGTCCCCTGGGCTGGATGGGATTTATCCTAGGATTCTCTGGGAAGCTAGAGAGGAGATTGCAGAGCCTTTGGCTTTGATCTTTATGTCGTCATTATCTACAGGAATCGTACCAGAAGACTGAAGGATAGCAAATGTTGTCCCCTTGTTCAAGAAGGGGAGTAGAGACAACCCTGGTAATTATAGACCAGTGAGCCTTACTTCGGTTGTGGGTAAAGTGTTGGAAAGGATTATAAGAGATAGGATTTATAATCATCTAGAAAGGAATAATTTGATTAGGGATAGTCAACACGGTTTTGTGAAAGGTAGGTCGTGCCTCACAAACCTTATTGAGTTCTTTGAGAAGGTGACCAAACAGGTGGATGAGGGTAAAGCAGTTGATGTGGTATATATGGATTTCAGTAAAGCATTTGATAAGGTTCCCCATGGTAGGCTATTGCAGAAAATACGGAGGCATGGGATTGAGGGTGATTTAGCCGTTTGGATCAGAAATTGGCTAGCTGTAAGAATACAGAGGGTGGTGGTTGATGGGAAATGTTCATTCTGGAGTTCAGTTACTAGTGGTGTACCTCAAGGATCTGTTTTGGGGCCACTGCTGTTTGTCATTTTTATAAATGACCTGGATGAGGGCGTAGAAGGATGTGTTAGTAAATTTGCGGATGACACCAAAGTTGGTGGAGTTGTGGATAGTGCGGAAGGATGTTGCAGGTTACAGAGGGACATAGATAAGCTGCAGAGCTGGGCTGAGAGGTGGCAAATGGAGTTTAATGTGGAAAAGTGTGAGGTGATTCACTTTGGAAGGAGTAACAGGAATGCAGAGGACTTGGCTAATGGTAAGATTCTTGGTAGTGTGGATGAGCGGAGAGATCTCGGTGTCCATGTGCATAGATCACTGAAAATTGCCACCCAGGTTGATAGGGTTGTTGAGAAGGCGTACGGTGTGTTAGGTTTTATTGGTAGAGGGATTGAGTTTCGGAGCCATGAGGTCATGTTGCAGCTGTACAAAACTCTGGTGGGGCTGCACTTGGAGTATTGCGTACAGTTCTGGTCACCACATTATAGGAAGGATGTGGAAGCATTGGAAAGGGTGCAGAGGAGATTTACCAGGATGTTGTCTGGTATGGAGGGAAGGTCTTATGAGGAAAGGCTGAGGGACTTGAGGCTGTTTCCATTAAAGAGAAGAAGGTTAAGAGGTGACTTAATAGAGACATACAAGATGATCAGAGGATTAGATAGGGTGGACAGTGAGAGCCTTTTTCCTTGGATGGTGATGGCTAGCATGAGGGGACATAGCTTTAAATGGAGGGGTGATAGATATATGACAGATGTCAGAGGTAGGTTCTTTACTCAGAGAGTAGTAAGGGCGTGGAATGCGCTGCCTGCAACAGTAGTAGACTCGCCAACTTTAAGGGCATTTAAATGGTCATTGGATAAGCATATGGATGATAATGGAATAGTGTAGGTTAGATGGGCTTCAGATTGGTTTCACAGGTTGGCGCAACATCGAGGGCTGAAGGGCCTGTACTGCGCTGTAATGTTCTATGTTCTATGTTCTATCTGCTCCATCTACAGTGGATAGAGTTCAAGACCAGCGACTGTTCATGGGAACATTTTAAATAACATATGGCATTGTGCCTTATTCTTATGGCTCTGAATTCTGCCATGATACTGTTTAATATGGAGATTGGCCCACTTGTACAGTCAGCTTCCTGTTAATTAGACTTTTATCCTTTATGGGAAGAGTTACGTTTACAAGCTTTCCTGCAGGTACTCAGTCAACTTATAAGCCTTCTCTGATGCAAGTCATAGCCACTGTTCTTGGAAAAATCATCCATGGGTCACTCAGGGGGTGATCAGCATCATTAAACTTAATATGTTCCTCACATTGAATGCTGTGGTTCATTACATTTTTATCTTTTGATATTTGGTTAACATTAATCAGTACATTCATGCAATTAGTAAGCTACACATGTTGTATACATTCAAAATATTGTGTTTGCGGTTTTCTTTCATTTATTTTTTCTTCTAATATGTTTTAAGATTATTCTTCTCCACACAAAGTGTGTCCATTTAGTCTATGTGTATATTTGTGTGTGTGTATGTGTGTGTGTGTGTGTGTGTGTAGGTGTGTGTGTGTGTGTATGTAGGTGTAGGTGTGTGTGTATGTGTGTGTGTGTATGCATATGTGTGTGTATGTAGGTGTGTATGTGTATATGTGTGTGTGTGTAGGTGTGTGCATGTGTGTGTGTCTCAGTTTGTGCATGGGAGGAGTATGAATAAAAGTTGAAAAATTGCTGCCGTATGTGGCTCAACCAATCAAAGTCATATATAAAGTGAACTTATATGATGGGACAACATTAAGCTGAACTGTCTGTCAGAAAACTGACCGAATGAGATTGACCATGCATTTTATATCTAGCCTGGTTTTACTTCATTGACTTCAATGGGTGGCCTGTAAAAATGCCAACCACTCCATTTCCCACTTCACTGCATTCTGAATGCTGCAATCTTACTGTGAGTAACATATCAGTATGGGACAGAATGATAGAATTTATGGCAACAGAGATGCCTAGTCACCCCACCTTCAGTGATTCAGATGCAATTTATACTACCCTGTCTTGATTTCTGTCCTGGGATAATCTCATGATTTGATGAGGATGTGAGTTTCTGATCCTATCACGGGAATTCCAAAAGTGGTAAATTTTGATGAAGCCTTGAATGCAATTAGGTGTCGTTTAGATGAACTGATTTCATAATGTTGATGTCCACTTTGTAAAAAACATTTCATTCATTCCATGAAATTTGGGATTTGGACTTAGTGCACCAATAAGAAAGAGGAGTTGTGATTGTCTGGTGCAGTAGCATCGTTAGTGTTGTTGGAGTTTTTATGAAGCATTTCTTTTGTCTGGATGCAAGACTCAGTACATTACAGGCGGCTCCTGGAAATGTGCACCAAGAGCAATAACCAAACAATGCTGGAGGATGATCATCAGGGTGAAATGTGCTCCTTGCTTGGCCAGCTGTTGGTGGCACATTTTCAGCACCAGATTGACACAATGATGGATGCACTAAAGCTTGTGGCAGCCACTGCAAAGGTTGAATGGGGAAAGGCTGCAGTCAAAGGCAGTCTTGTCATTGAGTAGCAAGAGGCTGGAAACTGTGCAAAAGCCCTAGGACTGTATTTTTGATCAGCATTCAGTGGCAAAATACAATGGGGAAATATGTAGTTTGTACTGACTCAAGAATATTGATCACCAAATATAAATCCAGTCTGTAATTGTAAGTGTTGTGAGACTCCACACAGTGCCACAGTTTTGAAATAAACTGAACTGTGTGGCCCATCTTGGAGTGTCAAGTTTTAACTGCATTTAGAAATTTCAGATATGAAGCACACTTTTGGAAAAATTGGTCTATAGTTGAATGTAGGTCAAATTACCACTAGAGAAGCAGAGCTAAGATGATTGTTGATAACATCTATTTTTACTGTTAAGATGTTAAGGTCAGTTATTGGAACAGTTAATTAGCTGCATTTTGTTGGGTGTCATGGTGGCTCAGTGGTTAGCACTGCTGCCTTACAGTGCCAGGGACCGGGTTCAATTCCACCCTTCAGCAACTGTCTGTATGGAGTTTGCACGTTCTCCCCGTGTCTGCATGGGTTTCCTCCAGGCACTCCGGTTTCCTCCCACAGTCCAAAGATGTGCAGGGAAGAAGGGTCTAGGCCCGAAACGTCAGCTTTCCTGCTCCTCTGATGCTGCTTGGCCTGCTGTTTTCATCCAGCTCTACACCTTGTTATCTCAGGTTAGATGGATTGGCCATGCTAAATTGCCCATAGTGTTCAGGGATGTGTAGATTAGGTGGTTTATAAGGGGATAGGTCTGGGTGGGATGCTCTGAGTGTCGGTATGGACTTGTTGGGCCGAAGGGACTGTTTCCACACTGTAGGGATGATGATGATGAAACTCTGGCACTTCAACTATGTAACAATGTAGTTGGAGAAGTTAATAAAGGCTGGTCAAAAAGTGAAAGGTGGTGGCATGTTGAGAATGTCAATAATTTAGTTAATCTGGAACTCCAGTGTAATGTCTTGGGACATGGGTTCAAATCTCACCAGGGCAGCTAATGGAGTTTAAATCCAATTCACAGATCTAAAATGAAAGGTTAGTCTAATGGTGACCATGGAACTATTTGATAAAACTTCTAGTTCACAAATGCCCCTTGGGGATGGGAAACAGCTGTCCTTACTTGATGTGGCTTGCATGTGACACTGGATCCACAGAAGTGTAGCTGACTTTGCAAGTGCCTGGTCAATTCCATAATTATATCAAACTGCTACAAAGTCTAAGGAATGACACCAAATGGACCACCCAGCCTTGACCTTGATACTGGCGAATCCTGTAGACCCTGCAGTATCCTCCTCACTATTATTTCGGGGACTTGTGCCAAAACTGGAAGAGCTGTCCCACAGAATATTCAAGCAACAACCTTTTGTACTGTGTCAATTTGTAACTATAACAATGTCTCAGACACAATCATCACTCTGTCTAGCTATATCTTGGCCCACCAGAGGAGGAGATACAGTGGAATAATTGGGAGTCAGTAGCCTTGGAGTCTTCAATATAGACTCTGGACCCCATGAAATATCTCAGATCAAACATAGATGAGGAAAAGCCCTGCCCATTGCCACCTACTGGCACCCTCAGTTGATGAGTTAGTACTACTCCATGTTGATCACCAATTGGAAGATGCACTGAGGGTGACAAGGAAACAGAATATCATTTGAACATGTCCATCAACAAGAAGTGGCTCAGTAGCACTACTGACTGAGCTGGCAGAAATCTGAAGAATGTAACTGCTAGCCTCTGTCAGTGGTAGGTGGTGAATGAATCAACAAAATGGATAAGTTTACTTGACCTCATCTTCACCAACTACCTGTTACAGATGCATCTGTCCATAATAGTATTGGTAGGAGTTAACACTGCACAGGCGTTATGGAGATGAAAGCCCCATCTTCACTTAGGGTCATGTTGTGTGGCACTATCATCATGCTAAATGGTAAAGATTTTAAACAACACAAAACTGGACCCTCCCGAATGCTGTAGACGATTAATCACAGAATTGTATTCAACCACAAACTGTAAACTCATACCTGACATACCCCAACTCCACAATCAACAATGAAGACAGCAGAAGGGTATATGAAGAACATATGAAGATCATACAAAAAGAGCTGTTAACCTGGTGAAGCTAGAGTACAAAGCTAGTGTGTGCCAACTAGTGAAGGCAACAGACAGTGCAAAGCGATCCCATTACCAAGGGATCAGAGCTAAGCTATGCAGTCCTGCCACATCCAGTCATGAATGGTGGTGGACAATTTATCAACTAAAAGGAGGTGGATGCTCTACAAATATTCCTGTCCTCAATGATGGGGGAGCCCAATACATCAGTCCAAAAGACAAGGCCAAACCATTTGCAATCACATTCAGCCAACAATGCTGAGTAGATTATCCATGTCGGCCTTTTCTTGAGGTCCTCAGCAATGCAAATGTAAATCTTCAACCAATTCGATTCACACCATGTGATATCAAGAAATAACTGAAGCACTTGATACTGCAAAGCCAAAGATACCTGACACAGCAATAATACTGAAGACTTGTGCTGTAGAACTGGCTATACCCCTACTCAAGCTGTCAGCATGGATACAATACTGACATCTGCCCAGGAATGTGGAAAATTGCTCAGGATGCCCTGTCCAATAAAGAAGGACAAATCCAACTTGGCTCCATCAGTCTAAAGATATTCTTGATATCTTGATATTCAGAAAAGTGATGGATAGGGTTGTTGACAATTCTATCACGTGGCACTTGCTCAGCAATAACCTGCTAACTGATGGTCAGCTTGGGATGTGACAAGGCCACCTAGCTTCTGATCTCATTCATGACTGCCTTGGTACAAACATGGGCAAGAAATTTGAAGTCCAGTGGTGAGGTGAGGGTGATGGCCCTTGACATTAAGACCAAGTGCAGCATCAAGACACCCTGGCAATTTTAGTCAATGGGAGTCAGGATGAAAACTCTCAATTGGCTGCAGTCAAACCTGAAAAAAAAAATGAGTGTATAGTTGAAGGAGTTCTTCAGAGTAGTGTCCTAGGCTCAATCACCTTTAGTTGATTCCTGACTTTCCTTGCATCATTAGATCAGAAGTGGGGATGTTCTTGGATATTTGTACAGTGCCCATTCACATTTCCTCAGATACTGAAACAGTCTGTGTCCATGTGCAACAAAATCTGGCCAATATACGGGTTTGGGCTGATAATTGGTACTTACTGCATTAATGACCTGCATTTTCACTTCCAATGCATTGCCATTACTGAGAAACTAGCATTGGATAAAAACCTGAACTGGATAAATCACAAAAATACTGCAGCTACAAAAGCATATCAGAGGCAAGGAATTCTGCAGCACGTTACTCACCAAATAACTCCTAAAGTCAGCTAAACTAAAGAACTGGTCATCGACTTCAGAAAGAAAGGAAGAGAACATGCCCCCATCTATATCAACAGAACTGAGGTCGAGAGAGAGAAGAGCATTCAGTTCCTCGGAGTGACAATAGCCAACGACCCATCCTGGATTTCTTCCTATGTCTCTAAGTCTTTTTAATCTGTACTGCCTTTGCTTCCTGTGATCTGCCTGTACCACTCATAAACAAAGCTTTTCACTGTATATCGGTACACGTGACAATAAATCAATCAATTATCCACCACCTACAAGACACAAGTCGTAAGTGTAATGGAATATTTTCCACTTGCCTGGAAGAGCTCCAAAAAAATCCAGAAGTTATACAATTAAAAGTAGAGCCTTGAGTAGTGTTGTAGAACAGAGTGATCTAGGGGTTCAGGTATATAATTCTTTGCAAATTTCCATCACATATAGATAGGATGGTTAAGAAGGCATTTAGGATGCTTGCCTTCATTGCTTAGACATTTGAGTATAAGAGTTGGGACATTATATTGAGATTGCACAGGACATTGGTGAAGCCTCTTCTGGAGTGCTGTGTCCACTTCTGATCACCCTGTTAAAGGAAGGATATTATTATGTTGGAGATTTACTAGGATGTTGTCGGAAATAGAGGGTTTGAGTTATAGGGAGAGGCTGGATAGGCTGGGACTTTTTTCACTGGAGTGTAGGAGGTTAGGGTGATCTTATAGCTGTTCACAAAATCATGAGGGGTATAGATAAGGTGAATGGCATGTGTCTTTTCCCTAGGGTGGGGGATTTCAAGATTAGGGGGCATACTTTTAAGGTAAGAGGAAAAAGATTTGAAAAAGGTACAAGGGGCAATTTTTTCGCACAGAAAGTATTCTGTGTGTGGAATGAACTTCCAGAAGAAGTGATGGATGCGGCTACAGTTACAACGTTTAGAAGATACTTAGATAAGTCCACGAATAAGAAATGTTTGGAGGGATATGGATTAAGTGCAGACAGGCGGGAATAATTTAGTTTGGGATTATGGTTGGCATGGACTGGTTGGACCAAAGTTCTGTTTCTGTACTGTATGACTCTCTGACTCCATGAGTCTATAACACGCAAAAAGCTTGACACCTCCCAGGACGAGGTAGATTGCTTGATTAACATCCCAACCACCACTTTAAACGTTCACTCCTTTCAGCACTGATTCATAGTGGCAGCAATGTATAACATTACATTGCAACAATTCACCAAGAATCTTTCAACAGCACCTTCGAAACTTTACAATTTCTGCCACCCAAAGGGCCCAAATAAAATTGTCCTCTGGCAAAGAGACTGATAGAAAGTGTTATTTAACTATCAGTAACTCAAGAAAGTAACATTAAAACATTGCTTTTTGTTCTAAAGAAAATGTTCTCCTGCCAGTTATGCAAGCTTTGGTGCTTTCATTTCCATTCACATTTACATGCATTGAATCAATCAAGACTAAAGTTATTAGCCATGGACTGAAGGCTTTTGAATATTAGCATGAAATGGAACACATTGACGTTGCTTCCCTATCAACTATTTTAATGAAATTGGCAAGCCATTTGAATCAATAGGTTAATGCCTCTATTAAATAGTACACTGAAAATTATTACATTTGCTTAATATTTTAAGATTCTGATTGCTAATTGCATGTCTAAATGTGCCTACCGCACAGAAGATGGATTTGCATATGTTTATAAGGCTCCCTAAATCTGATTTTGTCTCTATAAGACAAAGCGTTATTGTTGCCTGGGTAAAGGCATTGTTGAATCAACCGGAAGGAATATTTTACTTAATAGTTACAGTAAACACTTTACAACACCAGCCATCGGTGTGGGAAACATATGACTTGTAATTCAACCTTGTTTCTATGCTCTTCAAGAATGAAAAATTAACTTTTGTAAATTATTTTGGATGAAATGAGTAGAATTAATGCCCTGGTTTTGAAATCCCTCCATGCTCTCACCCCTCTCCTATCTCCATATTCTCCTCCAGTCTGAGGTATATTCCCATTTTATTCTGATCCTCTTGAGCGTTGTCACTTTAAATTACCTCAACATTGGTGGCCATGCCTTCAGATGTGTAGGTCCAAAACTCTGAAATTTACAGAATAGAATGGAGCACAGTAGAGGATATTTGGCCCATCATTCCTAAATAGTCCTGCTTCTCTATACCTCTCTTTCCTCTTTTAAGACATCCCTTAAAATGACCATCTTTGCCTTCAGCTTTTGGGTATCTGCCCTAATATCTCTTTGTGTCTCTCAGTGTCAAATTTTCCTTTAGAATGTTCCTGTTAAGCACTTTGGGAAGTTTTACAAATGCAATGTGTTATTGTTATCATCATCGTCAGTTGATAAATAAGCAGACAAAAATTGTGAGTCATTTTTTTTTCTGCCTTTGATGTTCTGCTCCCTTTGCTAAAGGTGGATTTGGTCCATGGTTACTGGTCAATCCCTGCAACTTGGTGCAACAGGCATTAGACAATGGTTGCCCTCACGCTATTTGGTTCTTGATCAGGAGGAAAGGGGCTTGAAATCCAAGTCTAGTACTTACATACATACCCATTTTAACTGGAGTTCCTGGATGGAGATCATGGACTCTGGCTTATTTAAGAAACAAGTCACAGAAACCAACCCTTGTCTTCTAAAGCGGCAGTGATTGATTTTACCCATCTTTTCTGGTCCAGTTGTGCAAGCTTCACACTGGACAGTATTGCTTATAGTAAATGCATTATAAATGTGAATCTTAGATGTTGAAAATCTTAATCTGTAATGATATAGCTCAACTGATTAATTAGCTGGCTTTTCAATCCATTCCCTCAAGTGGACTAAACCATTAGTTTCCATTTTATTTTCCTGTGCATGGTGTCTGTTACGAATATTGACATTTTCTTGTCATATAACCTAGAGTAAGCAAATTACAATGGGCGGTCATTCTGCACCCTTAGCATTCCTGTGACATTGCAGAGTCCTGATACTGCGTTCTTTTCAGAAAGGAAGTTGGTGGACAACTTTGGAATGTGAAATACAGTGTTAATATTCATAAGTATACATAACACCTTGAAAGATCAGTACACTTGAAAGATCAGTATCAGATCAATCACAACCTGGTTCTTTGATAGTGTTGCTCTAAGGTTGCCCCCACACTACAACTTTAGCACCAGTATGAAGTAGTGGAGCCTAGGAAATACACACATACTGTAAATATAGCCTGAATCTTAGTGCAAAGGCTTATACTGCACAAAGTTGACAATCTGAGGTCCTTTGATCCTATTGCTAAGTACCTGGTTCAGCCTGCTGCACTACTCTGCTTGAAACAGATGTAAGTTCACCCTATATAAGCTGACAAAAATTGTCAGTCATTTTTTTTCCTTCGATGTTCTGCTCCCTTTGCTAAAGTTGGATTTGGTCCATGGTTATTTATGAGATGGAGAAGGACAGGATCTGCCCATCCGATTCTTTGCAGAAATGCACCAAAAGGTTTGCAGATTTCTGATTGGCACAGGTTTAATCTAAGTGTAAAACTGAAATTATTTTGCTTTAACACTAACTTTATTGCATTAAAAATACTCCAAAGACACTGGTAAAGCCTTATGAGAATCTTTATATCCAAGTTTGATATAGTTTTTTGAAATTTTGCCAATTAAAGCACAGACTAATTTTAAACATCAGCAAAGACCACTCTTTCGGCCAAGGATGTTTAGAAGAAAGACTTTGGTTTGATTATGATTTATACTGAGCTAGCTCACCTCAGCCATGTTACAGACAGGAAATCAGCCAGGATTGGCTTGGCTGTGCACCCCCTGTTAGCAGATAGCCTAGCAACACTGTTTTGACGCATGAATAATGATAACTTGGGTGAGGGCAGGAACACTGATGGACACATATGAGCTTTGCTTAGCGAAGGACTAATTATTCAGGAAAGGAGGGGATTGGAGTAAAACTGGCGAGGAAATTAATTGCTGAGTCTTAAACTAGTCAGAACTGCATTGAACTATGAACCTAGAGATTGATACTGAGACCACTAGGTGGCACTCTGCACCAATCACAAGTAGTGCATTTTTATTTAGGTGTCATATGCCTTAAACTGATAAAGTGTATCTCTATTGCTCGAAGCAGTAGGAAAAGTTTGAGGATCCATGTTCTGAAGGCATTAGTAAAGTGATGAGAATCTTTTATATTCTTGATTGAAATACTAGGTGTTAAAAATGTTTCAGGAAAGGAAAAGCCTTTTAAACTTGCAAAATTATATCTGGACCCAGCTTTGAATACATTGTATATGTACATTTCTGAAGTAACGCAATTCAAAAACTATCAATATTAATGACAAATAAGACAGCAGAAGTTAGCAATTTTAGTTAGTAATGACAGAAGAAATAAAGGTAAAACTGAGGTCATAGGAGTAAGTCATAAATTGCTTTTAATACAATTTATTGTGGCATACATGAGGAAAGCTACATTGGGTCCACTTTAACTCTCCAGTCTAAATAATCCATTCGTGGAATACTAGCCACAAGAACAGGTGAATATGTGGACTGCCAATGGGTTGGGCTCCTGTTACGAGAAAGTAAACACTGACAGCAGCTGATCGCTCCTATCTCCAGTGATATTGCCTTTCCTGTCTCCACAGCGCAATTGGCAGCTTGGGTTGGAACTAAAAGAGGGAGAGTGAAATGCATGAGTGGCTCTCCTCAGCCAGAAACAGTGCCACATGCAAATGTAAACCTCCCTTCAGTCAGGAGGAAGGCCAGCAATGGATAGGCAAAGGAAATGCAGTGGTTGTTTAGTCAGGATTTACTATTCCATCAGAATATATAGATGGTGACCAAATGTCAGCTGTCACTTATGGAGCTGCCACATGGACTGCAGCTGTTCAAGAAGGCTAGCTTCTCAAGGGCTATTGAATTTGGGCAATAAATTCTGGCCCAGTCAGCAATGCCCACATCTTTTTCTTTTAAATCCAAAGAAATACCTTGCACTTGGTAGCAAACATATTACTTTAGAAGTTTCGTCATTGTTGAGCTGTAGGCAAATAAAATTCAGAATTTTCTTGCAGTAAACTGCTACAAATAACTACTGTAGATGGTTGAGGAGAAAATATCGGCAGGAGAACTCACTGACACTTCTTTAAAAAGAACCACGGGATCCTTACTTCCTGAGTAGGCATAAAAAGGGTTAGTTTACCGTCTATAATATATTGCATTGAGGTGTCAGTTAGATTATACACTTAGGAACCCAGAGTGGGAGTTGAAGCCATGACCCTCCTGAAACAAAGACGAGAGTCTCCCTCTAAGCCATGCCTGATGCCTTAAGAAGGATTATCAACGGATTTCACTTTGGATTTACAAAGATTGGGAGTGGCTTTTTTAAATGTGGGAAATGATGTGGAGTTATATCATTCAAGACAGAAACGTACTCATTAAAATGTTCACCAACACTGTAGCCCCTTCTTGAATAGGAGACAGGCATTAAATCAATTTATCAGCCTGTCCCACACGTAAGTACAGATACCCATGCACAAATGCTTACCCACACACAATAACAACATGCACACAGCACTCTATTGCATAGTCTCAGTTATTTGCCAAATAGGGCAATTGAATTTCATAGGTCCCCTCACCACCCTAAGGCATACCTTTGTGATGGGTTTTCACTGGTAAAGCTACGCAAAGTATTGTGCATTAACTGAGAAAGTGAAAGCTTATGTGCATGTAACCACATGAAACAGCAAGCTATCAGCCACCCTTACCATTATTTGCAAAAGTGTTTATTTCAGGTCCATACTCAAGATTGCTGAATGTTAAACATTGACTAAATAAATGTCTTACATAAGAAAGCTGAATGGCTGGAAGGCTTTAAAGGGTGCTGCAACAGAGAAATAGCTCCCCCACCCCATTTACACTTCCACATTCTGCAGCACTGAAGAATATTATATATCACTGCTTTATGGTGGCCTTTTCAATCAGCAGCCACATACCTCCACACATCTGTGGGCGGGCGAGGGGGATGGGCAGTTCCAAACAGCCCACGCAAATGGGGGAGTTCAGAGCAATAAAAGAAACTTTGTCCTTTATTTTTTAAAAAAAGGATGCTTGCTGTCAACCACAGGCAAGGCAAGGCAGGTCAGAAGTATGGAAACAGTTCAAACTGTGCTCAAAAGGCAAAAGGGATTGTGAAAATATGTTTTCCTTCGATCTGGCCCTGCAGGGACTATAGAGAGATGTCTGGTGTACTGGAGAGATTTTCTGTCTCATTTTGCTACCTAATACCTTCAGGAGGTAGATTTTGGCTTCAGGTCCCATTAACTGAAGTTTCTGTAAAATGGACATAAGCTGTAAGACTATCCTGTGCAATGGGACGTTATTTGAAATGTGCCTTTCAACCTGGAGTTAAAAGTTACAAAGCCTCAGCACATAGTTGACAGGAGTAATTAGAGGGTGGTTCTACATTTCAGGATTATGCAACAAATCATGTGCCTATTTAGGTTGCAGTAATGTGTCATATAAACTGCACACACACAGGGCCACGTCCTGGTTCATGTCAGGAACAACTGTATTATCGTGCTAAATGACTGCCCGCTTCAAAATATGACAACATAAATTGGAAAGCTGCATCAGGGAGCAGACAATCCTCCCAATCTCATCCCACACCCACAAGAGACTGCATGCATGTGGAATGTCAATGAAAACAGGTTCTGGTTTGACTCGAATTCCCTTAACAGTTAAAAAACTTGTCCAAAGTCAAACTGCCTCATGACAATGTCCATTGGAGTGACACGGATGGGACAGCCTAGACAGGAGAAAATGATTACTGGAAAGAAAAGGTGGAATAAATTGGATCAAAAGATGTAAAACTTAAATGACTGCAACACAGCTCATTACAACAGTCAATATCAAGGATGAACAGGCATCCCTTTACTCCTGATGGAAAAAGACAAAAGACAAGGGAACGGTGGCTTGTTAGCACTGCTGCCTCAATGCCAGGGACCCATGTTTGATTCCATTCTCGGGTGATTGTCCGTGTGGAGTTTGCATGTTCTCCCCGTGTCTGCATGGGTTTCCTTCGGGTGCCCCGGTTTCCTCCCACAGCCCAAAGATGTGCAGGCTGGGTGGATTGGCCATGCTAAATTGCCCGTAGTGTTCAGGGGTGTGTAGATTAGGTGGGTTATGAGGGATGGGTCTGGGTGGGATGCTCTGAGGGTCAGTGTGGACTTGTTGGACCAAAGGGCCTGTTTCCACACTGTAGGGATTCTATGATCCTATGATCTGGTTCTATGAACTGAAGATGCTGGAAATCTGAAACAAAAACACATGTTTCTGGAAAACCTCAGCAGGTCTGGCAGCATCTGTGCAGAAAGAAACAGAGTTAACATTTTGTGTTCAGAGATCCCTCTTCAGTTCTGAAGAAAGATCTCTCGACTCAAAATGTTAACTCTGTTTCTCTCCCCACAGATTCTGCCAGGTATGTTGAGTTTATCCAGCATTTTCTGTTTTGTTCCTTTACTCTTACATTACTATACACAATTAATAGAAACTGCCTCAGATTATATGCACTCCCTATTTGTACTTTATTATAATATGGTCATCCACATTAGAAAGGAAGAAATTGCATTTGTTTAGCATCTTTCATAACCTCAGGGTGTCCATAAGCTCATCATAAGCAATGAGGCAATTTTGGCATATAATGTCAACTGCATACCGCAGCAAACACAGCAAACAATTTATACACAAGATTCAACCAGATGCAATGTGACAATGTTCAGATAATTTATTTTTAGGTATTGGTTGAGGGATAGATGCCCAACAAGTCAAGAAGATGAACTCCTCTGCTTGTCTTTCACCGTTCCTGTGATCCTTTAGGCGTGACAGCAAAGAAACATAAAAGGGAATGTATTGCATGAGCATTAAGGACATCAACAGGAAGGAGGATGGAATGAAGGAGGAATGAAAAGACCAGTGCAAAGTGTCCAGCTGTGTTTGCCCTCCCTGACTGTTCAGGCCATGTTATACAGTCATAGAGTCACAGAGTTATACAGCACAGAAACAGAGCCCTTGATCCAACTTGCCCATGCCAACCAGATATCCAAACTGATCTAGTCCCATTTGCCAGCATTTGGCTCATATCCCTCTAAATCCTTCCTAATCGTGTACCCATCCAGATGCCTTTTAAATGTTATAATTGTACCAGCCTCCACGATTTCGTCTGGCAGCTCATTGCATACATGCATCATCCTATGCATGAAGAAGTCTCCCCTCAAGTCTCTTTTAAATCTTTCCCCTCTCACCTTGAACCTGTGCTCTCTAGTTTTGGACTCCCTTAGCCTGGGAAAAACGACCTTGCCTATTTACCTTGGCTACGTTGTGGAGCTGTCATAACTTGAATGGAAAATCAAGGCCAGAGTGTGAAAGTAGCAGGTTTCTAGTTGATTTTATTTCAAATATTTTCCACTTGAATAATGCAATCATAAATACAGATGTACTAAAGAACAACTGTTGGCTTCCAAATACAGTGACTGATTAGGTACCAGTATATATTGTGCACCTTAGTGTTAAGGATGGCAGACTGATTGTTATCAAGAATCACTATATCAATTTATCTCTCTGCAATTTGCTGTATTGGCTGAATACACTGAGTCTGCACTTCAAACAGGATGATACATGCATGGAGTGCATGTCAGATAGGCTGACAATGCTGTAGCATTAACTCACCAAGGAGTGTTGCTTCTGGCACCTCCCTGGGAGCGTGGGATCAGTTATCTCCAGCTCACTTGCTGCCCCTGTCACACACGTTGCCAGCTGAAGGAGAGGGATGGTGGCTGAAGAAGGGTCAGATTCAGACAGGAAATGTCTGGGTAGCTGCTTTAAGCAGCCGGAGCACAGGCGATCCCAGAGAGCAAAGCAATGTCAACAGCTTTCTTGGCACTGTCATCATGCAGCTCAATCACTGGCATCCTTCCATCAGTTAAACGTAACACATCTGGGCAAAAGTGACCCAGCCAGCCACCTCACACAATCTCTCCCTCAAACCCTGGTTCCTGGAAACTAATGTGGCTTGCTTTTTTCAGGATTTACACTGAAAGGAGTGCTGAAAATTGAATCACCTCTCTATTTTTCGTTTTACTCTCTGCTTTTGTCACTCCAACTTCCATTTTCCACATACATTCTTTCAGCTTTACGTTCATTCCCTCCTCCTTCCTTCCCTTGATCAGAGATTTTTATATTCCACCACGTTCAGCAAAATTGAGCCTCAGTTACAGAGCTTGACCGTGACTGACACTCTGATCTAGATGGATCAAGTGCAGTGCGGAAGAAAGCTGACAAACTAACTCCCCACCACCTCCACATGGTAAGCACTGAGGAGCATGCAGATTAATTTAGAATTCATCTTGTAATGAGGTGCACCTTGTAGAATGAATCATTTATAATGTTCCTTTCTTACTTATATTTCTGAGGCTTTAGTTGTTTTCTAGTTCGATTTTGCAATCTGCTGCTACTTCATATTAACATCCATTCGTCATCCAGGTGTGAGTCTTCAGTGTGGGCTGAATGAGTACAATTAACTTATTCTGTCATGGGGTGTAGGTGTTGCTGGCATTTGTAATCCATCCTCAGTTTCCTTTCAATTGGGTGACTTTTGAAGGCCATTTCAGAGGGCAATTAAGGATCAACCATATCACTATGGATCTAGAGTCATATGCTGGTCAGACCAGGTAAGGATGGCAGATTACCTTCCTAAAGGACATTAGTGAAGCAAGTGGTATTTACAACAAGTGATGATGGTTTCAGGCTAATAACCTCTTCTACATCCCCAATTTCTTTGATCCATCATTGATGGCCATGACTTCAGCAATCTAGCCACCAAATCCTGCAGTTTTGTTTTTGTTCACCTTGGCTTCTCCTGAGGCAGACAATCACGCATTGTCACATTGAAAGGTGAAGCAAGCTCAATGGTGTATCATCTACCCCTGCTCCCATTTTCTCTGTTCTTACATTCAGATAGGTGACTAAAATCTTAGGTAAAGAGTGACATTTTTAAAAGCAACCTAAAAGAAGAGAGAGAGTGGAGAAACAGAGAGCTTTAGAGAGGGAATTATCAGAGCTTAAAGATTAAGCAGCTGAACAGACTACAATCATACGTGATCTTTTTCGGCAGTCCTTTGAGATTGAGGAAGACTTGTTCCAATTCCATGGACTATGCTAAGGTTGATTAGTCCAGTGTGTAACCTGCAGACTTTGCCATATGTTTTATTTTCCTTTATTCATTCTCGGGACGAGGGCGTCGCTGGACAGGCAGCATTTATTGCCCATCCCTAATTACCCAGAGGGCGGTTATGAGTCAACCACATTGCTGTGGGTCTGGAGGCACATGTAGACAAGACCAGGTAAGGATGACAGTTTCCTTCCCTAAAGGACATTATTGAACCGGATGGGTTTTTCCCCAAAAATCAATTCATGGTCATCATTAGACTCTTAGTTCCAGATATTTATTGAATTTAAGTTCCACCATCTGCTGTGGCAGGATTCAAACCCAGGTCCCCGGAACATTATCTGGGTCTCGGGGTTAACAGTCCAGCGATAATACCACTAGGCCATTGCCTCCCCGAGGGTTTAGTTGTTTTGTGGGTCAGGTGGTTCTTGAGGGGTGGTATATGGTGCTTTTGGAGGTTTGTGTGCTTTGACTTTGTCTTATTAATGGTAATTGTATAATAATCAATTTCTTGATTAACTCCATTGGTTAGTTTATTTAAAACAATAAAACACATTAAGGTATGAAGCAAACATTATAACCATTACTGGTTTCCAATTGTGCACCTTGTAAGAGCCATAGTAGTAACCAAGCAGAGTCATAGAGTCATACAGCATGGAAACAAACACTTAGGTCCATGCCAAACATAATCCCAAACTAAACTAGTCCCTGCCTGCTCCTGGCCCATATCCCTTCAAACCTTTCCTCTTCATGTACTTATCCAAACAACTTTTAAACTTTGTAATGGTACCCACATCCACCATTTCCTCAGGAAGTTCATTCCACATGTGAACCACCTTCTGTGTGAAAAAAATTGCCCCTCGTGTCTTTTTGTAAATCTCTCTCCTCTCATCTTAAAAATGTGCCCCCTAATCTTGAAATCCCCTATCCTAGGGAAAAGACAACTATCATTAACCCTATCTATAACCGTCATTATTCTATAAACTTCTATAAGGTTGCCTCTCAACATCTTACACTCCAGTGAAAAAAGTTTCGGCCTATCCAGCCTTTCTTTATAACTCAAACCTTCCATATCCGCCAACATCCTGGTGAATCTCTTCTGAACCCTCTCCATCTTAATAATATCCTTCCTATAACTGGGTGACCAGAACTGGACACAGTATTCCAGAAGAGGTCTCAACAGTGTCCTGTACAACCTCAGTGTGGAGGTGCTGATGTTGAACTGGAGTGGAAGGTCAGAAGTCAGACGACACCAGGTTATAGTTCAACAGGTTTATTTGAAATCACAAACTTTTAGAGCTTTGCCCCGGTGAAGGGGCAACTTTCCAAAAGCTTGTGATTTCAAATAAACCTATTGGACTATAACAAAGCATTTTTTTTGACTTCTGACCCTGTACAACCTCAACATGACTTCCCAACTCCGATAATCATTGTATACACATAATACTTGGAGTCTTTAAAGGTGATCTCTCTTAAAGGCAAGGCAAACATTCAACAAATTTCACTGCTGTGTGATACGGAGTTCTCATCTCGGCAAATATTGTTTCAGATTGGAAAGTTTGCAATCCCAAAGCAGACTGTGAAAATAGACTCCAAGGTGAATGAAAATCTAACATGAACTAACCACTATGGTGAAAGGTTCTTTATCAATCAGCTTGTTATGCTCTATGTTGTATTGAATGAAAGAAGGCCTTCAGGAGCCAACATTCCTCATTTAACTATTCTTGTTAAGATTCCACCAGCTATGCAGATCCTGGCAACTGCTATTGACTTGCCTTCTCAGGATCTGAGGCTGCAGAGAAGCAGAACCTGGAATTTGCAATGTACTGTAAGGATATCTGTGTTTCCCTATGGACAGAACTACTCAGGTGTGGTCCAGGCATTTGGCCATACGTTCTTCTCCACCCACTGAAGCGATGACCTTCAGATAAGTTCTGCAGTTACACAGAGGGCAACGCACCTCACAAGTACCTCGTGTGGAGGCAAATTTCCAAGGCTTCAGCTGCCAGTGAAGAGAATAAGATGCCTGCCAAATTATGCTATTCTAGACTACAGAGCAGTCTGAACCGCAGAGTCCTTTTAACTTAACACCGAACACCTTAGTGCCCTTCTGGTTGATAAGTTGGCCAATGCTGCTGAAGAATTAATGTCCTTCCTCTTGCTCTCCAAAGTTTTCTGTATTTGTTTTGTTCATCCCCTTGTGCACTCCTCCTTCATTGCCTGTATCCATTTAAATTTGACTCTCACATTATTTTTGGCCCTTGCCCCAGTGTCATTTGAATTGGTAGCAGGAGTGTGAAAATTTATGCAAATGAAATTAGACTGGAAAATTGAGTGCTGTTTACTTATGAAATTTAGGAGTGCTGTAAAATAGTAAAATTGGAATTAAAACTGACTTATACCTGAAAATGAAATGCAGCCTTGGTACAAGCCTATAAGCTCCTGTCAACTTCCATTTTTATTGTAGTGAATTCAAAACTTGTGTTATTGTTTAATACACCGTGGTTGAGGAGAATGATTTAGTCTCAAAATGTTTGCATTGTATTATCAATAACTTATAGTTCTATGTTTAAGAACAATCCCCCAGCCCCTGCCCTTCACCTCAGATCTGATGCAGGCTCCTGACAAGTGAAGGCCACAGATGGCAGACCCATGGGAGGTAGAAAGGTTCAATGCACAGAAACTATCTATCTCTAAATATGCTCCTTGATCACTAAAAACTTTTCTTGAGCGATAAGAAAGCATAGCTTGTTCCCTCCTTGTGTGATAAGGATGCTCATAATGATTGTGTAGAAACTGGGAGAGCAGCTGTAAATGAAAGGAGATTAGTTTGTGGGTGTCATTGAAACAGCTTCCATTACTTCACTTACCTGAATGAATTTCGTCAGTGTTTTTGCAATAAATCCCAATAAATGATGGAACAAAAGGTCAGCACTGCACCTTTCAACGTTTCAGTCTCGTTACTTATTATCTAAACATTCACACGTGCAATTTGTAGAAGACGGTGGTTAAAAATAGAAATTTGACTACCCCATCTTCTACGTTCTGCTTCTGATGCTCATAAATTAAAACATTCAATCAGGAAATTCTGTTCCAGATATTGGTCAACCGAACTGCAAAAGAAGTTGTAATTATTAAAAAAAAGTAAATGTTGAAAATTTGAAGCAATATAAAATTAAGTATTGGGAATTCAGAGCAGGTTCATCAGCATTAATGTCTAAGTGTCCCATTTCAAAACTAAAAACACTAGAGCCTCAGCAGCCTCAGTTCAAGAAGTGGACCCGGCTGAAGCATGTATGACACCTCAAGTGTGCTTTAAAGTGGCATGTTTTGAAGGCAAAAATTGGAATGAAAATTTCAGCAGGGGCAAGTTGCTGAATGCCTCAGAGAGAAGGGAAAACCCCTAAGGTGGAGAGGCCAAGCTGTGCCACAGTGACATTGCCTCCAATTGTGGTAGGGAACTGCTTCGCAACAATCTAAATGCCGGTAGTGCCAAACATCATCGCTAACTTGAGCCTTATGTGTGGAAGTCCAGAGAAACCTTATTTATACTTAAAGTATTGCCACCAGTGCCAAGGAAGTTCCTGACTTCATCTGTGGAATAGCTGGGGATTTGCTGCTGGATTGCGCCAGTAACGGTGCCTTGCCTCACAGTGCCAGGGTACTGGCAGTTCAATTCCACCCTCAGGCAACCGTCTGTGTGGAGTTTGCACATTCTCCCTATGTCTGCACGGGTTTCCTCTGGGTGTTCTGGTTTCCTCCCACAGTCCAAAGATGTGCAAGTTGGGTGGATTGGTCATGCTAAATTGCCTATAGTGTTCAGGGATGTGTAGATTAGGTGGTTTATGGAGGAATGGGTCTGAGTGGGATGCTCTGTGGGTCGGTGTGGACTTGCTGGGCCAAAGGGGCTGTTCCCACACTGTGGGGATTCTATGAATATAAATCAATTACATAATGCTGCAGCCTAAATCACAATGCATTTTGCAGTGAGATGCACTGCAACAAAGTTGAACACAAAGGATTGTGCCTCTGAGCCCCAGGTAGACCATGTTGTTAAGTGGCATGGAGATGTTAAAGTTTGACAGACCACTTTCAATGCCAATCCTCACCATTAGGATGGGTAATATTGAAGATGATAGCTGACAACTGTAAATTAACGAGGGAGTACATTGTGAAAGCCAGTGATGTAATAGTAATATTACTGGACTAGACATACAGGGGACCAGGCGAATACACCAAGCTGCATGTTCAAAACCCACCAGCATACCTGAAGGAATTCAAATCCTATGAATCAATGTGGAATATAAAACTAGCATTAGTAATGAAAGCAATGAAATTATCTTTGTTAAAAACCCATCAAGTTCAGTAAATGCTCTTTAGAGAAGAGAATCCGGGCCTACTCATAGCAAGAGTCTTTTTAAATGGTTGAGGACATTTATAAACAATTGTTGGATACTGCACTTTCCTTCGGTGCTCATATTTCATGAAAGAACTTTTTTTTTAAATTGGCACGAAAACCAGAATAGAATTCAATCTAACTTTCAACAAAAGGTGAGTGACTATATTGTTTCAGCTCCCTGCATCATTCCTTTTTGTTAAAAGTGCTGGCCATATTTAGATTAAAAAAAAGCTCCTGTGAGAGAGTTGCTTCATGCTCTTTGCCCTTTTTCCAAAGCTGCCATGATAGGTCCCAGCTACTCACCCACAACATTTAAACATCCTGGGCTGGATTTTCATTACACAAACATCAAACTCAATTTAGCTGATTCCCTGTCCTAGCAGCCCTATTGCTATATAATCATCCTCATACACATTATTTTCTCTCAGGTGAGGTGGGGATGGGATCCTGTCTGGTCTATTGACCTTGTAAGCCACACTATTGTGACCATGAAGATGGACCAGAGCTGAGGTTGGCGTGGTAGTGTGCTCACCTCAGATCTCTGGGACTTCATCCCACTGTATTATAGACAGGCCTTACAATCGCTACCCGCTGTCCATGCGCCCATGCCATCTTTATGCTCCCTTGCCTCTTCTATGTCCTTCATGCCTCCTCATGTCCTCTTGCCTATGGTGTGCACTATATACAGAGCCAAGGAATCGTATAATGAAAAATTTAAGTCTTGAAATTCCACAGACAGAAGAAATCAGAGATACGCTTAGATAAAAAAAAACAAATTTAGAATGAGGCCATTTTGGAGCCAGACATTAATCTCTCCAGGTGGCCTCTTTATGAATGCTTGGCTGAACTCCACAGTTCATTAATGGATTAGCTCAGCAGGGGGCGAAAGTGGATTGTTAGCTTGATAGTTTGGCATTGTTATGAATTGTTTTGTATTTGAACTTTTTGCAATGCCTGCATGTTTATTTAGTCAAGAGAAGAATATGTGAATTGGAGTGAGGTTTAATCATTGAAATAATGAATATGTGGTCTGATTGACACTTTTATAAGGTTGTAAGAGCATTAGGTCCTTCAAAGCAGATTTCAGAAGATCGCTTTTTTTCCCAGAGCATGGCAGGACGTAGTTGTGACCTCGGGGACATGGAAGGGATATGTAGATGTCACAAGTAAGACCTTTTGCCATGTTCCTAAACTAAACTAGCCCCACTTGCCTGCATTTGGCCCAAATCCCTCCAAACCTTTCCTATTCAGGTACTTATCTGAATGTTGTAACTATACCTGCATCCACCATGTCTACTGGCAGTTTATTCCACACGCTAAACACTCTCTGTATAAAAAAGTTGCCCCTCATGTCTTTTTTAAATCTTTTTCCTCTTGCCTTAAAAACATATCCCTTAGTTTTGAACTCTCCCACCTTATGTCTTTCAAATGATTCTAGAATCCATACTTTAGTTGAAGAGTCCTCTGAGGGGATGTGAACCGCAAGTCCTCAAAAACGTGGGCTGATTCCATGCAAATTGATGGGATGATGGGAAGGGATATAAGATCTCTCCACTGGTAATGAAACTTGTCATGTCAGGAGTCCAGGGTGCAGGCTTGTTACTGGCATCCCACATCCTGCATCGACAAATATTACCTGCACTGGGAATTGGAGCAGAAATCCCAGAATCAAATCCCATCCACCACTTTTTACAGTTCTCCAGAGTTGATTGGACTCATACAAGAACAGAGCCCTAGATTCATTTACCTGGGTCAAATCTCCCACTTCAGGCCTGTACAAGTCCCGATCCCGTGACAAATCCAGGTGTTGTGGAATAGACAGACATGAATTTCAGAGGCTCTGTGTTTCTGCAATCAATATGATGCTGGAATAAAATTGCATTTTCCTCCTAGAGTTCTGCATATATTGAGTTGTGCTCTCTGTCGCATCCTTGAAATTTAGTGACAACTTTTTATAAATTACTGAATGCAGTGTGTATTGCTTTTATTGGAACAATAAGATTGCAATCTTAGAAATAATGCTTCTAATTACATTTATTTTGCTTCATCTTATCAAACGGGCAGGCCTATTAGAATAATGTTTTTATCCAGCATCTTTCACGTGTAACTGCCTCAAAGCACTTTACATAATGAAGTGCAGTTCTATGTTGTCTCTGACCCTAAATGCTTAGATACGGCTTCTATGTAGCATATTCTTTTTATTCATACTGAATTTACTGAACAGCCACATCTGTAAAATCACATCAGAGCTTTGTAAAACAAACAGCTTGTCACACCGCAGGATAGACGCTCCATTTTATGAACACTTGATAGTGGTATTATTTTTATCATTAAACAATGAAATAGGATCTAACAACCAGAACTTGGCACTGCATTACAAAATTTTTTTCAGTGAAATGCTTCACAGAAATTCAGCAGAACCTCCCTCTGTGCCCCTAACATATACCATTGTGTTTATCCATCAGGACATTTACAGGACAAGGCCTTGACATTACCTTATGGCACGGCTTTGTTTTATTATTTGCAGTTCATCTTATTTTCCAGGTGAATAAAACTACATAAAAGGTTCAATCTTCCAATGTGGTCACCTAAGTGATCTGAAATGGGTATTCAAAAGAAGTGAAAGTGTTTTGTTGCCTTCAAGGTCAGCTCATTATATCTATGCACGGCTTCAGGTGAGAATTTACATGGTTGCAAGGTGGAAATTATTGCAAAGGTAAAACCTAAATGGACTTGTCAGAATAATGGACAATGGATCTGGATACCCTGAAAGCTAAAGATGTAGCAGGTAAAATGAAAGGAAAGAAAACAGGACAAAGAATCACCATTCATTCATCTGATGGATGTCAAAATGTAGATTGTTCTGCATGGAGTGCCTTTGATGGATATCCTCTATCTTGGCATTCCAAGTATAATCTCCATATATAACATTGCAGTATGTGCAAAGTAAAGGGTTAACTTTACCTTTTTGCAGTATTAATAGTTACTGAGAATGTGCATTAAGAGCTATGAAATAATGATGTCAAATGTTCAAACATATAGTGTTCCAGGCACATTATTCTTTTACCATCTCCTATATATGTAATGTTCAGACTTCATAAAGGCTTTTGCTGTTCACCGAGATGGGTATTGTGATGATTGTAACAAGGTCAACTAGGTCTCATAGAATATGAGTTCATGGATTTGGGCTGTTAATTTGGTCCAATCAGGGAGCCCTGGCTGACAGATATAAACAGGAGTGTCAGAGGTCCTGTTCATTCTGAGAACTGGCTCTGAGGGAGCTGGATCAATGCCAGGGACTCTGGTCCAGCAACCTCTGGTCCAGCAACCTCTGGACCAGAAACCTGGACCTCATAAACCTCTGGTCTAGCAACCTTTGGTCCCAGAAACCTCTGGTCCCAGAAACCTCTAGTCCAGTCCAGTAACCTCCGATCCAGCAATCTCTGGTCCAGCAACCTCTAGTCCCAGCAACTTCTAGACCAGCAATCTCCAGTCCAGAAACATCCCTGGTCTAGCATTCACAGTACGTCTGCCCAGACAGCACTTGTGGTACAGAAGGATCAGCAGCGCTGTGCAGGCTGTGACAGTGACAGCGCACAACACAACCAACCCATTTTCACCTCATTGTCCCTATTATCATCTACCTATCTTTTCTTCTTCTGTGGCTTAGTATCCACAATCTTTGTCTGCCTACCCTGTTTCTCCTCTCTCTCTGGACCCCATTTCCAATTTTCCACTTACTCCATCACACTGTCCCTCCAATATCAGCATAAATATCATCATTTCCCAGTGGCTTCTGGTTACTGAAGAAGGGTCAATGAACTTGAAATGTTAACTCAATTTTCTTTCCACAGATGCTACTAGACCTGTTGAGTTTCTCCAGCATTTTCTGTTTATATTTTGGATCTTCAGCATCAATGGTAATTTGTTTTTATTCCATGGTAGAGGAATGTGTGGGGCTGCCTGAGAACAACAGGCTACAATGTTCCTCACTAGTTTCTCCTATCTTGCTGATCTCTCCATCAGCGCAGGACTGGTGATGGTTCTCAGCCACCAGCTGGACATCTTGCTCTTTTAGGGTAACTTTGGAAGCAGACAGCCAGCATCCGTCCATCATCTTATTCCTGTCAGTGACCTTGTCCACAATGAGACGGGGAAAGGGTTGAGTGTAATGGGAATGAATGCTTGAGTACTTGTTGAGCAGCCATAGACCTTCCCAGTAAATGAGCCAGAAGCATAGAGCCCGGGAGGTGTTAGAAAATTGGCAGCCAAACCAATTGATGGCATAAATGCAATAAAGGAATGAGAACACCAGTATTATTGATACAATACTTCCACCTGAGGATAACTGACAGAAGGAATAACAACCTAGAATTGATCAACTATTGCTCACAACTGAGTGGCCAGAAGCATTGTATATCCATAAGCATTTTAAAATTGCAATCCCTATTTCAATTAAACATTTTAATAGAACCTCTTCTTATCTTAGCTGATTGATTTTTCTACCTGTTTTCCCTGATCCTGCAAATGATGGTTAAAATGGGCAGAAATCAAGTATTCCAGTCCTTCAGGACAACTTTTCATTCAGTTTGCTCATTTCACATCAATCATTCATAAAACCTTTCATTTTTTATTTTGAACTTGTCTCTGACACTGTTGCTGGCACATTGTTGTACCATACATTGGACATCCAATTATAAAACTGTCAATTATCTTCCATTAGCATCACTTGCCAGGGAAGGGAGCCTGTTCCTTTACCATAGAAGATTATGTTCTAAATGTGATTTATTGGCAATTTTTATTGTCAAATTTCAATACGAATATTAAACTACAAAGTGATAAATGAATAGCCACTTGTTTAGACATGGGTTCCTGGGGAATCTGGCTTTCCAATATTTTTAGCCATATCTATTCTAGGTTTTATTTTCAATGTTGAATGCACTGACTGATGAAAGAAGGTCAGAGAAAGTTGCTCAAGGCTGAAAATATACTCATTAGATAAAGAGAAAAGTACATACAATCTACAAAAGAGACTAAACGCAAAATATACACACATCATGAAAATAAAAAGACAGAATGTTTACAAATTGGTTGATTGTCCCAGATTCATTGATATTCAATAGTACTCTGCCACTACTCAGAAAATGTTGACAAAGCTGAGCTCATTCTCTGTGGACAGAAGACATTTATCCATCTTTCATTCTGCACTTGCCCTGATTCTCCACCACACTCTAGAACTTACTATGAAAGAAATATGACATTCTATTTCTCCAAGATACAATGTTCTGAATTTTCTTCAATCCATCTCAGAAGAGTCAAACCACATGACTTAACTTTCTCAGTCTGAGGTCAATAGAAATATAAGGCTAGTTATCTATCCTTAGGAGTGAGCCTGCTCCTGCAGGAGATTGAAATACTGGTGATTATCTGTTGGGACAGACCCTTGTAGCATCCAAAGAGGAATGGTACACGTAAAGTAGACAGAAGATCACTGAAGAGCAGAAACCAATTTTTCATTCATGCCTCCAGCTGGGGTGGGAACTGTCCTCCTACTGTTTGCATGTTTGGAGGCATGGAAATAGGGACAGAGATGCCTTTTCCTCCAAAAAGAACCAATGGGGCTTCTAACATTGTTCTTGAGTCCAGAGTGTATTCAAAATTATATTCAGTATTTTGTCCAATTCAGGTCACCATAAACACATGTACCAGCAGAGGGAGTCTGCTAGGAAAAGATAATAAAGATTTCTTGTTTACGAGATCTAATTCTGAATATCTCTAGCTAAACTTAAAAATCATTCTTCCCCAAGAACTTTAGAATGGTGATAAGATGTTGGGAGAAAAGCTGACTTAGATTTTTTTTATATGTAGAGTCCAAGGACTCCAATTTCTAATATGCCCTGGCAGCTCTGCCACATGAATGAAGAGAACCAAGTTGTGCATACTTGACTCAGGATTCTGCTTTAGTTCTTAGGCAGCTACAGATAGATGTCTACCTCTGGGACGGCAATGGCATGAGAAGGAGACTATTGAGCCAGGAAAACAATGAAATGCATGACCACAGCACTCAGTCAGGTAAAGAGGAGCAAGAAAACAGCCCCCATGGCAAATAGGTGCTGCTATTATAAGCTCCAGGCAGTTATGGCTTTTAGAGATCTTGGGAGGCTGTATGGCTTCCAAACATTGAGGCTAGGGGTCAGGAGAGGTCTGGGAATCATCTAAGGTACTGCAGGATTGAAAGAATCACAGCCAAGAAATAATGGAGATTGGAAATACGTAATGGCTAACATCATCTTAGTGAAGCTAGCTGTCTACGGAAAAGCTGGAATTGTGTCTGTGAGTAAGTGCTGGACTGTAGTCTCAGGAATCCCAGTGAGGTACAGTCTCAGGGGAAGAAAACGAACTACCAGGACATGAGCAGTCATTAAGGTTGTCTGTACTGGAATGACTTATGAGGAAGTTTCAAAGTCAGATCGTGACGTGATGAGTTAGACTCCATTGTAAGGACGATAAAGTTTTAAAGCGATTTGGTCATTCACCGTGTCATGTTTTATCAGGATGGGTTGCTGAGAAATCCATGGGATTTTTCTTAACCACACCAGCCATTTAATGTACTCTATTGGTGCTTAGACTACAGTTTCTCTGTTGCCCTCACTTACCTCATGCTAATACTGGATGTTAGAGCATAAGTTGTATAAATATATAAAATAAATTGATTCATTTTACTAACCCTGTACAGTGGATGTTTATTTATTTATTTTGGCTTTATTCTGTTAACAAGAACATAGGATCTCAAAGTTTGTCTGCACTAAACAAAAGAAATTATTGGCCACTGGCCAGAATGTAACATATTTGGTGTTCTCATCATAGATTGCGATATAATTTGGACGTTACTGTGGGATTTGAAATCCACAAACAAATATATGTGTTACAAATTACTGAGGTTAAGCCTGATAAGATGTTCACCATGAGTTTTACTTTCCATATTGTGTTTTATTCATTCATGGGATGTGGTTGAAAACCAAAATAGATTTGTCAGTTGTTAAGACTTTTCAGGAGAAGGAAGGCCTATCACTAAGTGATTTGTAAAAAAAATGAACCAAGGCTATATGAACAGAAACGTTGAAGTTAAAGTTAAAAGCAGAGACTCACAAAGCAGATATAATTGAGGTAATAGTAGAGCATCTGGAATTAAAAGAAATTGTTGCTTATAGTTACTGCAGCAGGAGATCTTTAATCATGGTATGCCAAGCTCACCTTTCTTGTGCAGCCCTCACTCAATGGCAACCCCTCTGTGACATCTGTCATTTAACCTTGCCTATGATTTGTTATAATACAATGTTGTTTATCAGAACTTGGGTGTTAGCCTAGCCAGTGGAATTTTGAAAGTAGTTTTGGTGTAATTTCCCTCTTGTAACCAATGTGGCAACTCTAATCCTCCAAGGTATTTAAGGATGTCTTCTGGTAGAGACCAACTTGAGGAGCCAGAAGCTGTGGGTACAATTCTCCTCTCAGAATTTAATTACAATGGAGCAGGGGTATCATAATGCAATCAAGCAGGTTGATTATTAGTCTTCAAATTTTCTGATATGCTCACAACAAGCAAGAGAGTTCCTTGGTCAGCCAGGAAACAAGCGATAGCCATAGCACAACAGAGTTCCCATATTTAAAAGACACAACATACGGCACGTTGCCACAAGCAAGTGTTATCCTTGTTCTGAGGGACTAAGGCATGCAAACTCCAAGATCCTTCCTATACCTTTCATTTTCTTCACAGCTGCTTGACCTTTGTTCAATTCCCATATCTGCTTCTGGCCTTCTTGTTAAGTTAGCTAACCATTGCAGATACATTTACAACTGGCATCCACATTTCCGGGCTATAGATGAAAAAGGGAAACAAGAACAGCTAGCCTGAGGTCCTGCTTCTGATTGCCATCCAGACTGAAATGTTCCACGTCTGGACATTGGGTTGCAGCAGGATCAAATTTGAATGTATAAGCCACCATCATAAAATCCCTTAACAACACTCACAGCGTTAACTTACAGAATGGTACTTGAGTAAAGTACTACAAGGCAAATAATTAAAATGTAGCATTGCTGATTGAATAGGGCCTTCAAATTGAGAAAGTTGCAGGAAATCAGCAGTGACACTATAGAATACATAAAGCAGAAGTGGGTCATTCATACCACAAAGTCTGCTTTGCCATTCATTTAGATCAGGTCTAACTTCTACCGCAACTTCACCTAACATTCTTAGCTTCCTCTTCCTTGATACTCGTATCTAATAACAATCTAACAATGTCAGTATTGGAAGCTCCTATTGTCCCAGTATCCAAAGCCTTTTGATGGCTTAAGCAGTCAGCAGCAGCAGAGAGTGTGCGGAAAGTTTATTATGTTTCAATCAAGGTCGGAAAGTGCAAAGGCTTCCCTGAACAACATTTGATCAGCGACATGCTGTCTACATGATTTCATGAAGTGAGGCTGCTTTTTGACATCTGCGAATGTGGCTGATTACATGGGTCAGTAGTCATATTTGATTAGCTATCAGTTCATGCTTTGAAAGCGCAGTGTAAAGATGCCATTGCACATGTGGAACCCTTCTGCAGAAGATGATATGGCAGATTTAGAGATTAATATAATAATGAAAGCATCTATTCCTGAACTTTATGATTAAGAAATAATATTTCAGGTGAAAATTTGACTGCTGACATTTCTGTGCTGTTTTATGTTAAGCTTCTAGTTTGTTCTTTTTAACCATTTAAATGCCAGCTTTTTTTCCCCTGCTGTTGACAGATCAGACTTTTTAATGCAATCTGCACTTGTATGACTTGTTATTGTGCATTCTTTCTATTTTTTGAAACTTCCTTAAGATTTCTCCTTCATTCCTGTATCAACTCAGCTGATCAGCATCTAATCTACAACAAAAACTGAAAGAACTGCGGATGTTGTAAATCAGGAACAAAAATAAAGTTGCTGTAAAAGCTCAGCAGGTCTGGCAGCATCTGTGAAGGAAAAAAAGAGTTAACGTTTTGGGTCTGGTGACCCTTCCTCAGAACTGATAGTGGCTGGAAAAATGTCAGTTTATATGCAGAAAATAGGGAGGTGGATGGGGTAGGGAGTAAACGATAGGATAGAGCCTAAAGAGAGAGAAAAGAGCAGTTGGACAGACAAAAAGTTGATAACGATGAGCTGGGAGGGTGAATAGTTGTTAATGGGGACTGTTAGTGAATAATAACAGGTAGTGTGTAATGGCAGGCTATGTGGTAATAAGGCCTGGTGTGTGGGTTAGGGGGCTGGGACATGGGAGAGTTTAGACCCTAAAATTATTGAACTCGATATTGAGTCCGGAGAGCTGCAGGGTCCCCAAGCAGAAAATGAGGTGTTGTTCCTCCAGCTTGCGTTGGGCTTCGCTAGAACACTGCAGCAAGCCAGAGACAGAGATGTTTGTCAGGGAACAGGGTGGGGCATTAAAGTGACATCTACATGTATTTATGTTTAAGCAACTTTCCATTTCTCAGCAATGTTGAAGTGGCCTTACTCTGGAGTCAAGCACTGGAAAGAATTATTTGACTCCTTCTCAAGGAGGCCACAAAACTCCACAGTACAGGAAGCCACTTAGTTCATCGCAACCATACTGGTTCTCAAAAAATGCTACCCATTTACATCTATTCACTGGCGCTTTGCTTTCAGCCTATTTGGTTTTTTCACTCCCTATAGCTACTTCTCCAATTAGTTATATTGTAGTTTTTAATCCATTACTATTCTGGTAGGACATTCTGCACTTAAAAAAAAACACTCCTTTTTCAGTAATGATTGGGAATTTATGCCTTGTAACTACTGATGCACAACCAATGGAAATTGGTTATTTTCTATTCAGTCTATCAAAACTTTTTAGAATGTTGCAAAATAAATGTCTTACCATCTCTACTTTGGCAAAAGTTAGAGCTTGGCACGCTATATAGACTATCATCCCACTACAATGTCAAACTTGGTTTTAAAATTGTTCAGTTTATTTCAGCTAGAATGTAGAATGCTTCCAGTTTGTTTTTAGTAAAGTAAAACTTTATTAGCTCTAATCAGAGCCAGAAAACATAAATATGGTCCATTCAGACTCAAATTGATTTTATTGCTTCCTTTAGCTATTTAGTTGCTACAGTGCAGGGCAGTTTAAAGTCTCTAAGATTTCACACAACAACAAAAAGAAAGTAAATTGGTCCATTAACCCACTATGAGAAACATTGACAGCACAATCTGTGTATCAATCTTGTGATTTCCAAACAGTGAGACTTTGGCCTTGATCTTGACTTCGGAGAGAGAATGACAGAAAGAAATAACTTTTATATTTGAATCCCAATGTTTGTCAACATGCCGTATGAAGAAACCCAATTTAGATCATTCGCATAACTTTCCGATGCTACGATATGTTGTCAAGGTAACTGGACCATTTGTACAAAAAGGTCAGTTTATGAAGAATCATTGGATGCTTATAGTATAAATAAAATTAAGAAGTCCATTCACCCATCACATCTGTGGCAGTTCTCTGTTCACTTCATTCCCTGTCCCACATTTTCCCCATCACCCTCCGAATCTTTTCTCTCGAGATTCTTGCTCAATTTACTTTTGACAGCCACAATTGGAACCATCTCCAACACACTTTCAGGCAGTGCATTCCAGATCTCAACCATTCACCGCATAGAGATGGGGTTACACATGTCACCATTGCTTCTTTTGCCAATACCCTTTAAGTGGTGCCATGCGATCCTTTATTCTTCTGCCAACATTGTTTGATGTCAAATGAAGCACTGAGCATTTCATCATCGTCACGGCATACACTTACTAATAATTTGATTGTCCCCCTTGGACATTCCATGTCACTGGTCATGGGTTCTCTGGGTCCTTGTGTGGCTGATGAGCTCATTTTTAGAGCCACATCTCCAACCGCACATTTGCCAGGTGTTTCTGGGAAGTGGAAGTGGTCCTTGGCTTTGAGATCAATGGCATTCCTTTCTCCAGATCCTTTTCCATACCTTGTCTTGCCGATTGGGTGTTCTTGAAGAATTGTGCCCTCTCGTACAGAGGTTCTTCTAAGTTGTTTTTTTTCTGAGCAAGGGTCTTCCAGGTGTTGCCATCAATGTTGTGTTTCTTCAGATAAGACTTCAGGGAGTCTTTGAAGTGCTTCCACAGTCTTCCTCTCATTTGACAATTTACTGACCATTTGGAGCACAATTGAATGAAGAATTGATGTTGAAATTTTCTGGAATGGTCATGATTGAAGTCAATAGCAAAGGCAACTCATGTCTGGAAGAGACAACAACAACTACTCTAGAGACACAGTTTGAAAAAGTAGATGAGCCTATGAAATTTTTTGTGATGTAACAGTGACCTCAGTTGTTAAATCATAGGATCTTTTTTAGAAGGTTTGGACTTGTACAACTCGGGGAATTCTGCCCTGCAGCCTTATCATCATACACAGATTGTTTAATAAGTGTTCGACAGCTATCTGAACAGTCAGAAGGGAACCAGTTTAACATCACATCTGAAAAAAAGCATCTCCAGCTCTGTTACCTCACTTCTCAGTTGAATTATTAGTTCTGTATTTTTTTTAGAAAAGCGTACCCAATTGTTGATTTGGGATTTGAACCCAGGAATTCAGAGGCAAGAGTGCTACCGTCGAAACCACAACTGACACAACCTTTACTGTTACCAGGCAGCGAAAACCATCCTGGTCCATCTTTTTATTGTTGTTTCAAACGGATGATATTGGAGACAGTCTGAGCATGTATAAAGAACAGAAGAACGCATACTAAAACAGTTAATCTTCTTCAGATGCGCAAGAAGAAGAAAAAAGTAAGACAGCAACAACAGAAACAGCAAAACTCAAAAGAGCTCATTGAGAAAACTACTCCGCTTCTACCAAAACTGCAGTCCTGGTCCCTGAATACTGGAAAAAGCAGAGAGCTCCAGAGCATTCCAGCTCCAGGGCACTGTTTGATCCCAGAAAATTTCATAGGCTTATCTACTTTTTCATTAAACCATGTCTCTAGAGTAGCTGTTGTTGTCTCTTCCAGACACGAGTTGCCCTTGATATTGACTTTGATCATGACCGTTCTGGAAAACGTTAACATCAATTCTTTATTCAATTGTGCACCAAATGGTCAGTAAAAGGTCAAATGAGAGGAAGACCGAGGAAGCACTTCAAAGAATCAAGGAGAACCAGGGAAAAAAGAAAGCCTGAAGCTCTCTGCTTGTATGACCACTCCCAATGTCACCTATTGCACAACCATGAACAAGGACAGTTTTCATAGCCCAATAGCAGCTTGTGTCTTCATCAGTAATACCCTTGTTCTATACTACAGCAACCTGGGTTCAAGCCTATTCTAATTTCTGAGTGCATTTTTGAAGAGCAAACTGACACTCCAGTGCATAAGTGAGGGATGACTGCTTTGCTGGAGGTATCTTTCAGATAAGATATTAAACCAAGTCCCCATCTACTCTTACCCCAACCTTAACCCTAATCCTAATCCGTTCGGGTAAAAGATCTCATAGCCTGAAAAACTTTAAGAACAGTGGAATTACCCTTGCTGTCCCAGCTAATATTTATCTCTCAATCAAGATCACACAAATCAAAAACAGACTATCTGTTCATGGTCACATTGTTAGCCACATTAATAAAAATAAAATATCTTGCTGGAATACAGATCTTAGCCTTTGATGCTATGCTATTAAAGCAGAATGGGTGGACACATGATGAACTAGAAGCTGAGTGGGTGCACAGTATCTTGTAATTGTTGTGTTCCTGTCTTCAGTTCTTTCCAAGAAAGAAAGACCATAAGCTCAGCTTCTTCTATTTCCTGACAGTCAGATCAACGGTGACATTGGTCGATGACCTGAAGTTGTCAGTCTGTGCTTGCAGCCAGGAAATTATACTCCACAGAGGAGATGAACTTTGATTTCCTCATCTCTAATTCCTCAGCGGATTGCCTGGTTATCATGCACCATAGGACTTTGGTTCACAAATTTTATCCCACTTCCTTCGTGCTAATTGTAATCAGGAATTGTGTCCACAATTTTTGATGGTGAGAAAAGCCTTATGACATAAGCCATGGCTCTGGTTTGTTATTATTTGAATTAGATTTTCGAGAACCAATTCAAATATTCTTGTAAAGTGTAGAGAAATTAACATGATTGAGACATCAATGGTGCTCAGTGCTTATTTTAATTTGTTTTCAATTCATTCAAGGGATGTGGGTTTCACTGTCTAAGCCAGAATTTATTGCTTATCCCGAATTACCCTGGAGCAGGTATTGTTGAGCTTCAGAGTGCTTGGATGCAGAGGGATCTGAGTGTCCTTGTGCATGAAACATAGAAATTTAGTATACAGGTATCTCAGGTAATAAGGAATGCAAAGTGAATTTAGCATTTGAATTTGGCTCAAGGAATAGAATATAAAAGTAGGGATAACACAGTGTGGAGCTGGAGGAACACAGTAGCCCAGGCAGCATCTGAGGAACAGGAAAGCTGATGTTTTGGGTTGGGACAAGTGTTGCTGTTATTGTACAAGGCATTAGTAAGATTGCACTGGAGTATTGTGTAAATTTTTGGTTCCTTTACCTGAGGAGGGATGTAATGGTATTTGAGGCAGGGCAAAAGAAGTTCACTTGATTGATTCCAGAGATGAGGGGTTTATCGTATGAAGTAAGATTGAGCAGCTTAAGCATACAAGCTGTAGAGCTTGGAAGAATAATAGATCTAACTGAGGTACATAAGGGATTGACAAAGTAGACAATGAAAGGATGTTTCCTCTTGTGGGGCAATCTAGAATGAGAGGTCATAGTTTTAGGATAAGGAGCAGTAGATTTAAAACAGAGATGAGGAGAAATTAGTTTGTTCATAGAATCTCATGTATCTATGAGAATCATAACCACAGAGTATAGTGGAGGCAGTGACATTGAATAAATTTAAGGAGGAGATAGACAGATTTTTAATAAGTAATGGGGTGAATGTTTATGGATAAGAAAGTCGAGTTGAGGTTGAAATGAAATCAGCCATGATTCTATCAAATGGCGGAGCAGGCTCAAGAGGCTGAATTGCCTACTCTAGCTCCTGGTTCTTATGTTTTTACCTTGAACCATCGTAGTTCTTGGGGTATAGGAAAACCCACAATGTTGTTTGGAATCAAATTCCTGGATTTTCACACAGGGACAGTGAACGAACAGTGACATAGATCAGAGTCAGGATGGTTTTTCCAAGAATTCTTTGGCTTGCTGAACAATGGAGCCAAACTGCAGAATTTGCAACTCAAGTGACTTTCAACAAAGCTAATGTTTATCGTTTACCAACATTGACTTACTAATTTAAAACATCCTTTGGAGCATTAATAAGTTAATTATCAGAATGTTCTACCAACAATCAGAGTACCAATGATGTCAATGGAATCTCTAAATGAATGCTTTTTGATTTCCAGAACCTGAATGAGCTACAATTTCATGGGAAGTCTATAAAGGGGCTTTGATACAGCTCCCTCAGTTGCAACCTCCAAATTTTAACACGGGGGCTCTTAAAAGATAACCACTGGGAACATGGCTATAAAATGGATGACATATACCTGACAATATCTTTGGAGAACAAACCAAACATAATCCAATTAATCTTATAGTTTGTGGCCAAAGTATACAGCGCTCTGGTCAGAATGTACTTTGCATGTTATATCCAGTTGTAGGTGTTGCGAGACAATTAAGTGCTAGGGGTATCTCAGAGAAGAGGAACGAAGATAATCTTTTGTGGTGAGCATTTGAGTTGGACCGAAAAACTGGAAAAATTTGGCCCTTTTATCCTGGCTAGAAGGCATTGAAGCAGTGTCCTTATAGAGAACTGTAAGATAATAAGCAGCATAAAACTGGTTAATCTGGAATGCTACTTCAAATTAAAATGTGAGGATACAGCAATAGGATGCTTTTTAAGTTACTAAAAAAGAATGGGTTCAGAATGATGTGTGTTATGCCTAAAGCAGGGAATTTGTACCTGGTAAGGCACTGTTTATGTTAGCTTGTCTAACATAAGAACTAGACACAGGTAATATGATATTGAAATATCCAACAAAAATTTAGTAGAGTTCACTAATATATACAAATATTACATTAACAGGCTAACATTAAGCATTCTGCTTACAAACGGTAGCAGCTATCTGCATGTCATGCTTCAAGTGGTTCCCAGCTAAAGTGTAGTCTGATACCTTTATACATTTGGGTTACATGCTATGGTAGAGTGATGTCATGAGCATGTCTTTTAAATGTATACTAACATAGTTTGCCTCTGAAAGGTACACTGACATACTAAAGGTGAAGCATACCAAAACACAACAGGCTGTTCTTCAGACTGTGATGTGATCAACAATGTGGTTAAAAACCCGGACTTATTTAAGAAACAATGAGATGATATAAATTCAGCATAAAGACTGGAAGAATAATAACATCAAAACAAAATAATGCAATTGTTATAAATCTGAAATAAACATGGAAAATGCTTGATATAATCAGCAGCTCTTGCAGCATACTGTTGAGGGAGAATGAGTTACCTTTTCTGTCTGATGACATAATGAAACATCCAGGACTATAAACATTAAACCTTGCTCCTTTCTCCTGCAGCCATTTCATGCTGTATTTTTCTTTTGACCTGAAGCCAAGAATTTGCAAATGCTTTCTAATCTACAAACATCTTTCACCATTCAGTAATTAAATATGGTTTAACCTGAGGCTTTGTTTATTAACCTCAACTTGACATTGCTGATTTGAAGGAATGGGTCAGCCTATGACAGTACAGCTCCATTTTAGCAGCAGAATTAGGCTTCACTCTATATGGTATAAATAGCATTTGATACTACTCAACTAGAGCAATGTCACTCACGATAAAAACAAGTTTTCAAAAAATCAATATGGGATAAAACAGATGTAAAGCAAGGAGGATTTAATAATAGAAACATATCCTTCCCTCATCCTGAAGAATAAATTATTTGGAACAGAATTTACTCGTAAAGCTTGAGTCACTGCAGCAGCAAATAAAGAGAATGTCACTGAAACTGCACTTGAATAAATTTATGGAAAATCATCAATTTGGTTAAATTGAGGTTTTAACTGTGTATCTCCACTCCTCACATTGTCAGAGAACCATTCTAACTCACACTTCCAGATGCTTTCAGATACAATGGAAGCTTGGATGAGTGTCTTGGAACTTGGATCCACCTGGAAACCATGTTCTTTGTTATACAAGCACTTTGCATGTTAGGCATTCTCAGCTTGTGGGGTTGAGTGTGCATTTAGTTGTTGGACTAATGCAAAAGACCATCAATCGTTCACTCAGTCATGCTGTTTACTTACAGATGCAGTTTATCCCAGAGTGCAGCAACAATGCGATTTAGCACTCTGTAGAGGATATATCCGGCACAAATGTTTGGACACCTTGACAGCCATATTGAGGAGAGCAGCTGTGAGTTACTACTACAGATGCCACAATTTATAAAATATTACAAGCAGCTGTGACAATATTGAGAATTAAGTTTCCTTGAAGACCACGTGTGTCTCAAAGTGAATACCTCTGCAAAAGATTATCTTTAAACTCTACATCTGAATTTATGTCACTTATCTTCTATAGTATAAACAGTTAGAGTACACATTGAAATGGAGAAGAGAAGAAACCCTTCATCCTATTAAGATATACTAATATATTTGTATGATACAGTATAAATGTATACAATCTTTTGTTCAAGTAATTAGAAAAGACGCATTGACATGAAATGGCAGTGTCGGGTAAGAACGTACTATTTACATTTCCTTCTGGAATACCTTCATCCTTCATTCAGATGAATCAATTTTCCATTTATTTTAAACAGGTTAATATCTCTACTAAAATAATGGGAAATAAAATTAAATACAAACATGTAAAGTTTTCAAATGTTAATACTTCACAGCCTAATTTCAAGTTCCTTCTTTTTTACAGTAATTGCTCCAGTAACTTCCTGGTGAAATCATAAAGCAGCTACTTCTCATTCAATGCACTTTAACCAACTCGCTAATAGATATCAAAGTTTACTGATGTCTCTCAATTTTCTCTTTTGATGAGAATGAAATTCAAGTGGGGCACAATGAGATACTCTATTCATGAGGAAAACCTTGATTACTCACTTGTGATTTCACCATTCATGAGACTTCAATGATGGGATAAACTATTGCATACAAGTGATTCTATTGTATGTCCTGTATATTCTATCATTGAATCTGAGCTATGAAATATTGATAATGAACATTTGTATAAATGGATTCTCTCTGCCATTTTCACAAATATTTAAATGTGTTTAATAAGAAAAGGATTTAAATCAAGGAATTTTAAATGAACGAATTAATTTGTCTATCACTGATAAAGTGGAATGTGTCTTCCACATTTTGATAGGCATTTGTTGACTAAATTTTAGAATGGCTTCTATAATCATAGAAAGTAGATATTTGGATGAAATGCAATTTAAAATCTTTCATGTCATATGAAGTGAAGTACATCAATGTGATGAATTTTTAAAAATTTATTACTCCAACCAGGTCTCTTGAAAATTGCCCTTTCTAAGGCGATTCATATAGCAAAGGACAAACGTGGGAATAAGTAAAAGGTCAGCTTAGAACTGAGATCAGGAGATCCTTCTTCACAGAAGGAATGATCAATGCTCAAATTGGCATTCCAGATAAAGTATTAGAATTGGAAGCTGGATCCATTTAAAAAAAACGATTGACTTTTGTAATGGGGAGACTTCTGGATCTTTCTGGCTGATGGATTAAGATAAGCTAAAATGCCTTCTTCCTCTATAGTTACCTTGTAATCTAGTGGCATTTCAATGAAAAACAATCAACAACAATGACAAAATTGTCCCCTCTCTAACATAGGAATTTGGGATGAATTTAAATGCTTTACCACCCAGTTCTGGTTAGCTAACTAAGCATTGACTTTGGAACAAAAACAAAGTTGCTGGAAAAGCTCAGCAGGTCTGGCAGCATCTGTGGAGGAGAAAACAGAGTTAACGCTTTGGGTCCGGTGACCCTTCCTCAGAACAGCATCCGCAGTTCTTTTGGTTTTTATTAAGCATTGACTTTGGCTGAGCCTGATACTTATTGACTTATATTAGTTAGTGCCACTTAAGGTAGCGCATTTGCCCATTGAGCAACTATAAGAGCTGGAGCATTACTTGCATTCTCTCCATCTCATTGACTTTAAGATTAGCACTAGACTCTAGCATGATAGCAATAGAAGGTCAGAGTAGGGGTGTTTATTTTTTTTTCAGAAAGTGAAAATGTGTCCCTCACTTATTGCGTATATTTTTACGGCAATGGAGTTTGTGTTGGAATTGGCATTGGGAAGGTTTATTAACTTATTTTATTAGGCTTCTACAGTTTTGTGAATAATAATGAGGTATCAGTATTAAAATCAGCAGAACCTCCATATCTATCAAACCTTCCACTATCTGGCTGAGGAGCACTTTCTCCAATTTGTAACTGGAAGACAGAAGCCACTACCTTCAATAACTTTGCTCCCAAATTACTGATTCCATCCTCTCTTGCAACTTTCTGTGACTGAACTGACTGTTCGCAATCCTTGTGACATATCTGACTGTGAAATCAACTCCTTACCACAAGTCTGTACCATCACTCAGGTCACTTATTTCTACCCGTATTACAATACCAACCATGATCCCTGCCTCAGCTCATTCATTTTGAAATACTTAATCATGCCTTTGTTACATCCAGACACTATCCTAATATGTTCCTGGCTGGTTGAATAGAGAATTGAATCATGACAAACCCCAGATAGTTGGCTAACCAACATCAACAAGGCACTGAACTCCAGTCACACTCTATCTGGCATACCTTCAGCTTGGGCTGATCAACAGCAATCAGGGGAGGGAACACTGGTATTCTTTGTTCTGGATAACTAACTCAAAACTTAGCCCTGACTTGGAAACTGGAGAGTTCAACCTGTGATCCTCTGGTCATTGTAACTCAGCTCTTTGAAACATTGAGAAAGCTTTCAGTTCATTACTGCATGCAAAAATATCCTTAGAAAAAGCTACGAATGAAAGAATATTCCTCATGCTTGTTAGTCTTGGGTTGAGTGAATCAATATGTAACTGGTTCTACTGTCCAGTGTTTTATTGTATACACGAGGAGGGGATCTTAACAGCTCCTGAATGGCATGGGTTAAGACAAGAAGTTTGGGAGAATCACGTGAGAAGTCTAATATTATCTGTCTCGGTGTCAGGAGCAACAAGTCGCATTTTACAACAGTTCCAGATGGATTCTTACTCCTCAACAGCAACAACTTGTTAATAGGGATTATCACTCTTTATCACCCTCATTAACAGAAATCTCATCTTATTAATATGTGGTCTCCCATTCCAGAACCCGGCAGATAGAACCTACATGCTGAAAATTATCCAACAAAAAAGTCTGAGCGGGTACCTGGTGACTCCAGTTCACTGCTTGCTCGTTCCCTGCACCAATGTCTCAGGGCATTGACCACATCCAACCAACATCCATGTGTACTGACATTTAACATATGCCAGTCTTTCCAGGACATTTTAGAAGATCTATGATCCATTTGCAGTTTGCTACTACATTTCAGAGTGCACCACCATCTCTCATGGCAATGCTGCTACCAGGATACCTTACCCAAAAGGACAGACAACCATCTCATGGTTGGTCCAGGCTGCTTCTCAAGAGAACATATTTGGTCTCTTAGCACCCATTCACTTAGCACCTACCTGGATGCTGACAGTATCCCTAGTCTTTTTGCACTTTGTCTCCTAAGCCAGAGCTCAAAGAGTGACAGTGCTGCTCTGTTGCTTTGCGGTTTAGTGCAGATACAAAACTGTCATCAAAGTTAGCAATCATCAGGCAAGGCGGGTGTATATCTGTATGGCATATTGGCACATCAAACTCACATTTGCCCCATTGTCAGCATCTCAACGAGGTGAACACTGCACAAGATGCAAGTGAATGGCCAGGTCTCAAAGTCTAAGGGGACTTAATTCGGAGATATCACCTGAAGGCCAGGGGGCCCCAGAACCGTAAGTCAAGAATAACCTCCCATATCAATCAGAGGCTAAGATACAGTCATTCAGCCATGTGGGGCAGTCAGGGTCAGGGGATCATCTCTTCATAGGACACGAGGAACCAAATGTTGGGTACCTGCCTAGGCTTTCTGTGACCAATAGAGGGCTGTTTTCTCCTGAAATGAGAGAAAGGGAGAGATTGAATGAGATGGTAATAGCTGGCAGAACTGTTAGTGCTGGTGCAGGCAGGGCCAGGTGGTAAGATCTTCCAAGTGAGAGAGTAGGTAGCATCAAGAGCATGCAGAGTTACTAGTCTGGGAGAGTGGGTAGATGAGAGCGAGCGAGAGGAAACATTACATACAATAGTGAGAATGGTAGAGCATGAGCCTTGGTGGAATGTGAGTTCAGTAGCAGACGTAGAGTAAGTGTAAAGGAACAGAGAGAACATAAGGCACTTATCCTGGTGGAGCAGAGAAGTTCAGTGAATTTCTTTGTAACTGCTGGGCCTTCCTCTATACATCTGAGACTGCACTGTCCTTGGTGGGTACCTTGGACGAGGCTGGCTCTGAGTCTGGTATAGTAGCCTCCTCTGCCTGTCAGAGGGAAGAAGATGACCCTACTCTACACCATTCTATCCACTAAGATCTCCAGGTCCTATCCACACAGTGCATTACCAATTTCTCTTCATATGCCATATTAGGGGAAAACATCATGAATTGTATAGGGCATCTCCAGACTGACAGTGCTTGACTGGGTGTGCAATGGCCTTATAAAGATGGTGCTGGCACCAAGGATCCTGGTAATAGTGAGTACATTCAGCCATGGCAAGTGGTAGAATTGGTCTAAAATCAGAGGAGAGGTTCCCCATAAAGGCAGGGTTAGTAGTTAAAGAGGTGGGTTTGGGGAAATCGTCTGAGTAAATCCACTGGATGTCATGCAGAGAAACCTTCCATGAAACTCAAGAAAAGATGTTACTTTGACAAAATATGCTGAGATTCAGCCCAAGATGTCATTCACCACAGTCAATGCCTCACTTCTGACTATCACACAATTGTCCTGATCATTCCTCCAACTGAGATTCTCCATTTATGAACCAGCATTTAAGGTCCAGCACTCATTGCTTTAAGTTGATTAACATTAGATTGTGGCATTATTATAAATTTTAATGAAATTTTTGGTGAATTCAATTTTAGTCACATATAAACTCCCTGTCTCGTTCATTATTACTTGTATTCTATTCTCTGGTACTTTAAACATGGAAATTGTGTTTAGTTGTGGAACTAAGTCTATAATCCTAATAAAATTAACTTGCACAGATGAAATGTAGGCAGTTATTTGCATAACATTATTCATACCATCTTAAACTCTTACACAGTCAATCATCGCATAGTCATTACTTTGCCTTATCCAAAAAGCCATTTCCTCTTACCAAAGTCATTCATTAACATTTTTTTTCAGTGATTAAATCATAATGACCTAAAACCATTTCCTTTCTGACATAGGCCCTTCATCACTGCAATGTTCTTACTGCAAGTTTGATACGTTCTGGCTGCTGTAAAGTTCTCTCATTATTCTCTGCTCTCCACTATTCTTGAAGGGACTCTTGCTGGGAGTAAAGTGCTGACACCATGTGATATTGGTTCAAGTGACCATCTTTCAACCGCAAGGTCCAACAAGAGGTGCTGGCAGTCATATGCAACGTCAGGAGCTATTATGACTGAGCTTAATCCTGCTGTCAACTAGTCACCTGTGCAAGAACATTTCTCAGCACCAGTCACCAGATAATGCTAATGAATAGGCTAAGAGGTCGAATATATCATCTTCCGAGTCCAGGGAAGCATAGGCTAATCAGTGTATCCCAACTGTTACTGCTGTTGATGTCAGCTAATTGGCAATGGAATCCAGAAGAACCCTTGGTCTGTTTGCATCAGTATTACACTGTGTAATGCTTCTACCCTTGAGTCTGTGCATGCGAGTTCCTCAGTCCACTCTTCTCTGTATCTTTTATAACCTCAAGCATTCTGCGATAATCTTTTTCTTTGTCTACAAAGCACTTTACAGCTGTCAAAATACTTTCAAGCTGCAAGTTACTGTTGTAGGAAACAGAGCAGTAAATCTTTACACAGCGAGATCTCATTGACAGAAATGAGAAAATGATCAGATCATCAGTTTTCATTGATGGTCATCGAATGGTAAATGTTGGTCAGGGCAGTCTGCAGCTACTCCTGGAAATTATGTCACAAGGCACTTAACAGCCATCTGAGAGAAAGGGGAATGTGGTTTCACATCTCATAGATTGAGTGTCACATAGATTGAGTTTCCATCATGAAAGCACACTTTCAGTCTGCACTGAAATTTCAAGATAAATCTTTCTGCTACGGTTATTGTAGTGGAACGAAAACTCATGATCTCTATGATTCAGATGTAGGGGTAGCACTCAAAAAATGCAACCTGTTTTTAGAAATTATGTATTCTTCATTCTCTGTGCCATTATTTCTCCACTCCAAACATTTCTCTCATTCCACCTGAGCACTCTATCTCCTCACCCAGTGGAACTTTGTCCATTATTTTAACACAGGTATTAGAAGCATATACTGATAGGTGCTAGTAATTATAGCAACCCCTCTATACCTGACCTCTCCTCCTGCCTTATCAGGCAGGGGGCTAGCTAATAACTATACCCAAACTAACTTCCTACAAGACTGTAGGCAGTGGGATAACAGAATTAAGTAGCTGTTTCCGTTAATAAATGCAAATCAAGTGAGGATTGAAGTCCATGTAAACAAGAACTATTCTACCACACAAAGCATGTTTCATTTCACCTTGACTCTTGCATTGAAATTATGAAAAGAGCTAGAATTCAAAGAAAGAAAATTAGAAAATGAAGGTTTTATTGTCCATTTGACAACTATTGGGTTTCTCAGAGCACTTCACAGTCAATGAATTGCCTTTTGAAACATAGTCCCGCTTGCAATGAAGGAAATTAGAGACAACAGTCAAATTATCACATAACCTGTAACATAAATAAATAAAATGCATTAATAAATAAAAGATGGCTGTATCATGAGCACTGTATGTGTTTATTCAATTTGCAGTTAAAACACAGAGATATATTGGCACCTCTTTATAACAATATCCTTTGAGATCCATATAAATTATATGCTAGAAAGCAGGTGTACTTTGTAAAGTGACAGTGTTATTAGGGCTTTATTTTTTTGAATGAACCATAAAAATGCATATCAAAGCATAAAGAATGCTGCAGACCCTTATTCAAAGTGTTCACTGTATATATGCTGTTAAAACACTAAATTTTATAATTGGTAGTAGGCACCAAGAATTTTATTTCCCTTCATTTTATAAACTACCGGAACAAGGAAATATGTCATCGCCCTTATCATCATTACTTGCATTGCTTCATTAATGTGTGAGTGCAGAGACAAGAAAGGCCAATACGTTATTCAGCATAACACTAACTGTTCTCTAATTCAGAGATTATTGGAAATATTGAAGAACTGATAACAAAATATTGAACAGCAATCATCCCTTTACAGGATTCAAATAAGTCGATAACCTTGATTGACAACGGCCATGGTTTGACAGCATATTACAGGTGAGAGTTTGGAATTCGTAGTTAAGTAAATTGCAAATCTACCCTTCACTTCATCACCACTACCTTCAAATTGAAAATATATGTCAAAATACCTTTGAAAATATGGGAGTAAACCTGAAACATTTTCTCACACTACTTGTTACCAGTTCTAAGCATAAAGATAACTTCTGTGCCTTGACTAAACACAAACATTGAACAAATTTCATGCACCAGCATGTTTTGCAAGAGCAAAAGACTTTTTAGAGATAGAATAAATTGTTGAATGTTTCAACTTGTTTTTCACGTACAAGGAAGATTCTGGTTAGTAGCCATGGAATGAACCGTTGGACCATTACAGTAAACAAAAATATCTTCAGATTGTGGCCTAGCAAGCTCTGAAGCTTATAGATGATTCAACAAATTACTGATATGAGGAACTGGAAACAACTCTTGCCGTAATGTAGAAGCTAATTAATGTGTATAAGAAACTGTAATAGTTGGTTTAAATTGCTATGATTAACAGCTTATTAGTAGGCTTGATGAATAGCTCTGAACTTAAACAGCTGATAACAGGCAAACACAAACTATTAAGTCCCTAAAAGTTAGTTTGAAGGCCAAAGGTTGGCCCACAGGATAATGGAATCGGTCAAAAAATAATGAATTTTGGGCACGGCATGATGTTAAACTCTTCTTCCTTCGCCTTCACCTCTGTGCCCGTTTCTTTGGACAATAATCTTCTCCCTGCCCCATAGACCCCTTCACTAGTCTTGAACATTCTCCCTCCGCCGGACACCTTCCTCTGGCCTTTTACCTGCACTCAACCTGTTCTTCAAAACTGTCAACATGACATTAGTTGCCTCAGTTTTTCTGCGGCTCCTCACCCATTCCAACTTATCTTTGTATGAATTGACTGCACTCCGTGCTCTCAGATCCAACTCTTTGTAATTAAGCCTGCTGACAAGGGTGGCACTGTTGTTATCTGGTGGACTTGACCTCTACATTGCAGAAACTGAGCGCCAGCTCCTATCTCTTATCTCCCTCTGGACCATGACCCTATCATGGAACATCAGACTACCATGTCCACAGTGGTCCACTAACCTCATTTCAGCTGGTGATCTCCCCTCCACTGTCTCCAACCTCATTGTCTCCCAAAATGGCACTGTTTGCTTCTGCCTCCTCCCCAAAATCCACAGTCAGGACGGCCCGGGAAGACCCATTGTTTCTGCCTGCTCCTGTCTCCCAGAATTCTTCTCTTCCTACTCACTTTTTCTTCCCTTTACCTCTGTTTCAGAATTTCCTGTTTGTGGGCTCTAGCCGCCTCCTCTTTACCAGGGACATGCAATGCCTTTACATATCCATCTCCCATCAAGATGGTCTCAGGGCTGTCTCCTTCTTCCTGGATAAAAGGCCTGAACCATCCCCAACCATCAACATCCTCCTCCACCTGGCCAAATTCGTCCTCACTCTGAACAATTTCTCTTAACTCCTTTCATTTTCTTCAGGTCAGAGGGTTGGCCATGTATGTCCACATGGGCCCCGCTTATGCCTGTCTCTCTGTGGGGTATGTGGAACATTCTTTGCTCCAGTCCTATTCTGGCCCCCACCTACAAGTGTTTCTCTGATATATCAATGATATTATCGGTGCTGTCTCCCTCTCTCATTCGGAATTGGAAAAGTTTATCAATTTCACTTCCAATTTCCAGCCTGCTCTCACTTCACCTGGTCTATCTCTAACTCCTCCTTTCCATCCCTTGACATCTTTGTTTCCATTTCTGGGGATAGGCTAGGCACCAATATCCACTACAAACCCATCAACTTCCACAGTTATCCCAACTATACATCCTCACTCCCTGCTTCCTGTAAAGACTCTATTCCATTCTCCCAGTTCCTCCATCTCCGTCACATCTGCTCTGATGATGCCAACTTCAAAAAGGAAGCCTCCAAAATGTCCACCTTCTTCCTCAACCAAGGATTCCTGATCACCATAGCTGACAGGGCCCTCAGCCTTGTTCAACCCATCTCCTGCACTTCAGCCTTCATTGTCTCCTTTCCTTCTCACAACAACGATAGGGTTCACCAGCATCCACATCCATAGAATCATTTGCTACCATTTCCACCACCTCCAGTGGGATGCCACCAACAGGCACATATTCCCCTTCCCTCCCTTGTCAGCCTTCTGCAGGGACTGCTCCCTCTGGGACACCCAAGTACACTCCTCGTCCACTCCCAACAACCCTGCCACAGCCCCATGACACCTTTTCCTGCAACTGCAGAAGGTGCAACACCTGTCCATTTACTTCCTACCTCCTCAGTATCCAACGGCCCAAATGCACCTACCAGGTGAAATAACGATTTACTTGCACCTCACACTGTCTAGTCTACTGCGTTCACTGTTCACATTTGGTCTCCTCTACATTGGGGAAACAAAGCGTAGACTGGGGTGATATCTTCACAGAACACTTATGTTCTGTCCACAAAAAGACCCTGAGCTTCCTGTTGCCTTCCACTTCAACGCACCCACCATGTTCCCTGGACAATATCTCTGCCTCGGGCTTTCTGCAGTGCTCCAGCAAAGCTCAGTGCAAGCTAGAAAATCAACATCTCATTTTACAGTTGGGAACTCTACAGCCTTCTGGACTCAATATCAAGTTCAAAAGTTTTAGGGCTTGATGCACCTTCTCCCATGCCCTTACCCCCAACTCCCACACACCAGGCCTTGTTATCACATGGTCTGGTATTACATACTAGCCATTTTAGCACTAATACTTCCCATTATCAACTATTCATTCTCCTAGGCTGACCATTACCCACTCCTTTATCTGCCTAGCTGTTCTTCTCTCTTTTTGGGCTCTATTTCCATCTATTTTTTACTCCTTACCTTCTGCTCCCACCCTATCTTCTGCATAAATACCAACTTTTTCCTTGCTAATATTAATTCTGAAGAAGGGTCTCTAAACCCGAAATATTAACTCTACTTTCACTCCACCGATGCAGCCAGACCTGCTGAGTTTTTCCAGCAATTTTGGTTTTTGTTGCTGATTTCCAGCATCCACAGTTCTTTTGTTCTTTTATTTTGTTGTTAATGGAATTGCTCGTTGGGAATGACACAACTGACAGAATAAGGGACAGCAGGGTGCAAAATGTAGACTGATCAAGGACAAAAAGCAGATGTGAAAGTTCCAATGGCCAGTCTGTAACATTAAGGTTGTCTTTAACCCTTTAGTCTAGGCAAAAGAAATACAATGCTAGTCCGAGGCAGTGGAAGATTGTCTCTAGGACTGCTTAGAATGGGTGAACTGGACTGTATTCAAGTACTCAGTGGAAAACCAAGAGAAGTACGCCACCACCATCACAGACTTCATTAGCAAATGCGTGGAGGACTGTGTGCCAAAAAACTCAATCTGGGTTTTCCCTAACCAGAAACCTTGGATGAACCAGAAAAACCATTGTTTACTGAAGACCAGGCATGTAGCATTCAAGTCGGATGATCCAGACCTATACAGGAGATCCAGATGTGACCTCCGTAATGCTATCAGGCATGTCAAAAAGCAGTACCTGACTAAGTTAGAATCCCAAACCAACCATACGGACATCTGCTGCCTGTGGCAAGGCCTACACAACATAGAGCAAGATAGCGGACAAGACACATCACTCCCTGTTGCATTTAATGCTTTCTATGCATGGTTTGATCAGAATGCCAGTGGCACGGTATCACATGCTCCGATAGTGACGGATGCACCTGTGCCAACTGTCACCACTGCTGACATCAGCTTGGTCTTCCTGGGAGTCAACCCAAGGAAAGTGATGAGCCTGGATGGAGTCCCCGGCTGTGCACTTAGATCCTGTGCAGACCAGCTGGCGGAGGTATTCACTGACATTGTTAACCTCTCCCAAAGTCCCCACCTGCTTCGAGAAGACCACCATCATTCTCGTACCTAAGAAAGCACATGCAATGTACCTTAATGGCTACCACCCAGTGGCTCTGACCTCCATAATCATGAAGTGCTTCGAGACGCTGGTCATGGCCCACATCAACTCCAGTCTCCCAGCCTGCCTTGATCCTCTACAATTATATTAAATGGTGGATCAGCCTTGAAGAGCTAAATCATCAATTCTGCTCCTTAGTCATACGCTCAAAGGATTCTGAATATTTGGAATTATCTATCCCAGAGGACTGTAGAGGTGCCATTGCTGACTATATGTAAGACTACAATAGGCAGGTTTCTCTTGGGGAATCAAGGGAAATGAAGAGTAATGAACATTTGAAGCGTAAATAGAAATTGCTGGTGAAACTCAACAGGATTGGCAGGATCTGTGGAGGGAAAGCAGAGTTAACATTTTGAGTCCAGGGACCCTTCTTCAGAACTGGTAGTAGCTAAGGAAAAGGTAGCACTTCTGCTGATGACAAGAGTTGGGGGGAAGGGTGAAGTGAAGTGAGTGATTAGGTGGAGATGGGGTGTAGAGACAGAAAGGAAGTTAGTTAGCAACGGGATGGTTGATAGTAATTAAAGGAAGCAGAAAAGCTGATAATGGCATCAACGGGAATATGAAGAGAAAATCAGAAAGTTTAGTTGAAAACTGAGGTCATTTCTGATCATTTTGAATGGTGGGGCAGGCCATTGTTCTTCTCCTGCTCCTAGTTTTTCTTGCTGTTGTGTTTATGAAAGTTTTAGCTATGTACAGAAAAACTGGATCAACTTAATTTTAAAGGACAGTTGGGTATTTATCTTGAAGGTGGATCATTCGCAGGGCCAAGAGGCAAGAGTTGGGGAGTGGAACTATTAGATAGCCCTTTTTAAGGCATAGAATAAACAGAATTGCCACCACAACCTCCTCCTGTGCTTTACTATCCTATAAAAAATGCAAAACAACTGTTCAATCCATTTCAATGCAATTGATGGATCCATAGTTAGGTGGAAGAGTCATATAAAATAGCGTCACTAATATATTTTATGTTCTAACTCTTAATTAATATGTTATATTAGAGTGTGGCTCCTGATTAATCCCACTTGTCTTAACTGTGATTTATAGCAAAATAATGTTTGAAAATTGTAGTGTGCAACACTGTACATCTGTTCTATGCTTGTTGTTCCTCCTTTGACGACAAATTTGATTAAATCTTTTAATGCAGATGGAATATGATGACTGACAATTAATGGGCATCTGATAATGTGAAGGGAACATTTATTCAGGTACTGATTCCCTCTGTACATACTTTGCATTGTTTGCATGACAGGAATGACTTTATAATGGGGTGTACTTTGCAGCCTGCTGAGCTGCTTCCATAAAGAGGCTTCCATCAGTGCTAAAATTGGGATGAGACATAACCAGATAGAAATCATGCAATGCTACTTTTCTTTTTCAGATCATCTACCCTGGACTTATACCCATGATGTCTGTCACTGCAAAATTGTTCTGATGGAAGTGTGGCAACCTTTGATCAGGATTTAAATTGAGGCTTATTTTTCTTGGCATTTCAGTTCAGATGCAGATCCATGGTACCAAAGAGAAAGAGAGAGTTCATAGAACATAGAAGGAGGCGATGTGGATAATTGTTTGTGCAAATGTTTTTGAATCAACTGTACAAATGGTCTCACACCTTCACTCTTTCCCTCTACTCTGTAATTCCCCTTTGAAATTTATAGTTCAGTCTGCTTGAGATTAAAATCATTTGCTGCTCATCTCCCTGCTTGTATTTTTGCCAAATACCTTAATTTTTAACCTTTAATTACTAACTCTTTTGTCAATGAAAACAAGTTCCTACTCATTTACTTTATCAAAATGCTTTATAATTTTGAAAACCTTTACTAAATCTCTCCTTATCTTTTCCATTATGAAAAGAATCATCACAGCAAGTCCAGTCTCTCTGCATAACTGAAGCCCCACATTCCCGGTCTCATTCGGGACTTTCCCCCATAGACCACACCAAAGCTTTTTGCATCTCTCCAAACATTGTTGGGGCAGTGTACTTGATGGGCCACTGTTGTTCTCCACCCTCCCCCACCAGACAAAAAGATGATCAGGAGCCCATCCAGGCTAAAGTAGCTACTGTGCAGTCATTTCATAGTCAGTTTCCTGTTATTAGGCAAGAAGCTGGGATTCTGCCCCTCAGGTGAATCCCTGCCTCACAGTACTCCTTACCAATTGGAGGTTATCAGCGCTCAACGTAGGTAGCCCCACCCTGAGAGTGGTGGCTATTGCCAGTTTGCACATTGACAATGAGAAGACAAGCTGCGATGGTTGTAGGTGCTTTTAGTTGAACTGGGAGAATGGGGAATGGGGTGAAGTTTGTGAAGGATGGGTTCTAGGGATTGATAGGTCACAGGGGAAGGGATTACAGGAATCACCCAGTGGATAAGTGCCCCAAGGGGCCTGGTGGACAAGTTAAGAAAGGGAGCACTCTGCCCATCACCAGGCCACTCAGGGAAACCTGGCTTAGGATGGACCTCACCTACCACCTGTTAAAAGGTGCTACTTGTGGGATAAGGCATTCAAGTATGCATTAACTGCCCACTTAGGGTCCTCGATTGACCATTGGCAGGTGGACCACACAGTATCACACAGCTGCTGGCATAATTATGGGAGTGTGGGTAGGTGGGTGGACAGCCAGTTGGCACTTTACCCACAAGATTCTTATGTGATGCCCTGCCTATAAACCTGCTACCAAGAGAGCATAGCATCAGCGTTATTCCTATCCCACTGTAGCAATGTGTACTTACTGATAAATTGAACCTGATGTCTCACAAGAGGCAAAGTCACATTTATTCAACAAGACCATGGATTCTTGATCAGTCAGGGAATCAAGAGTTATGGGGAAAAGGCAGGAAAGTGAACTTGAGGAATGTTGGATCAGCCATGATGCTATTGAATGGTCAAGCACGCTGAAGGGACTGATTGGCCTTCTCCTGTTTTTACTTCTTATGGTCTTACGTACTGATAGGGGATCAGTAGTGGCAAATCTACCCAAGATATCTCAGATCATATCTGATATTATAAAATGGTGGCAGCAGTGCAGACTAACCCAATTGTAAGAATATCTTTCTTGAAGAGGACAGGGGCATAAATCCCATCACTTGAACTTTGCCTATTCACTTTCCGTTGAAACGGTAAGGGTGAAGTACCCTTGTTCTGTCCTCAAAGAATTTATGAATGTTGGCTTAGTCTTTTGGTGGTGCTAAGTTGATGGGAAATGAGGTGTGAGTCACATGTACATGTAAAAGGTACAATTCAGTAGTCTATAACTCGAGCATAAGACATGCTACCTCCCTTAAACACACAATACTGCTTATAGAAGTGCTCCCTGACAGCATTTGCTTTTTATGAAGCTTACAGCAGTGTCTGCATGACCTTATCACACAAAAGAAATATGCTACAGTTCTGCAAAGGAGAAATTAAAACTGGTGAGCTGATTACTTTTAATTTGTCTCTTAATGGAACACAGCAATGAAACAGAATATCTGATAATGAGGAACACAGGATGGGAACATATAAAAATAAATAACAGAGACAGCAAAAACAACATAGGCATAATTAGATTAAAATAAATTAAATGGAATAAGTTGTAATTTGTTTGCTTCATGTTGATAATCTTTTTAAAAATATGAGTAAATGTAGCATTGAACTTATTTGAAAACAATGCTTGCTTTGGATTTAAGATACAAAGGAGAGATACACTGATGTAGCCTTGAATTGCATCGGATACTCTTAGCTTCAGGCACTTTTGTAATTTCATTTAAACAGCTTTTGCAAGGTAATTTAGCACAGGGTACTCGTCACACAATAAAACTCTTGTAATATTTTCCTGTTATATTAATGCAGTAATTCCAGTTGATTATGTTTTTGCATCAGAATGTAATAGACTTATGGAGCTTTTTAAAGACTGCTTAATAAAGGGCGCCTGACATTTGTCGCCTGTGGGGTGTTTGACACTGAGGTCCCCAGCAATTTATAATGGTGAAGTTAGAACACTTTGGGAAAAGTCAAGAGGATCAACTGGAAGAGCAAACTATAAACAAAGCAAGTGATTATAACAGAGTAGGGGAAAAGAAGTGAAATCATGATCAAAATATTTACTTTGATAAGCTCATTCTATTATGAGAGTGTGCTTATGAAATCGGGAGTATAGTCTAAATAATAGGGCCAAACCATTCAGAAAAGAAGAAGGGTCATTGGACCTGAAACATTAAACTCTAATTTCTCTCCATAGATGCTGCCAGACCTGCTAAGATTTTCCAGCAATTTCTGTTTTCATGTTCAGAAGCATTTCTGAATATAAGGGCGGTAAAGGTTTGGAACACTGTTCCATGAATGGAAGTTGATGCTAGATCACTTGTTCATTTTAAATGTGAGTTAGATAACTTTTTGTTAATTTAAACTTGGTAAGAGATACGGGTCAGAGGCAGGTATATGGAGTTAGGCCATAGATCAGTCATGAATGGTGAAACAGGCTTGAGGCGCTGAATGGCCTACTCCTGTTCCAATAATTCAATGAGAATATTCAGATAAGCTAACTAACCTATTCCTTTATACAAAAAAAAATTACTTGTTCTCACCTTACCGTGAAATTCTATTTATATCTGATTTGGTGTTAGCTGTGGCTCAGTTGGTAACACTCTTGCTTCAGAAGCTTTCACACACCGGGATTTGAGCTACATCAATCTAGGCTAACATCCTGGTTCTGCACTAAAGGAGCACGAAACTGTTGGCAGTGCTAACTTTCAGCTTATACCTTGAACCAAGGCATCATTTCACCTGAAAGCGAAAAATTTTAAGGCCCTACTTTGAGGAGGTGCAAGGGATTTCTCCTCACTGTATTGGTCAATATTTATCATTCAATCAGCGCTACAAAAACAGATCATCTGCTCACAGTCACAGTAATATTTATGGGATCTTGCTGTGCACAAATTACCTGCTGTGTCTCCTATAGTACAACAGGGACTACACTTCAGAAAGTTCTTAATTGGCTGGGGTAAATCTTGGGGTGCCCTCTGACCTAAAACGATGCTAGTCAAATCAATATTTCTTACTTTAATCTCCAAAGAAGGCTGACAGTCAAACTGCATCAGGGCTTTTCTGACTGTACATAGAACATTGAACATAGAACACTACAGCGCAGTACAAGCCCTTCGGCCCTCGATGTTGCGCCGACCTGTGAAACCAATCTGAAGCCCATCTAACCTAAACTATTCCGTTATCATCCATATGCTTATCCAATGACCATTTAAATGCCCTTAAAGTTGGCGAGTCTACTATTTTTGCAGGCAGGGCATTCCACGCCCTTACTACTCTCTGAGTAAAGAACCTACCTCTGACATCTGTCCTATATCTATCACCCCTCCATTTAAAGCTATGTCCCCTCATGCTAGCCATCACCATCCGAGGAAAAAGGCTCCCACTGTCCACCCGATCTAATCCTCTGATCATCTTGTATGTCTCTATTAAGTCACCTCTTAACCTTCTTCTCTTTAATGGAAACAGCCTCAAGTCCCTCAGCCTTTCCTCATAAGACCTTCCCTCCATACCAGACAACATCCTGGTAAATCTTCTCTGCACCCTTTCCAATGCTTCCACATCCTTCCTATAATGCGGTGACCAGAACTGTACGCAATACTCCAAGTGCGGCCGCACCAGAGTTTTGTACAGCTGCAACATGACCTCATGGCTCCGAAACTCAATCCCTCTACCAATAAAACCTAACATACCGTACGCCTTCTTAACAACGCTATCAACCTGGGTGGCAACTTTCAGTGATCTATGCACATGGACACCGAGATCTTTCTGCTCATCCACACTACCAAGAATCTTACCATTAGCCCAGTACTCTGTATTCCTGTTACTCCTTCCAAAGTGAATCACCTCACACTTTTCCGCATTAAACTCCATTTGCCACCTCTCAGCCCAGCTCTGCAGCTTGTCTATGTCCCTCTGTAACCTGCAACATCCTTCCGCACTATCCACAACTCCACCGACTTTGGTGTCATCCGCAAATTTACTAACACATCCTTCTACGCCCTCATCCAGGTCATTTATAAAAATGACAAACAGCAGTGGCCCCAAAACAGATCCTTGAGGTACACCACTAGTAACTGAACTCCAGGATGAACATTTCCCATCAACCACCACCCTCTGTCTTCTTACAGCTAGCCAATTTCTGATCCAAACGGCTAAATCACCCTCAATCCCATGCCTCCGTATTTTCTGCAATAGCCTACCATGGGGAACCTTATCAAAGGCTTTACTGAAATCCAAATACACCACATCAACTGCTTTACCCTCATCCACCTGTTTGGTCACCTTCTCAAATAACTCAATAAGGTTTGTGAGGCACGACCTACCTTTCACAAAACTGTGTTGACTATCCCTAATCAAATTATTCCTTTCTAGATGATTATAAATCCTATCTCTTATAATCCTTTCCAACACTTTACCCACAACCGAAGTAAGGCTCACTGGTCTATAATTACCAGGGTTGTCTCTACTCCCCTTCTTGAACAAGGGGACAACATTTGCTAGTCTCCAGTCTTCTGGCACTATTCCTGAAGACAATGACGACATAAAGATCAAAACCAAAGGCTCTGCAATCTCCTCTCTAGCTTCCCAGACAATCCTAGGGTAAATCCCATCCGGCCCAGGGGACTTATCTATTTTCACACCTTCCAGAATTGCTAACACCTCCTCCTTATGAACCTCAATCCCGTCTAGTCTAATAGACTGTATCTCAGTATTCTCCACGACTACATGGTCTTTTTCCTGTGTGAATACTGACGAAAAATATTCATTTAGCACCTCTCCTATCTCTTCGGACTCCACGCACAACTTCCCACTACCGTCCTTGACCAGCCCCAATCTTACTCTAGTCATTCTTTTATTCCTGACATACCTATAGAAAGCTTTAGGGTTTTCCTTGATCCTACCTGCTAAAGACTTCTCATGTCCCCTCCTGGCTCTTCTTAGCTCTCTCTTTAGGTCCTTCCTGGCTAACTTGTAACTCTCAAGCGCCCTCACTGAGCCTTCACGCCTCATCTCTACATAAGCCTCTTTCTTCCTCTTGACAAGAAATTCAACTTCTTTAGTAAACCACGGTTCCCTCGCTCGACCACTTCCTCCCTGCCTGACAGGTACATACTTCTCAAGGACACGCAGAAGCTGTTCCTTGAACAAGCTCCACATTTCAATTGTGCCCAGCCCCTGCAGTTTCCTTCTCCATCCTATGCATCCTAAATCTTGCCTCATCGCCTCATAGTTGCCTTTCCCCCAGCTATAACTCTTGCCCTGCTTTATATACCGATCCCTTTCCATCACTAAAGTAAACGTAACCGAATTGTGGTCACTATCACCAAAGTGCTCTCCTACCTCCAAATCTAACACCTGGCCTGGTTCATTACCCAGTACCAAATCCAATGTGGCCTCGCCTCTTGTTGGCCTATCTACATACTGTGTCAGGAAACCCTCCTGCACACATTGGACAAAAACTGACCCATCTGAAGTTCTTGAACTATAGCGTTTCCAGTCAATATTTGGAAAGTTAAAGTCCCCCATAACAACTACCCTGTTACTTTCGCTCCTATCCAGAATCATCTTTGCAATCTTTTCCTCCACATCTCTGGAATTTTTCGGAGGCCTATAGAAAACTCCCAACAGGGTGACCTCTCCTTTCCTGGTTCTAACCTCAGCCCATACTACCTCAGTAGACGAGTTGTCATCAAACGTCCTTTCTGCCACCGTAATACTGTCCTTGACTAACAATGCCACACCTCCCCCTCTTTTACCACCTTCCCTGATCTTACTGAAACATCTAAACCCCAGAACCTGCAACAACCATTCCTGTCCCTGCTCTAACCATGTCTCTGAAATGGCCACAATATCGAAGTCCCAGGTACCAACCCATGCTGCAAGTTCACCCACCTTATTCCGGATGCTCCTGGCACTGAAGTAGACACACTTCAAACCACCTTCCTGCCTGTCGGTACACTCCTGCGACCTTGAAACCTTATTTATGACCTCACTACTCTCAACCTCCTGTACACCGGAGCTACAATTCAGGTTCCCACCCCCCTGTTGAATTAGTTTAAACCCTCCCGAAGAGCATTAGCAAATTTCCCCCCCAGGATATTGGTACCGCTCTGGTTCAGGTGTAGACCATCCCGTTTGTAGAGGTCCCACCTACTCCAGAATGAGCCCCAATTATCCAGGTATCTGAATCCCTCCCTCCTGCACCATCCCTGTAGCCACGTGTTCAACTGCTCTCTCTCCCTATTCCTCGCCTCGCTAGCACGTGGCATGGGTAACAAATCAGAGATAACAACTCTGTTTGTTCTCGCTCTAAGCTTCCACCCTAGCTCCTGGAATTTCTGCCTTACGTCCCCATCCCTTTTCCTACCTATGTCGTTGGTGCCTATGTGGACCACGACTTGGGGCTGCTCCCCCTCCCACTTAAGGATCCCGAAAACACGATCCGAGACATCACGGACCCTGGCACCTGGGAGGCAACACACCAACCGCGAGTTTCTCTCGTTCCCACAGAATCTCCTATCTGTCCCCCTAACTATGGAGTCCCCAATGACTAATGCTCTCCTCCTCTCCCCCCTTCCCTTCTGAGCAACAGGGACAGACTCTGTGCCAGAGACCTGTACCCCATGGCTTACCCCTGGTAAGTCGTCCCCCCCAACAGTATCCAAAACGGTATACTTGTTTTTGAGGGGAATGGCCACAGGGGATCCCTGCACTGTCTGCCTGTTCCCTTTCCGTCCCCTGACTGCAACCCATCTACTTTTTTCCTGTACCTGAGGTGTGACTACCTCCCCGTAACTCCTCTCAATTACCCCCTCAGCCTCCCGAATGATCCGAAGTTCATCCAGCTCCAGCTCCAGTTCCCTAACACGGTTTCCGAGGAGCTGGAGTCGGGTGCACTTCCCGCAGATGAAGTCAGTGGGGACACTAGTGGTGACCCTTATCTCCCAAATTCTACAGGAGGTGCATACAACTGCCCTAACATCCATTCCCACTGTTCTGAATTCCCAAACAGACAAATTAAAAAAAAATATACTAGTAGCCTTACCAAATCAGCGCTCAGAACCTTTTTTTTTGGTTAGAGGAGGAGGATGGGTGGGAGACACTACCTAGGTAGTGTTTCGGGTAAAGCAACCGCCCAAATATATTACCTCACCTCTGAAATCTGTATCTCATGCAAGCATGGTGTCTCATAGCAGAGCTTTCTTTCCCCCTAAAGAACTTCCCTCAGAGTAAACTGTATAGCCAGCTGCAAACTGAGAATCAGTAGATCTATTTTTGTCTGTCATTCCATATTTATCCCTTTAAGAGGCTCTACTAAGCAATGGAAAATAAATTCTAGGAACTGGAGGAAAACAAATTCTAAACTCAAAATAGAATTGGAAAGAACACATCAGTCAAATGAAAAAGAGATATTAACCCTATCTGCCTTCTCTATCATAGTTATGATTCCATATTCAATTCCAATCTGTAGGCATGACTACTGCAGAAAGACCATCCTTGTAAATTTTAATCTTATCCCTAAAAACCTCCGTACTGGTGCAAAGAAATCTACCTCACTTGCCCTAAAGCTCTGCTAGAAGTTATTTTCAAATAAACTGTTCAGAACAAGAAGTCTTTGGGTATCACAGAATTCTTACAGTGTGGAAGCAGGCCATTCAGCCCATTGAGTACCACTGACCCTCCAAAGAACATCCCCCCCACCCCACCCCATCTCTGTAACTCTGCACTTCCCATGGTTAATCCACCTAACCTACACGTCCCTGGACACTATGACCCATTTAACATGGCCTATCCACCTAACCTACACGTCCCTGGACACTATGACCCATTTAACATGGCCTATCCACCTAACCTACACGTCCCTGGACACTATGACCCATTTAACATGGCCTATCCACCTAAGCTGCACATTTTTGGACTGTGGGACAAACCGGAACAAACCCATGCAGACACAGAGAGAACATGCAACTCCACAAAGACAGTCACCTGAGGGTGGAATCAAACCCGGGTTGCAGGTGCTGTGAGGCAGCAGTGCTAACCGCTGAGCCACCGTGCCACCCTCAGGGTACATCTCAGATCAGTATTAAAATCAGGTAGGTCATGGCATTAACACATGGTTTAGGTTCAGAAATATCAGGAATCTGAAATCAGGTTTATAAGTGTGCCTTCATTTACATGATTGTCATCGATGTCACGATCACTTACAGTGTTTCTACCACACTGTACCAAATCAACCAAAAACAACTTCACCTTTGCTGTTTGTGCTGCATTCTGCACATCTCATGGAAGGACCAAGTTGCAAACATGCCAACTGTCTTGAATGCAAGAATTTTGAAATTCATCAAGTAAAAAGAAATCTGCTGGCACAGGCAGCTTCGCAGGATAGGAGATGGTGGCATACCCAAGAATTTTCCGCGCAGTGAGATACTCAGTGCCAGATGACCAGAAGGACACCCAAAAACTTCAATTCATGGGTCCTTGCATGTGTGACATAAAGGCCCTGAACATTGACTTTCGCATTTGGGAGGCACTTGCAGAGCCAGAAGAAACTGTCAACATCACCCAGGGGTTTGTATCCATCACAATGATAAATTACAGCTACAGCTGCTTGAAAACAGGCACCAAAACTGACAACAGCAACACAAGAAGATACATAAAAACCATGTCATAAACAGCTCTTTAGAAGAACCAGCCTCTCACTCTTTGATCTCTTTAGCTATCGGCACCTTATGAAGTTATCCCGTCCCCATGGACTTGATTTGCTACATGTCCATCTTCACAGACAAGTGGAAAGATGCTGATGATGACTACATTACTTCTCTTAAAGGGAAAAAAATATGGAATGATATACAAAAATAGACCGACTGGTTCTCAGAGATAACACAGTGTGGAGTTTCGGGTCGGGACCCTTCTTCAGAAATGGGGGAGGGGGAAGGGAGCACAGAAATAAATAGAGAGAGGAGGGTGGGGCTGGGGAAGGTAGGTGGGATGCAGTTAGGTGAGTGCAGGTAGGGACTGGTAGGGATTGGTCAGTGAGGTGGGAGGACCAGATAGGTGGGAGAGAAGACGGACAGGTCAAGGAGGTGGGGATGAGAGGGAGGGTTGGTCATGGGATAAGGCCGGGGGGTCGGGAGATTTTGAAACTGGTAAAATCCACATTTAGGCCTTTGGGCTGTCGGCTCACAAGGCGGAATATGAGGTGTTGCTCCTCCAGTTTCTAGTGGCGTCATTGTGAAACTGGAGGAGGCCCAGGATAGACATGTTGCCCAGGGAGTGGGAGGGGGAGTTGAAATGGTTTGCAACTGGAAGGTGTTGTCGTTTGTCGCGGACAGAACGCAGGTGCTATACAAAGCAGTCTCCAAGCCTCCGCTTGGTCTCAACCGATGTCGAGGAGCCCTCTGATGCTGCCTGGCCTGCTGTGTTCCTCCAGTCTACACTGTTTATCTCTGACTCCAGCAATGGCAGTTCTTATTATCTCGACTGATTCTCAGATTATGGTTGGCTATAGAGTTTGCTCTGTGGGAAGTTCAATAGTTCAAATCTCATACTAGGATTTCAGTTTATGATTCAGGCAAATGCTTTAGTGCAAGACTTCAAATTGGCTGTATTGTTCTTCAGAGCAAGGTCGGTCTATTCCAAATGTTTTGGTGGACTTTCAATATTTATTGTTGCTATTTGCAGACAACAGCAGAGTTGACCTGATTTTTCTGGTCTCCATTCTGCTTCTAACCAACATCAAAAAGAGATTCACTGTTTATTCAACTTGTTGCTGTTTATAGAATTTTCCTGATATCAGAAGGCTGCTGTATTTGCCTCCATAACGAGAACACTGCACTCCAAAAGTAATCACTACCTGAATTGATTTGAAACATTACAATATGATAAAATGCTGGATGAAAGCAGGCCGCAACATTATTAGGAGTGCAGCATACAAAATGATGAGTCTGAATTGCAAAGCATCTTTGCACTTTACAAGTTTCATAAAGGATAGTTAAGTTACAAATTTGGTCGACTCAGGGTCTTGGGTGAGATGTTATTGCGGATGGTATAAAACAATAGCCCACAATTTTTAATCTGTACTCTTAACACACCAGAATAAACAGCCACTTCTTAATGTTCTCCTCTCCTGACTAGTGACTGAAAGTGTAAAGGCATTTCATTGTGGAAAACCAATATGAAACATTTCAACATGACAGGTCATTAAAATGTTGGAAGGAATACTTAATGATCAAAATATTTGTATCATTTAATCTTTATGTTACATTATAAGGGACATAAACTGATAAAGGACTGAATCTTATATATTTTTTGGCTCAGTCTGAGTTGTGTCAAGTTTTTTGGAGGGACGTCCGCTAAGAATTCACTTAATTAAATACCTCTAGGGCATCTCTCCTGTCTGATTCCAGCCCCATCTGCCAAGGACTGTTCCCAAAACAACACACCACTCAGCAGATTTCCAGAATTAACCAGCATGCCTTATACTCACACCATCTTAAATCTAGCTCTGCAGCTAGACTACTACTGTCAGTCTGGCACTACCCTATCCAGTTTCTAACATTTGCCCTGAACATGGTAGAAGGGGGAAATTGGGTGCCACTTTTCAATTAACAACTTGGAGGTCCTGCTGGATGGGGTAGAGCACAGATGGGATTTACTCTTCCCCCAGGACCAGCAATGGAAGCTACACACCAGATCATGCCAGCCTGGTCCGAAGCTTACCCCTGGGTCAGTGCGGTCTCAGATTTCTGGACAAATATACAGAAGAGTAGGCAGAAGATCCAGGTCCTTCTCAACTTCACCAGCATAAGTGTCACCATCTTGTCTTAGATACCTCGCACTCACTCTATCTCAGCAACCGTATCAAACTCCCCATGGCACATGCTCTGCCACTCTCACTACTGGCTGCAATATTCGCCCTCCCTTTGCTGTTGCCTACCCCTACCCCCCAATACTACTAACCCTACATGTCCTCTGTTCTGTCTAATCATTTACTTAGATCACCTCTCCAATTGCACCATAAGTAACAGGTGTGCCCCATCTCTCATTCCTTTAATACCTGCTACTGTCTCATTCCAAGAGGAAAAAAGCCCACAATAGGGCAGAAAGAATCCAGGCAGGTAGTAAGTTTCCCAGCATTAAAGCTCCAAATCCCTCATGAAAAGAGGATCCTGACTCAGACTATCCCAAGTGGCCAAAGGAGCACTTTTAAGCTCTTCGACTGATATCGGAGACTGGCCCTGACTTACTGTGCTGGGGTTAACTGAGCGAAGACTATCCTTCTTAACTTGACCGAGGCCTGCTGGCAATGTCAGGCTTTGTGTCTGTGCTGAATGGCAAGGCAAGACAGCAATAATATGAATAAAAACCAAAAGAACTGCGGATGCTGTAAATCAGGAACAAAAACAAAGTTGCTGGAAAAGCTCAGCAGGTCTGGCAGCATCTGTGAAGAAGAAAACAGAGTTAACGTTTCGGGTCTGGT
>NC_063360.1:25136328-25159634 GCF_021869965.1 Rhincodon typus | reverse complement strand
AGCTTTTCCAGCAACTTTGTTTTTGTTCCAGCAATAACATGAGCCTGATATCTCTGGCTGAGAGGGCAAAATGCAAGGTGGCCAGGCAAGGCAAGACAAGGCAGGGAATCTGTGAGCATCCAGGTAGGCTCAGAGTGAGTACGCACTATGACAGCAATCAAAGAGCTCAGAGATGCAGCCTTGTCCAGTCCCTGAGCTGGGTCCAGAGCCCTGAGTGTGCAGTGTCCTTGCTATAGTATTACAATGATAGCTACCAGTCCTGCCCAAGGTGCAGGATTGAAGTCCAGAAGCATGTATCAGAGATGTGCTTCTGATTTCTTTATCTATTTTTCCCAGCAAGTTTGATAAGATGGGAGGCTGAATCTTCATGAGGTGAATTGTGGCATGAACAAGGAATAATCGCCATCAATTGGCACCTCACCATCGTCTAATGAGAATCTCATCGTGCGGATTGTGCAAAGCATTAAAAGGATGTCACAATTTGTTCTTGACATCGAGATGGGCCCCACCACACTTGTTACCCAATTCTGCCACACATCTCACCATAGCCAACGTCGCTCAGGCCCTGATAAGATTCCACCCTACATTTTGGGACACTATTATTTGACAATAATTTCTCAATCACAAACAAAACAAAACTGATATGTTTACAACCTTAAAGCCAGCCAGAAAAATTCCACCAAGCACCAGATGAGTTACTGATCAGCATTGATGGATTGGATGCTGGACAGAAGCAGTGGACCGGACCCACACTAACCCCTCATTCTCAACCCTCCTTTCCCCTTGCTCCTACCTGCCACTTTCATCAGCTCCCCCAGCTATAATCGGTCATTCTAACTTTTCGTGCTGCATCAGATCGCTTGAGGTCTTTAGTTGCTGTTGGCACATGCTACTTCATCAGTGCTTCTTATTACCCACCAAAAATATTACTCTTTAACCTGGCAGTAATGATTCTTCCTGGGAGATGGTCCAACAGGTATTTCCGGATCTAACCTTTGCGTCGTACCTAAATTGTGACAATTTTTGGCCACATGACATTGGAGCCAGTGTAACCAGGCCAAATCCCATTCCTTCTTGGCATTCATTTGCACAAAAGGCAGAATTTAATTCTCCCCACACCCCCTATTCTGGGAGAATGGGTAAGTCCATAAAATTAGGGAGAAAGGCCAAGGATGGGGTTGAGGAGGAGTGCAAGGTTCCCATCAGTCTCCTGACTCACCCTCGATTCCTCTCCACTTGCCCTCAACCTCAGATTAAACAAAAGGTGAGGAAGAGCAACCCTGGTGAAAGATCCCTCACTACTATCACAACACATAACCCCTATTCTCTTCCTCACTAGGGCCATGCTGTGTAGCCCTGCCATCTGTGACCCCTCTCACCCTCATTCTGGGCCTTCCTCCATGGTAACTGCTTGGTCTTCGGCAGTACCCGCAGAGTTAGCCATTTCTTCTCATGTTTCTGGGACTGACCTGCCAGCCCTCTCATAGGCTGGCAGCTTTTGGGTGCATATTCATTGCAAAAACAGACTTTGTTTTTCTGATGTCTGTCTCCATTTCCTGACTAATTCCTTTTTATGGAGACATCGAGATCACAGAATCATAGAAGGGTTACGGCACAGAATGAGGCCATCTGGCCCATTGCATTTGAACCAGCTGGTCAAATAAGCATAACTACCTTATGCCAATTTTCTGATTTTCCAATAGCCTCTTGAATATCTCAATTAAACCTGCCTCCGCAACACTTTCAGGATATGCATTCTGTAACAACCTTAAGGTCCCAACATTCCTGTAGGAAATAAAATACTTTTTTAAGTATGGTCACTTTTGTAATCTTGGAAGTATACATGACAAGACTGGACGGGCAACAATAAAAAGATGGATTGGCAATCATTGACAGGATACAAGGGACAGGATCCCTGTACTTCATCAAAAACTGCCATATGGTCTTTTTACAGGGTTTTGGTTTAACTTGGTACTGCTATTTCATTAAACTGACAGGTCAGCCTTGAGTCTCTAGAGTAGACTTGAACACACAGCCTTGTAATTCAGGGGTAAGACAGCGACCGTGGAGTCAAGGTTAATATCTTGATAAACTCATATCATTACTGGTAAGTAAAACCACTTAATACTGATGCAGCAGTGACCATTTAAATTACCAAGTGAGAAAGTAACTTATCAAACATTTTGTCAGCACTGATTTATGGATTCCAGGTCGTACTTATTTCTAACAAGGTTTCTATCAGTAAGCAGTCAGAAAGGTTTTAGCTGAATGCTTCAATTCATGCCTGTCTTTATATAACAAATTCAGGCCTTCAATCTCCCTACTACATGATTATCTTAAACTCTGTTCAAATGGCTACACTGGGGATCAGGGGACCTTGGTAAATAATATTCCTGTCAAACACTCCATTTTAAATTCACATAATGCAGCAGAGTGCTTAGCAGCACGTACCAATGCTCTTCAAATAGCATAAATCTTTCACAGAAGAGCGGAACAATGTATTGACTCCAAGGTTGCTGACATGGAAGCGTTTTCACCCACCTCTCCACGGTTTGTAAGAGGCAAAGTTTCTTCCCAAGTTATTTCATCAATGAGCCAAGCTGTAATATTCTGTGGATCTCCAACTGAGGTTAGATATAAAAGTAGGTGGGAAGCACGTAGAAAGACTTGCACAGACTGGGAAAGCGGACAAAGAAGTGGCAGATTGAATACAATTTGGAGAAGTGTGGGGTTATACACTTTGGTAGGAAGAATACAGGCATAAATTATTTTCTAAATGGGGAAAAGATCTGGAAATCTGAAGCACAAAGGGACTTGGAAGTCCTACTTTAGGATTCTCTTAAGGTTAACATGCTGGTTCAGTTGGCAGCTAGGAAGGCAAATATAATTTTAGCATTCATTTCAAAAGAGCTGGAATACAAGAACAGGAATGCACTTCAGAGGCTGTATAAGGTTCTGGTCAGACCGCATTTGGAATATTGTGAGCAATTTTAGATCCTGTATGTAAGGAAGAATGTGTTGATGCTGGAGGGGGTTCCAGAGGAGGTTTACATGAATGATAATGGAGTTGAAGAGCCTGTCATATGAGGATAGGCATATGAGGACTCTAAGTCTGTTCTTAGTGGAATTTAGAAGGATGAAGGAGTATCTCATACCGAGAAGCCTGGATAGAGTGGTGAGGAGAAGATGTTTCCGCTAGTAAGAGAGACTAGGACCTGAGGTCCCAGCCTCAGGGTGAAGGAATGATCCCTTAGAACTGAAAATGAGGAGGAATTTCTTCAACCAGAGGGTAGTGAATCTGTGGAACTCATTGCCTCTGAAGGCTGTGGAGGTCGTCATCGATTGTATTTAAGACAGAGATAGAAAGTTTGTTGATAAGTAAGGGCTAAGGGTTAAGACCAGAAAGCAGGAGAATGGGGTTGAGAAACACAACCATGATCAAATGGTGAAGTAGACTTGATGGGCTGAATAGTTTAGTTTTGCGCCAATAGCTTATGGTTTTAGGATCTAACGTTCGTGTTTTGTTAAGAACAGAGAGGAAGCTGAATCAGATCCCCTCTTATTAATCCCTTCAGTTGGTTACAACAAAATAAATTATTTCTTTTTAGCACACTGTTATATCATACTTCAATTAAAATGGAATAATAGGCAAAATTAATGTGTTTATTACCATGTTTCCTTTATAGAAAAGACGAGGAATTTTACCACTAATTAATCCTGGGAAAAATACTAAAACACATCAAGCACATGTGCTAACATAGGTATAAAGTTGAAAAAGAGGAGAGTATCTAGTGCAAAAGGAAAATCAAGATAAGCAGCTTAATAAGTTCTTAGGCTCTTGAATTGACATATTTTAATCCAAGAGCATGGCTGTTTAATTGATGTATTGTATGCTCAGCCACAGCAAAAAATTTAGATACCTCGGATGAAGGATGTTTCTCCAATTTACTCTATGACTAGGCTTTGTTTTGGAGAGGCAAAAGAAATTGAACAAATCTTGTAGTTTTGCTGTTATGAATCCATCATTCTTCTCTCCCCTCTGCCCTAAAGCAATTGTCTCAAATACGAAATATTTTTGTATTCATGTGTATGGGTTAATTTTTTTTTCAATTAATAGACTTTGATTCAAATTTACGCAAAATCCAGAAAGGTGGAAAATAAACAGGATATACAGATCTGAGTGACACTTTTTGAAACAATTTTTTTTGATATGTTAATTTCAATTCAAATGGGATTGTTTTTATTGATGATATCATTAATTGATTGAATCTCTAGTTGTGTGATCATTGCGGCTGTATTGAATCAGTGTTTTTCCTTTTCTAAAACCATTTTAGTTGATGAAAGGTTCCAGCTATTGAAAATTAGATGGAAATTAATCAAAAACTCATAGTCTATTTTTACCACTATCACAACAGCATTTGGCAGCAAAGCATCTCACACAATGAAGAACAGAGTCTGCCCATATAAATGCAGGATCCATCCAAACTAACAATCACAGACAACTTAAACCAACAATCTGATAATTAAGTAAGAAAATGATGCTATGACATAGTGCATTTCATGATCTCTGGATGTCTCAAAGGCTGAACAGTTAGCAAAGTACACCTGAGGTGTTGTCACCATTGTAACGTTAGCAATGCAGCAGCTAAAGCATGCTCATGAAGAGTCTGCAAATTACAATGAGATAACAACCAGTTAATCTGTTTCGTACTATTAGTTAGGCATATATCATGACATGGGTCTTCTTCAAAATACTGCCTTTGGATCTTTCATATCTACCTGACAGTACATAGTTCTGAAAGAGTATGCCTCCAATAATGCAAAACTTCTTTATTCCTGCACTGTCTCAATTAAGTACTCAAGCCTGAAGGGGTTATGATTCTTCAATATTCTTCAATATGAGAGGTAAGAGCACAACTATGAAGCTGGTGGTCCCAGGCTGCCAGCAATTCAAACGTAAAATTCTTGTCCTAATGTTTAAACCTTGAGGGGTTCATTCTACCTTATTCATTCACCTCTTTCAGCTCAATAGCTATTCTCCATCTCCTTGACTCTCAACTAGTCTGAGACTGGCTTCACCCTCATTCTTTTCTCCTGTGCTCAACCATTTTCAGCTTTGTCTTTAGCCACATAGGAGCCGTACTCCCTCCATTTAGGTCAGAATTTAATGCCTTCTCCTCCCGGTGAATTTAGTGGTGAAATGGGTATTTACACAGGCAGGAAATCTGGCTGGTGGGAATGGCACTTCCTTCCCAACTCTGCCAAGATTAGGTTCAAGGCAGTAACTAATGCCCACTTAATGGTCTCATCCCATTAAGTAGGGGTGTCACCATGTGGGAAGCCCAAAAAGCAAAACATGTTGTAGTTGCTTATGAGCTTTGGAGTAAGAGTGAAGTGTGGGGTCTCTCACTGAAAGTCATTCACTGCCTGATTGAGGACCCTGGCATCAGGAAATGGGGAAGGGGGTGCAATGAAAAACAGCCAGCGGCTGAGACCTCTACCACCCATCCAATTTCTCTTTTTAGAACTTCCTTAAAAACTTCTTCGATCAAGTTTTTGGTTACTTCTTCCAATATTTCTTAATTTAGCTTGGCATCTTAAAAAGTCACCTCTATGAAAGTCTTGGGATAGTTTTCCATGTAAATATTTTAACTTTCAGCTAAAATGCTAAAAACGTGTTATCATTGACCAGAAACTGATCTGAATGAGCCATATAAGTACAGCAACTACCAGAGCTGGTCAGACTCCAGGAATCTTGCAACAATTAACTTACCTTCTGATTCCCCAAAGCCTGTCCACAATTTACAAGGCAAAAGTCAGGAGTCCGATGGAATACTCCCCATTTGCCTGGATAAGTGCAGCACCAACAACACTCAAGAAGATTGACACATGCAGGACAAATTATCCTGTTTGATTGCTACCACAACCACAAATATTCAGTCCCTCCACCACTGACAATTAGTAGTAGCAATGTGAACCATCTGAAAGATGCATTGCAAAAATTCACCACTGTCCCTAAGACAGCACCTTCCTTCAAAACCCATGAGCACTACAATTTAGAAGGATAAGGGCAGCTGATATATAAGAACACTACCACCTGCAAGTTCCTTCCAAGCCACTCAGCAGCCTGACTTGGAAATACATCACCATTCCTTCAGTGTCACTGGGCCACAAACCCAGAACTCACTTCCTAATGACATTGTGTGTGTACCTACATTTAATGGATTACAGTAGCTCAAGAAGACAACTCTACACCACCTTCTCAATGGGTACCAGGGATGGACAATACATGCTGGTCCAGCTAGGAATGCCCACATTGAAAGAAAAAGTCACCAAATAAATGCATTTTTTTCTTGTAGTCGCAAATGTCCAGTAATTCATGTTTTGAGCTAGTAGCTAAAAAGAAATATCGGGGCAAGAGAGTTAACATTGTTGCAGCCTTTACATATATTGGGAACATCACTTTTGACATCATTGGAGTTGGGATATATCTAAGCTCATTGGAGAGGTACAGAAATGCCTATCTCAGACAATCATGTGGTGATCACCAAGTCTCAGGAAATATGAAAGCAAACAATGGAGCATCTTCTCCTTGGAAACAATTCTATCCATGCTCAGTGTCCTCTTTGAAGAATAAATACATTGAGCAGATTAAATCATACAGGGTCTAGTAGAAAGACTGGGCTCGATGAAGCGAAGTTTATTTCTCTGATCTGGTGATGGCCTCCTGAAAGTACCACATCAGGTATTAGTTCTTGGTTATACTTCTTAGGACTAGATGGTGAAAGCATTATTGCGTGTGAATATTTCATGAAAAAACTGCTTCTATGAAAGTTTTATTTCAAAATAGGAATATTTGTAAGTCTGATCATTTGTCCGGAAATTTCATAAGATCTGTGTCTGTTAGAACTCTGTGTCCTACTCTAAATTTCAGTGAAGGAGGTGATTGTGGGGAGTGGGAAGTGGGGTGTGTGTGGGGAGGTTGTTGGAGATATGGCATGCAGTAACACACAGACACGTTCTGAAACAGACTGCTGCTGTTATCGATGAACAGAGCAAACATGGGGATGTATGCTCAGCCTGTGATTCATTAACCAGTTTGCTAACAGAAGTGCTGGCCAAAAAACATGCTTTGAACAAGCTGTGGATCAGTTAGACAATGCCCTTGGTTAATTGTTCTTTGTTCCCTTTCACTTGTTAACACCGAGTGAGAGATTAGCATCAAATGGTAATATTCATTTATAAAAGATTCGATTAGAAACATTATTTTTTAACAATGCTTCAGTGAAATGCAACATATGATACTATGGGTGTCTGAATCAGTCCCTTGTATTTCAATCCTGTCTTCAAATAGATCCATTTTCTTGTGCCCTATAAAACAAAGTCAACTCTCATAGACAAGGTCTATGATGTGTAATTTTATGAGCAAGTTATATTCTCATTAAGAACTGCTTTGAATTGAAAGCAAACCTTAAATAAACAATAAATCCACTTTCATTTTCTGAATTATACATAGAATTTCCATTATGTGACCCTATTATTTTGGAGGATGATCGATATGAGTCACACCAAAGTCTTTCATGAAGATTATACCACAAAACAAAATTCAGTAGACAGCTAACAAGTTCATTTACAGAGAGATGCAATAGCAATCAGTTATCGAAGCCAGCATTTTCCACATAGCACAGCAGTTTACAACCAGTTCTTGAAAAATAGTTGTGCAGACAGGGCAGCTCATTACCACCTTCACAAGTACAATGAGAAATGGACATTAAATGCTGGCCTTGCCCATAATGCATGAAAATACATATTTTTAAAATATATTGAGGTAGGGAGTTAAATTTCCTAAAGAGCTTTGTACGTCTTTGCAGCAAATAAAGGGTGGACATTTGTTTGGAATAAATTAACTATTTAATCGCTACTGATTAGAGCTTTGTTTATGGGAATGTGTGAATGGTTTGTTCATAAGGTCATATCTCAGCTGTGAAATTCAGCTATTTAGCTGTTCGAAAATCCTATTTTGGTCCTATACCTTCATTGTGAGCTGCATGGAGAAACACCAGTAAAGGCATTTATGGAGTGTCAGTACTGGGAGGATGAACATTGTCAATATGAGTCAGGACAGCATACCCCTGCTGCATGAAGTTACCGCCATTCTCTGAGATTGTACTTCAACAGCCATAACAGTTTGTTACTAGATTCCAGTGATACCTTCAAAATCCCATCGGCCACTGGTATCCATAGCCATAATGGCATCTGTCTAACCTTATGTGGTAACAATGCATGCAAGCATTTTGCATGAGATTTTGCGACAACAAGCTGGCCTTATTTTTCAGAGGTTTTCTGTGAACACCATAAATTGGGTATCTATTACTTTTGCTGAAGTAACTTGCGTGGAAAAAAAGCAGGAGATTAGCAGTAGGCAATGTTGCTCATTTGAAGACCTGGTGCAGGTATGATGGACTGAATGGCCTTCTTCTAAGCTGTAATACTTCTGTGATTCTGTGAATTAGATATTGAGACACAAATAATCTGACATGGCAATATAGTTGGCTCTGCAAATGCACTGCTGATGTAACTTATTACTGTAAGCTCCTACTCCAGTTGATGCTGGAGCGTTCATATCCTTGACCATGACCAACGGCTTTCCAAGAGGCCTACCATTGCACCAAGCAATTTATTGTTTATTTATTTATCCATCAATCTAAGCCAGCCAGTTTGAAACCCACCATTCCATTCCTCTGCAGCAGAACTCACGCCATGACCTTGACCCCAGCAAGCTGGCATCTATATGACCTTTGTGCCAAGCCCTGGCTGCAGGGAACTCAAGATTTGGGACTCATTACAAGCAGAAATTGTCCTGAAGTTGGCCCAAAGTATATGCCATACTGATATCCCAGCTGCAAGTGTGAGAATGGGTGACCTTGTTTTTTCATCTCTGTCCTCCTGCTCTTGCACCTCTTGCTCTTCTTCCACTGCTTGGCCAAGTTGCATCTCTTAAAAATCTGAAAGGAGAACAGCATGAAAGCAGAGTTTGTAATGAAATTGGAAGCGCGGGGATGGACAGTGTTTAGGAAGCAAGTGGTATATGTTTACATCATCTGCAGCTTGTAAACCGGAAGGACGTACACAATGTTGGGAAGGCGGAATGGAGAAAGGAAAGCTAACTATGAGATATCTTCATCTGCAATGGCTTTAGTCCTATCTAACACTAACTACCTTTGTCATGGTTGCCCAATTACCATCTCGTCTATCAGAGTAAGGATATGTAGCCATATCGCTGCTCATCGATAAAGTCCTGCTACCTCCAGTAATGCACCATTTTGTCCTAGAAGACAGAGCGACGTGTGTCAGAGAATGTGATACAAAGTTTCTGGGCTATGTGGCTGAATCATTAGCGTTATAATGCTGAGGGTGAGGCTTCCAGTAATGTGAAGTGTGCAAGCTTCTGTTGAAGCTATGAGTACTAGCTAAGAGCTGTGATTCGCTGAGATTGTGAGCATTGCAGTATTATCTTTTTATTCATTCATGGGGAGTGTGCATTTCTGGCTGGCCCTGCGTTTATTGCCCATTCCTAATTTTTAGTTAAGAATTAATCACATTGTGATGGGTCTTGAGTCACAAATAAACCAAACCACGTAAGGGTGGCAGTTTCCTTCCTTAAAGATCTTCAGTGAACAGATGAGTTTTTCCAACAATTGACAACAGTTTCATGGCCATCATTAGTTTTAATTCTAGATTTTTAAAATTTGATTCAAGTTCCATCATCTGCCCTGGTGGCATTCAATTCTGGTTCCGAGCACATTACCAGGGTCTCTGGATTAATAGTTACATGATAATATCACCAGGCCATCATCATGAATCGAGCAGGGTATATGGTTAATGGTGAAGTTGATAAGATATCTGAATGGCAATTGAAGTTCCATTCACTGACCATCTCCACTGTTATTTTAGGTTGTTGAACCTTTTGCAACATTACAGATGGCCTGAACACACAATTCACCAGGTCCAATATCTCTCCATCCCCAGCCTCATCCCATGTCCAACCCTGCCTCTCATCCCCGCCTCCTTGACCTGACACAACCTGTCTATTTTATTCCCCACCTATCTGCCCCATTTTTCCCACTGACCAATCCCCACTGCCCCCTGTATCCACCTATCACCATCCCACCTACTGCCCCCCAGCCCCACACCTCCTCCATCCATTTAATTCCCATCTCCCTTCCCCCTTCCCAGTCCTGATGAAGGGTCCCAACCCGAAAGGTCGACTTTTCTGCTCCTCTGATGCTGCCTGACTTGGTATGTTCCACCACCTCCATACTGTATTGACTTTACATCCAGGTCCTCAAAATTTGTGTCCTGCCAGTGACTGCCACAGCAGATCGCTCTGTCTTTGCAATGCTTGTCTGGACAGCCTTCTGGTTGTCCTACGTATAGATCACATCTCTCCTTGCCCACTACTACGCTAGGCCTTCAGTGAAGAAAATCATGCAACCCCTTCCTACCATTACTGAGTGTTCTCCATGTCGCAATCAATGATTTCCAGCAATTGCTCCAGCCACAACGTGTTTTCCATTTCAGACAGGAAGGCTGACTTTATATAATACAGGTTGGTTTTAAGTTGTACGAGCCTGTCAGACATTTTATGCCCTCCCACATTACCCCCTCAGGAATTCAGCCGTTCAATAGACTGAGTAGCACTGGTTACAATCATTAAAAGTAATGGGTAGTGCTGAGCTTGTGTGCTCTGTGCATCAAAAGCCACCAGGCGCCAAATAATCTTTTTTGGGCACAGTCCAATTTTGCCCTCTTTGTCTCCATATCTCTCAAAGCAAGTTCAAAAGAGATCAATCTTTATACCTCTTATACTCTATAAAATACACTCTTATCTTTGGGAAGGGCAGTCTATGAAAGTAATTGAACATTGCACTGTCAGCACCATAGGAATGCCAATGGCCAACAATGATGTCTCATGTGCTCCTTATGCTGGGACCATCCTGATTAGATTAGGGCATTCATTAATAGATGAATAGTGATGCACGGTAATTACATGCTGTATTGGGAAATTACAGTGTGTTAAAGTATTGCCTTGTAGGGTTATACCTGACGTACTTGTCTGGAGCAGGAGATGAAAGAAAAGTGCAATTTTAAGAATGAAGCCATTTTGAGGGTGTGTCTCACTTAAAAGATCCGGTTTTCAGTTTAAAACTGCAGTTCAATGTAAAAAACTAGACAGAAAAATATGTTTCTTTTTCGTTAAGAAGCTGGTGATTAAAAGGAATATCAGAAATCAAGAGCCAAAATTAACAATTTTGTCACTAAACACTAAACTTAAAAGAATAGGAAAGAAAAGATGGATTATTCTGTAAAGGTCTGTAGATTTCAAATGAAGATTTTATAAATTAACTGATTAGAGGGAGAACAGAAAACTAAGGAGGTACAAAATTCAAGTTCTATAAAAAAAACTCATATAAAGTTTGATTAAATGAGTGGAATCATTCTAGCCCTTGAATGACATGGAATATGGAAAATCGTTTGACATGTCCAGTAAGGAGCTTGGGCTCAGCTAGCTCAGTTGGCTGGATGCCTGGTTTATAACATAGAGTGATGCCAAGAGCCTGGGTTCAGTTCTGACACTGGTTAAAGTCAACATGAAGAATCCTTCTTCTCAAGGTCTCTCTTTGCCTGAGGCATGGTGACCATCACCATTCATCCCTCCTTAATGAGGGAGCAGACTAGGGCAACTTGCCCTTTTTTCATCACATCAAGTTCAAAAAGTCCAATTTCCAAACAAATGTTAAATGATGACATGAGATTCTCACTAGTGAGTGCCAAGAGGTCTATTTGCACACATTAACATCTCATTATTGCCAAATCTTGCCTCAAAAATATGCAATTTCCCAGTCATCAGATTGAAATGAGATGCTGAGAATTCCCAACATGGACATCAGAGTGTGTACTTGGAGACTCCAGTTTTCTCCTTCACACCTCCATCTTAGACACCCAGCACCACATCTCAGAGCACACTCCATGGGTAATTACCGCACACAGCCTCCATCCACAGACATTGGCATCTGACACAGACCAGCCACATCATCCTTCCCTGACCTACATGTGACTGAAGACCCACAGCAACGTGGTTAATTCTTAACTACCCCCTGGGCAATTAGGGATGGGCAATAAATGCTGTCCTAGCCAGCAATGCCTTCAATGATGACCCGCTGTGAATGAAGTTTTAAAAAATGTGGCAAATACTCCACCTGTTACAAGTGGGAAGATACAACAAGTGGGACACCATAAGGGTGTGGTGCAGAGATCATGTGGAGAGTTTGGGATTATAACACAAAAGGCCTCATGAGGCCACACGGAGAGAAATCCACCATGATAGTAGCCAGAAAATGGCACTTAGCTAATGTCTGATAGGATTCAACTCAATGGGCCAGGATGAAGGTAGATCAAGTAGAGAGTGCATGATAATATATGTGGAACTTAAAAGAATACAAGAGGATAATTCGGAACAGCAATTCTGATGCTACTTCCAAACAACCTGCTCCCTTGACAGAATACTCCTCATTAACTTCATTTCTCCCACAGCTGTAGCCTGATATGTATGCTTCCAGCATTTTGCGTTCATTTCAGATTTCCAGGATTTTTTTTCCCTGAATTCAAGCATCAATTGCGAAAAGCTTTAGCAGAAAATGTTATTATATTATTAGAATATGGTAACAAAATAGTCCAGAAAACAATTTCTTGAGATATCATATTCTCAACCTGCCCAACATTCAAGGCTCAGCCTTGAGTTCTCACATGAACTCCTGGAGCCCAGGAATTTGAATTTGACTCAGACAAAGTAACAGAGGTGGGTACAATTATAACATTTAAAAGACATTTGGACAGATACGTGGATAGGAAAGGTTTAGAGGGATATGGGCCGAATGCAGGTAAATGGGACTAATTCAGTTTAGGAAAGCTAGTTGGCATGGACAAGTTGGGTCAAAGGGCCTGTTTCCACGTTGTGTGACTCTGTGACTCTATGGTCAATGAGAAACAAGTGACAAAAGAGAAAGACTGAAGGCTAAAGATAGAGGACTGACAATTGGATTGCAAATTTTTTCTGTCACATGCCCAGGAAAATGAGAGGTCCCTCCATGTATGTATCACAGCCCAGGCAGTGTTGTTTCTGGAAGAATCAGAACTGCAGTTGCCTGAAAACAAAATTTCCAACGCTTTGTTTGAAGATAGTTAGGAAACTATTGGAAATCCAAGAGAATGAACTATTGTATAAATAACTATTAGGATTGAAGATTTATTTGTCATGAAAGTCCTAAATACAAAAAGAAACTGATGCAAAATTTCTCATCCTGAGCACTTTTGTTCCCATAATCGGGTTATTTCTAAAATATGTTCAACATGTTAGTATTGGTGCGATTGCACAATGTTCTTTGATGTTTAGTTATTAGAATTTGTTCTCATTCACAACTAACGTGCATAAGTGGCTTGCATTCAGTACACTGCATCTGATCCTCATCATTCCCTTTTCGCATACAACAAACTGAAGACATAGTCGAAGAACCACCATCTTCCTCTTTCCTATCCCTTGTCCCCCACCCCACACCTTTTGCCTTTTCACTGTTCATTTTTTCTCTTCTTTTGAAAGTTGCAGAATTAAAGGTCTCTGACAATCCCCCAGTTCCCTGCTGAAGTGTTATCTGCTCCTCTCTTATCTAGTAATTAAATCTTCACTCAAGATTCTTTTCTGTCTCAGTCATAGAGTCATAAAGCACATAAACAGACCTTTCAGTCCAACCAGTCCATGTGAACCAAAATCCCAAACTAAACTAGTCCCACTCCCCTGCACTTTGCCCATGTCCCTCCAAACTTATTATTCATGCTCTTATCTAAATGTCTTTTAAACCTTGTAACTGTACCCACATCCATCACTTGTCCACAGTTCCCTGAAAGCTGCCACCCAGGTGGATAGAGTTGTTAAGAACGTGTATGGTGTGTTAGCTATCGTTAATAGAGGGATTGAGTTCAAGAGCCGTGAAGTTATGCTCCAGCTATACAAAACCTTAGTTCGGCCACATCTGGAGTATTGTGTCCAGTTCTGGTTACCTCATTGCAGGAAAGATGTGGAAGCTTTGGAAAAGGTGCAGAGGAGATTTTACAGGATGTTGCCTGGAATGGAGGGAAGGTCTTACGAGGAAAGGCTGAGAGAACTAGGGCTTTTCTCTTTAGAATGATGAAGGATGAGAGGTGACTTGATAGAGGTGTACAAAATGATCAGATGTATAGATAGACAGGGCAGCCAGAGACGTTTTCCTAGGGTGGAGGTAACTATTACGAGGGGCCATAGTTTTAAAGTGAGTGGAGGTAGATATAGGGGAGACATCAGAGGTAGGTTCTTTACTCAGGAAGTGGTAGGGGCGTGGAATGCATTGCCGGAGAGGGTAGTAGAGTTGGCCTCATTAGGGGCATTTAAGCAGCTATTAGACTGGCATATGGATGATAGTATAAGGTAGCGGTGGAGGTTAGATAAACCTTAGGTTTAGGGTAAAAGTTCGGCACAACATCGTGGGCCAAAGGACCTGTACTGTGCTATACTGTTTTATGTTCTATGTACTTCCTCTTGAAGTTCATTCCACACACAAACCACTCTCTGTGTAAAAAAAAAATGCCCTTGCGTCTTTTTAAAATCTTTCTCCTGTAATTTTTAAAACGAATATGTCCTGAATGTTCATTTTCTTTTCTCCTTCTTTCTGAGCTCAGCTTGTCTGAGATACATCTCCTGGCCCCTTTACTCTTTTCCCACTATGATGCTTACTAGCCAATTTCTCTCCTGAGCCCTATGCCAGCTGTTAATGTAAATCCTTCCCTCTGCTCTGCTATTGTCCCCTCCCTTTCACAGGCCACATTATTAGCACCTACCTTCAATAAGTGCATCTTTACTTCCTGTCCTCGGAAACTGTTTTCCACTGCAAACACATGTTTTGCTCCCTGAAGTTCTGAACCTGCATCCATCCACCTCAGATTTCCATGTTTGATCTTTCCAACCTGTGCTGAATACAGTTCACCCTGATCCCTAGCTCTCTCAACTACTACACTGTCTCTGAATTGCCAATCTAGTTGCCAGTGTTGAGCCTTACATTGGCAAATTTACAATTCTTACCCTAGTGACTGAGTACTAACATGTTCATGCCCAAATCCATCTCTGTAAACTGCTTCAGTACTGTAATCTCTCCTGCCTTCAAATCACTCCACACTTCTCACCCTGTCTTCTCATGCATCCATGTCCACACTCATCCTAACTTTCCCCTAACCCTAACTCCTATTCCAAGCTGCAGAATTCCCTTCCTAAACTTCCCTACCTTCCATCATTAATGCTGTTCAAGGATGGAAATCTGCCATCCTTACCTGGTCTGACCTACGTATGACTCCAGAGCCACAGCAATATAGTTGACTCTCAACTGCTCTCTGAAATGGCCTAACAAGCCACTCAATTGTATCAACTGCTATCAAGTCTCAAGAAAGAAATTAAGTCAGACAGATGACCTGGCATCGACCTCGGCACCAGAAAAGACAACGGCAGAAACAGCATTGTCAACCCTGCAAAGTCCTCCTCACTAATATCTGGGGGCTGGTGCCAAAATTGGAAGAGATGTATCACAGACTAGTCAAGCAACAGCCTGGTAGCCACACTCATGGAATCATATCTTACAATGTCCCAGACACCACTATCACCATCCTTGCATTTGTCCTGTACCACTGGCAGGACAGACCCAGCAGAGGTGGCGGCACATAGGTTGCAAGCAAGTTGCACTAGGAGTCCTCAACATTGACTCCGGAACTCATGAAGTCTCATGACTTCAGGTTAAACATGGGCAAGGAAACCTCCTACTGATTACCACGTACCATCCTCCCTTGGGCTGATGAATCAGTATTCCTCAATGTTGAACAACACTTGGAGGAAGCACTGAGGGTGACTCAGGCTCAAAATATGCTCTGGGTAAGGGATTTCAATGTTCACCACCAAGAGTGGTTCAGCACCAGCACTACTGATCAACTGGTCGAGTTCTAAAAAACATAGCTGCTAGACTGTAGGTGGTGAAGGAACCACCAAGAAGGAAAAAAAACATACCAAATAAACCTGCATTGCTGTCTGATCCAGCAGTGAATCTGCACAGCTGAGTGTTCTGTTGTTTGATTTCAAGTATCTCTGCACATAGAAGTTGTCTAAGAAAAATTAACGAACAACAAAATTCACAGCTGACCCTGGAGAAACCTGCATGGGAGAGTTTGCAGCAGGGGAGCAGCTAAGTGGTTTTTTAAAGTGTTACCTTATTGTTTTGCTTTGTAAATCTACAATAGTGAGTGGAGTAGGTTCCTTTTTGCTTATATGTTTTATTGAGATCTGTCTCTTGATTAAACTTTAAAAATATAAAACAGATACCACATTAGCCTGAAGAAGTGTTTTTAGAGCAGTAAGACTGTAGATTGGGGTCTGTAGATTGTTAAGGTGCAAAGATGACCTTTAGTAGAGTGATGTGCTCTTTCTGTAAGATGTGGAAGATTAGGAATGGTTTCCATGTTACTGATGATGATGATGCCTGCAGGAAGTGTGTTTGATTGTGAATCCTATAGAATTGCACGGATTGGTTGGAGCAGCAGTTCGAGGCAATGAGAAAGCTACAGGAGCTAGGGGGAGTGATGGATGGCAGTTGCAGAGAGGGAGATAAACTGAAGATACAGTCAGGTAGTTGGGTTACCTCTAGGAAAGGTAGGAGAGGGAGGCAGGTAGTGCAGGAGTCTCCTGTGGCAATCCCCATCTCAAACAAGTATGCTGTTTTGGAAAATGTAGGGGGTGATGGACTCTCAGGGGAATGTAACACTGACAGCCAGGTTTCTGGTGCCAGGACTGGCACTAATGTAATGAGGGGTACGTCAGGTTCCAAGCAATCGATTGTGATAGGGGATTCTGTAGTCAGAGGCACAGGCAGACAATTCTACGGTCAACAGCGAGACATCAGAATGGTTTGTTGCCTCCCTGGTGGCAGGATCAAGGATATCTCGGAGAGGGTGCAGAATATTCTCAAAGGCAAGAGGGACCAGCAGGAGGTCATTGTACACATTAGAACTAATGACGTAGGAAGAGAAGAGGATGAGACTCTGAGGAGAGAATGTAGGAAGTTAGGCAGGAATTTAAAAAGGAGATCCTCGAAGGCAGTAATATCTGGATTACTCCCAGTACCACAAGCTAACAAGGGTAGGAATAGAAGGATAGAGCAGATGAAAGCATGGCTGAGGAGCTGCTGCAGGGGAGAAGAATTCACATTTTTAGATCATTGGAATCTCTTCTGGGGTAGAAGTGACCTGTATAAGAAGGACGGATTGCACCTGAATTGGAAGGAGACTGATACACTGGTGGAGAGATTTGCTAGAACTGTTCAGGAGAATTTAAACTAGTAAGGGAGGGTGGGTGGACGTGTGACCCAGAGAGATGGTGAGTAAAGAATTCAGTCTGACACTGGTACAGTTGGAAAAAGGAGCAAATCAAACAGTCAGGGCAGTCAGGAACAAAGCAGAGAATGAGGTAGGACTGATAACTAAACTGCATTTATTTCAATGCAAGAGACCTAACAGGTAAGGCAGGTGAATTCAGGGCACTATTAGGAACATGGGACTGGGATATCATAGCAATTACAGAGACATGGCTCAGGGCTGGACAGAACTGGCAGCTTAATGTTCCAGTGTATAGACGCTATAGGAAGGATAGAAAGGGGGGGGGGGGGGCAAGAGAGGAGGTGGAGTGGCGTTTTTGTTTAGGGATAACATTATGGCTATACTTAAGGAAGATATTCCTGGGCATACATCTAGGGAAGTTATTTTGGTGGAACTGAGAAATAAGAAAGGGATGATAACCTTATTGGATTTGTACTACAGAACCCCGAATAGTCAGCGTGCAAATTGAGAAACAAATTTGTAAGGAGATCTCAGTTATCTGTAAGAATAATAGGGTGGTTTTGGTAGGGGATTTTAACTTTCTAACCATAGACTGGGACTGCCATAGTGTTAAGGGCTTGGATGGAGAGGAATTTGTTAAGTGCGTATAAGATCATTTTCTGATTCTGTATGTGGATGTACATCCTAGAGAAGGTGCAAAACCTGTCATACTCTTGGGAAATAAGGCAGGGCAAGTGACTGAGGTGTCAGTGCAGGAGCACTTTGGGGCCAGTGACCATAATTCTATTAGTTTTAAAATAGTGATGGAAAAGGAGAGACCAGAACGAAAAGTTAAAGTTCGAAATTGGAGGATGGCCAATTTGATGGTATTAGGCACGAACTTCCAAAAGTTGAATGGGGTTGGGATGTTTGCAGGAAAATGGACGGCTGGAAATTGGGAAGCCTTCAAAAATGAGATAGTGAGAGTCCAGAGACAGCATGTTCCTGTTAGGGTGAAGGGCAAGGCTGGTAGGTGTAAGGAATGCTGGATGACTAGAGAAACTGAAATTTTGGTCAAGAAAAGAAGCATTTGTCAGGTATAGAAAGCAGGGATCAAGAGAATCCCTAGAAAAGTATAAATGCAGTAGGAGTATACTTAAGAGGGAAATCAGGAGGGCAAAAAGGGTACATGAGATAGCTTTGGCAAATAAGATTAAGGAGAATCCAAAGGGTTCCACAAATACATTAAGGACCAAAGAGTAACTAGGGAGAGAATAGGGCGCTTTAAGGTTCAGCAAGGCTGCCCACGTGTGGAACCGTAGGAGATGGGGGAGATATGAAATGAATATTTTGCATCAGTGTTTACTGTGGAGAAGGATATCGTAAACGTAGAACGTGGGGAAATAAATAGCGAGGTCCTGAAAAGTGTCCATATTATGAGGGAGAAGGTGTTGGATTGCTTAAAAAGCACAGAAGGTGGATAAATCCCCAGGACCTGATCAGGTGTGCCCTAGAACTCCATGGGCAGTTAGGGAAATGATTGCTGGGCACCTTCCTGAGATATTTGTATCATCAATAGCCACAGATGAGGTGCCAACTGGAGGTTGGCTAACATGGTGCTACTATTTAGGAAAGGTGGTAAGGAAAAGCTAGGGACCTATAAACCGGTGAGCCTGACATCAGTGGTGGTTAAGTTGTTGGAGGAAATCTTGAGGTACAGGATTTACATGTATTTGGAAAGGCAAGGGCTGATTAGGGATAGTTATCATGGCTTTGTGTGTGGGAAATTGTGTCTCACTAACTTAATTGAGGTTTTTTGAAGAAGTAACAAAGAGGATTGATGAGGGCAGAGCAATGGACATGATCTATATGGTCTCCAGTAAGGTGTTTGACAAGGTTCCTCAAGGTTAGATCATATGGAATACAGGGAGAACTAGCCTTTTGGATACAGAACTGGTTCGAAGGTAAAAGACAGAGGGTGGTGGTGAAGGGTTGGTTTTCAGACTGGAGGCACGTGACCAGTGGTGTGCCAAGAGGATCGGTGCTGGGTCCAGTGTTTTTCATCATTTATATTAATGATTTGGATGTGAACATAGGAGGTATGATTAGTAAGTTTATAGGTGACGCCGAAGTTGGAGGTATACTGGACAGTGAAGAAGGTTACCTCAAAGTACAACAGAATCTTGATCAGATGGGCCAATGGGTCGATGAATGGCAGATGTAGTTTAGTTTAACTAAATGTGAGGTGCTGCATTTTGGAAAGGCAAATCAGGGCAGGACTTATACACTTAAGGTCCTGGGGAGTGTAGCTGAACAAAGAGACCTTGGAGTGTAGGTTCATTGCTCATTGCAAGTGGAGTCCCAGCTGGATAGGATAGTGAAGAAGGCATTTGGTATGCTGCCTTTATTGGTCAGTGCATTGAGTGTAGGAGTTGAGAGGTCATGTTGTGGCTGCACGGGACATTGGTTAGGCCACTTTTAGAATATTGCATGCAGTTCTGGTCTCCCTGCTATCGTAATGATGTTGTGAAACTTGAAAGGGTTCAGGAAAGGTTTACAAGGATGTTGTCAGCGTTGGAGGGTTTGAGCTAAAGGAAAAAGTTGAATAGACTGGGGCTATTTTCCCTGAAGTGTCCCAGGCTGAGGGGTGGCCTTATAGAGGTTTATAAAATAATGACTGGCATGGATCGGGTAAATAGACAAGGTTTTTTTCCCTAGGGTGGGGAGTCCAAAACTAGAGGGCATAAATTTAAGGTGAAAGGGGAAAGATTTAAAATGGACTTGAGGGGCAACGTTTTCACACAGAGGGTGTGCGTATATGGAATGAGCTGCCAGTGGAAGTGGTACAATTACAACATTTAAAAGGCATCTGTGTGGGTAAATGAATAGGAAGGGTTCAGTGGTATATGGGCCAAATGCTGGCAAATTGGACTAGATTAATTTGGGATATCTGGTCAGCATGGACAAGTTGGACTGAAGGGTCTGTTTCCACGCTGTACATCTCTATGACTCTATGACTCTACGACCCTCATCCCTACCAGATGCATCTGTCCATGACAGTATCAGTAAGAGTGACCACGTTACAGCACTTGTGGAGACAAAGTCCTGGCTTCATATTGAGAATATCGTGTTATGTGGCGCTATCACTGTGCTAAATGGGACAGATTTTGAACAAATCTAGCAACTCAAGACTGGGCATCCATGAGGCAGTGTGGCCCATCAACAGCAGTAAAATTGTACTCCAGTACCATCTGTAACCTCATGCTCCAGCATATCCCCCAATCAACCATTACCATCAAGCCAGGGAATTAATCCTTGTTCAATGGAGAGTGCAGGAGGGCATGCCAGGAGCAGCACCAGGCATACCTAAAAATGATGAGTTAACCTGGTGAAGCTACAAACAGAACTATTTGCGTTCCAAACAGCATAAGCAGCAAGTGATAGGCAGGGCTAAACAATCCCATAACCAATCGATCAGATCTAAGCCTTTGCTATACTTCCACACCCATTTGTGAATGGTTGTGGACAATTAAACAATTCACTGGAGGAACAGGCTCCACAAATATCCCCACCCTCAGTTTGATGGAAGAGTCCAACATATCAACGCAAAAGATAAGGCTGAAACTTAGGCTGAAAAAGTCAAAAATGCCAAGTGGATAATCCATCTCTGCCTCATCCAGTGGTGTTCAGTGTCACAGATATGTTTCACTCCATGTGATATCAAGAAACAGTTGGAGACACGAGACTCTGCACAGGCTATGAGCCATGACAATATTCAAACAATAGTACTGAAGATTTGTGTTCCAGAACTTGTTCCTTCCCTAGATAAGTTCTTCCACTACAGCTACAACATTGGTATCTACTCAGCAATGTGGAAAATTGCCCAGGTACATCCTGTACACAAAAGGCAGGACAAATCTAATCTAGTCAATTACCACCCCATCAGTCTATTCTCGATCATCATTAAAGTGATGGATGGTGTCATCAACAGCGCTATCAAGCAGCTCCTGCTCAGCAATAACCTGCTCAGTGATGCCCAGTTTGGGTACTGCCAGGGTCACCCTGCTCCTGACCTCACTATAGCCTTTGTTCAAACATGGACAAAAGACCTGAATTCAAGATGTGAGGTGAGGTAAGAGTGACATCAAGGCTGTCTTTGACCAGGTTTGGCAACAGAAGCCCAAGCAAAACTGGAATCAATGGGTATCAGGAGGTAAACTTTCTGCTGCTTGGAGTCATACCTGGCACATGGGAAGATGGATGTGGTTGGTGGAGGTCAGTCTTCTTATCTTGAGGACATCGCTACAGGAATTCCCCAGGGTGGTGTCCTAGGCCCAATCATCTTGAGCTGCTTCTTCAATGACTTTTCCTCCATCATAAGGTCAGAAGTGGGGATGTTTGCTGATGATTGCACAATGTTCAGCACCATTAACAACTCCTTAGATACTGAAGCACTCCATGTTCACATGCAAGAAGATCTGGAAATTTTTAAGGCTTAGGCTGTCAACTGGCGAGTAACATCCACACCACACAAATGTCAAGCAATTACCATCTCCAAAAACAGATAATCTAACCACTGCCTCTTGATATTCAGTAGTGCTACCATCACTGAATCTCCCGCTATCAATATCCTTGAGGTTACAATTGACCAGAATCTCAACTGGACTAGCCATGAAATACAGTCGCTATAAGAGCAAGTCAGCGGCTAGGAATAGTGCAGCAAGTAAGTCCCGTCCTGACTCCCCAAAGCCTGTCCACCATTTACTAGACACAAGCCAGGAATGATGGAATACTTGCCACTTGCCACTTGCCTGGATAGATGCAGCTCCAAAAATACTCAGGAAGCTTGACACCATCCAGGATAAAGCAGCCCACTTTATTGGCACCCCATCCACAAGCATCCACTCCCTCCAACCACAGACGCTCAATAGCAGCAGTGCGTACTCTTTACAAGACGCACTGCAGAAATTCACCAAAGATCCTTAGATAGCACCTTCCAAACCCACAACTACTTCCGTCTGGAAGGACAAGGGCAGTGGATACAAGGGAACACAACCCCCTTCAAAGTTCCCCTCCAAGCTACTCAACATCCTGACTTGGAAATATATTGCCATTCCTTCACTGTCTCTTGGTCAAAATCTTGCAATTCCCTCCGTAAGGTCATTGTGGGCTACCTACAGCACGTGGACTGTCGCAATTCTAGAAGGCAACTCACTACCACCTTCTCAAGGGTAACAAGGGACAGGCAATAAGTGCTGACCTGCAAGTGATGCCCATGTCCCAAGAGTGAGAAAACAAAAAATCCTCTGCCTCTCCATCTCCTTTTGCTTCTTATGACCCTCTTTGAAACCCATTTGCTTCAGTAAGCCTTTGTTTCCCCACTTACCTCTTTTGGCTCATCTCCATTTGGTTTCTGGATGTGCCTCTGCTTTTTCTAAGCTCAAGGCTGAATAGAAATTTAAGTTGGTGCCATTATTCTTATGCACAGCTTGTCGGCCTTGTTTGTGTCCTCAAGTCCTAGGACAACTTTCTGACTCAGAGGTGAGAGGGTAGCCAACTGGATGAAACTGGTGCAAGAGAAACAATTTTTCGATGCAGTCACCACCTAAAATAACATCATAACTGCCCTGTTATTATACCAAAATCACCCTTATATAACGTTGTGTTTTGTACTCTCGTGGAAATTCTGAGTGGGGGATGAATGGGGGCCTTGCAAAACAACAGCCAGTTATTCAGCTCTATTTTATATGTTTGACATTCCTCACAGGAATGAAATGATGACACTTATTTCTCAGTCTGCAGAAACTTTATTTTTAGAGTTTTATTTTGAAACAATGCCTTAAGCACAAAAACAAAGTTGCTGGAAA
>NC_063360.1:24978330-25135928 GCF_021869965.1 Rhincodon typus | reverse complement strand
TCTTTTGGTTTTTATAATGCCTTAAGCACAGTTTACTGTAGCTCTGTGTGACTTAACAAATCAAGAATAGTGAGAGACCTTTGTAAGCAGACTGACATAATCAAACACAGATCAGCTGAATCACTAGTAACTAAGCGCTGCACCATTTTCTTTGGCTTTCTATTCATTTTGAAATCATCGCCAAGATTTTTAAATTTCAAAGCCAGTAAAAGCTACAGTGACATAGTGGGACCATCTCTAGACATCGGTGAAGCCTTTTCTGAAGTACTATGTCCAATTTTGGTCTCCTTGTTATTGGAAGGATATTATTAAGCTGGAGAGGGTTCAGAAGAGATTTTTCAGGATGTTGCCTGGAATGGAGAGTTTGAGTTATAAGGACAGCTTGGATAGGCTGGGATTTTTTCACACTGGAGTGTAGGAGGTTGAGAGGTGACGTTATAGAGGTTTATAAAACAAAATCATGAGAGGTATAGATAGGGTGAATGGCAGGTGTCTTTTCCCTGGGGTGGGAGATTTCAAGACCGGGGACATATTTTTAAGGTGAGAGGGAAAAGATTTTAAAAAGACATGAGGTGCAATTTTTTAAACAGAGAATAATTCATATGTGGAATGAACTTCCGTAGGAAGGGATGGAGGTGGGTTCAGTTATAATGTTTAAAAAACATTTAGATAAGTATATGAGTAAGAAATATTTGGAGGGATATGGGCCAAAATGCAGGCAGATGGGACTAGTTTAGTTTGGGATTATGGTCAGCATGGACTGGTTGGACTGAAGGGTCTATTTCTGTGCTGTCTGACTCTATGATTTATGTTCTAGACAATGAGGCTGCCACTTTGCAGACATAGGTTCAAATTCTATCATGGCAGCTGGCGGAATTTAACGTTAATTAGTAAATGTCTGGAATTGAAAGCTAGTCTTAATAATGATAGCCATGGGAGTATTCTTGATTGTTGTAAAAACGCATCTGGTTCACTGTAGGAAAAGAAATCTGCCATCCTTGCTCAAATTGGCCCATGTGTGATTATAGATGCATAGAAAAGTGATTGACTCTTAACTGCTCTCCTAAATGCCTGAACGAACCACTCAGTTCAAGCACAATTAGAGATGGCCATGATATGTTAGCAACTTTGCCAGCAATGCCCAAATCGCATTCAAGAATTTTTAAAAATGATAAAACACTGGGCAGAATTGACCAGACTTAGTGGAATCAAATTGGAGCTGACGGGGAGATCCAGGAGTATGGGAAAAAAATGCATTGGGCTGGATAAGGGGAGGCAATGGCCTAACAGTATTATCACTGGTCTGTTAATCCAGAGACCCAGATAACATTCTGGGGACCTGGGCTTGAATCCTGCCGCAACAGATTTTGAAATTTGAATTAAAAATATATCTGGAATTAAGAATCTACTGATGACTGTGAAACCATTGCCGATTGTTGGGGAAAAATCCATCTGGTTCACTAATGTCCTTTAGGGAAGGAAACTGCCATCCCTACCTGCTCTGGCCTACATGTGACTCCAGACCCACAGCAATGTGGTTGACTCTAAACTGCCCTCTGGGCTATTAGGGATGGGCAATAAATGCCGCCCAGCCAGTGACATCCTCATCCTGTAAATGAATAAAGAGGATCCTGGAGGCATTCCCACCATTGGGGAAATCTTCTGGGGTAACTCCGATTGGCTGGTTGTTGGTTATACAGAGCCACTCAGTTATATTTAAATGCTTATGGAAGGCCCATTGAGAGTCAAATTTTCAAGATTGGCGGCATTTCTCCAGTGGAGGAGTGGCCTCCCACTGCATGGGGGCACCAAACCACTCAATGGAGGTGACCTCTTATGGTTGGCGACGGGGGCAACATTTCCTCCCTTTAACATATTGCAGTCATTAATCTATTTACAGTAAATTGGCCTGTGACAGCATCAAATGGTGCACTATTGAAACTTACAGGAACATATTAAGCAATGAGTCCCCTGTGGAAATTAAATACTTTTTATTGTATAGAAGAAGTCTTATTCATTATAAAAAAATGAATCCCAAGTGCGACAGCAGTTCTTAGCATATATGACTTATGTAGAAGCCAGGTGTGGTCATGAAATCTTGAAAGAATAGCATAGAACTATTTATTGTGTAACATGTTGTTTTGGCACTTGCTAATGTCACAGTCCAAAGGACTGAATGTTCTTTTAGCACTGTGTTTCAGGATTGCAAAACATATTGCACAATGATGTATTGCTTTCAGCTTTGCTGATAGAACTTTGAGCGTTATTTTTTTTCTTAGGCCTGGATTTCATGCTCCCTTCTCAGTGAATATGAACTTGGTGGGGAATATAAAATCCAAAGGTTGCCTTGTTTGCCACCGGACCACACCAACCCCCTCCCACGTAATTTTGCCCACAGCAATGGGGAGTTGGGCAGGCCACCTGCCTTTGGTCAAATGAGGCCCACATATGGGCAATAAATGGCCATTGATAGGCTTCATCCCATTGCCGTTAGTGAGATTTAACTGGCAACAAGGGAAGCCTATGCCATCACCTAGCTTGGCAGATGTCCTTGTGTGGATAGGTGGCAGCTGGAGTTGCGGAAGTGACTCCTTAACTAGCACTCGGGGAGGCGATGGCCTAGTGGTATTATCGCTGGACTGTTAATCCAGAGACCCAGATAATGTTCTGGGGACCCGGATTCAAATCCTGCCATGGCAGATGGTGGAATTTAAATTTAAAAAATATCTGGAATCAACAGTCTAATGATGACAGTGAATGCATTGTCAATTGTCAGAAAAACCTGGCTGGTTCCCTAATGCCCCTTAGGGAAGGAAACTTCCATCCTTACTTGGTCTGGCCTACATATGACTCCAGACCCACAGCAATGTGGTTGACTCTTAACTGCCCTCTGGTCAATTAGGGATGGGCAATAAATGCTGCCTAGCCAGCAACACCCTCATCCCGTCAATGAATGAAAAAAAGCTCCAGACTCATTGGGAGATCTCCCAGAACCACCAGATTATTATGGTGCAGAAGGAAGTCATTTAGCCAATCACAAGGTGTTATCACACACCCAGGTTACCCGCTCCCAGTGGTCTCTCACACCTGATCTGGTATCTAAGGCCCTCATCAGGATCAGCTAGCAAGATTCCCAAACACTTACAAATTCCTAGGTTGGGATCGAATGCCTGTTCACTTGAGACCGATATCATGTCATTCATACATAACTGATCTTGGTCTTGATGCACAGGGACAATTTAGAAGTTTATGGCTAACTTGGGAGAGTTGTAAACTGGGAGGAGGACAGTGTAGAACTTCCAAACTATATTGAGAAATTGGTGGAGTGGGTGAATAGGTGACATATGAAATTTAATGCAGAGAAATGAGATGATAAACTTTGGCACAAAAAACATGAGAAGAGAGTATAAAATAAAGGGTACTATTCTAAAGGGTGGAAGGAGCAGAGAGATCTGTGTGTATGTGTGCTTAAATCATTAAAGTCGCATGACAGGTAGAGGGAGTTGTTGATAAAGCATACAGTATGCTAGGCTTTATTTATAGAGGCATACAGCACAAGAATAGGGAGATTATGCTGAACTTGTATAAGATCCTGGTTAGGTTTCAGCTGGAGTATTGTGTATAGTTCTGGGTGCCACACTTTAGGAAGAATGTGAATGCATTGGAGACAGTGCAGAGGAAGTTTACAAGAATGGTTCCTGGGATGAGAAACTTTGTTATGAAGATAGATTGGAGAAGTTCCGACTGTTTTCCTTGGAGATGAGAAGGCTGAAGGAAGAATTGTTTTCAGCTATAAAAATCACGAAGTGTCTTGACAGAGTGGATAAGGAGAAAGTGTTCCAGCTCACAAAAGGATGAGGAACCAGCGGACATGGTTTTATAATACTATGCAAAAGAAGAAAATGAAAGGTGAGAAAAGAATTTTTTCACAGTGACACAGGGAATACTTAGAATTTGGAATGCAGTTTTAACTGAGGCATTGATTATTTAGATATAAACAATTGGCAGAGTTATGGGAAAAAATGGAAGAGATTGATATTAAGTCAAATATGGTCAGGCAGCTGGTGCGGTGGTGAGGGGCTGAATGGCCTACTCCTGCACTGTATCAATTCTATGATTCTGAGATTCAAAGGTTGAGTACAGTCCCAACAGTGACCAGGACTCTCAGCAGTGTCACTGTTACTGGAGAGGTGCAGGTGTCTGATTGGCTAGCAGCTGTCTGCTTGAGGGAATTCCTGCATTTGGTCTAATAATAGCCGATGACAAGGACAAGGGAGTGTGGGGCTGGGGGATTGCGTAGGAGAAGAGAGCCCCATATAATTTTAAGCCCTCAGTGTCAACTCATGGATTGCGAAACTTGCCTTGTCTATTTGATGAATTGAAACTGACGAACAAACAAGTGGCTTGGTTTAGTCTTGTTCTGAAGGAGAGGTCACAGGACTTGAAACATTAACTCAGTGCTCTCTCTGTACCTCCAGCAATTTCTGTTTCTGTTTGTCTCAGATCTCCAGGATCCTCAGTTCTTTGTTTTATACTATTGGTTTAGTCCTTTGTTTTCTTCCTCTCTTCTCAGGGCAGGTGGGCCTTCAGGTACAGCATTGCAAGCAATCCTTCTTCACTGGTCTAACTCTGTGAACATTGTCAAGCTATTTTAATTAAGGGTTACACAACACTGAGGCCAAATTCTGAATGCACTGCCACCTTTCCACTAGGGGTCACTCAATAACAATTCAAAACTAAAATCATAGACATCCTTTCCCATTCCCTAGTTATAATATAATTGGGCATTGGTTAGCTCAGTTGATGGATGCCTGGTTTGTAACATACAATCATATCACCAGCAGGGGTTCAATTCCTGCACAGGCTGAGGCTATCTCAAAGGGCTCTCAACTTGTTCCCTGCCCTGAAGTGTGGTGACCCTCAGGTTTAAATGCCAACAGTAGCACAATGGCAACTTATAACTTGATATATGTAAATAATGATGAGCTAACTAACAATATGACTCATGACATCACTAGGAGAGAAGACATCAGCCTCAAAAGAGCATGTGAAGACGGAGGACTTAGACATAACACTAGAGAGCTGACTCTGTTAGCTGCAACGTACAGATTTGAATAAAGGAGTGTTAAGGGACATAGGGGTTAAAGAGAATTAGTCAAATATCAGAGCATCATGGTCTTTTTCTACACTCACTGAAGATGAATCATACTGGACTTTAAACGTTCACTCTGTTTCTCTCTCCACAGATGCTGACAGAACTGTTGAGTTTCTCCAGCATTCTGTATGTCTTTGTAACAGCTTTTGGAACTGAGTGTGCCATAAATCTTACCAGTCATGGATTGCTGGCTTGCTCAGTACAAAAGAAAATGGATATACCAAAAAGATTTCACCACAACCGTTTCCCAGAAGAAATGATATCAGACAAAAGAATTCAATTTGTGAATATTTCACTCAGAAGCAGAAAACAGCCAGGTGACAAATTCGTCACTAAAGCCTCAGTCAAACAGAAGGGCAAAGACAGTGTGATCAAGACCAGGAATTCACTGATGCATAAGGAATTAGCACCACTCATTTATAGAGCAACGACTTTGAATAATGAGTACTCACCAGCCGATTTGTTAAAAGGGAGGAGGTTAAAATAGAATTATCAGTTTTAGAACACAACCTCAGGTCAAATAAAATCTCGCAAGACTGTAAGAAGGTAGAAAAAATGGAGGAATGCCACAGCAAATAACAGCAGAGTTAGAACAACTCTTGACAGGGCCAAAACTTTGTTAAACTGCAAGCCGGGGGTGGGGGAATTAATGTATGTTTAAGGAACGGGAAGCCAGAAAATGTGGTGATCAGGAAACAAGATCATCCAAGGCCCTACATTGTCTCAACACCTGAAGGAACATTCAGAAGGAACAGGAAACTATCGTTCTTACTCGAGTCCGGAAGTGAGATTAAATTTGATTATCATAGGATATGGGACAGACATACCCATACCATATCAGGCGGTACACAGGATGATACAACAATTCCACACAGAACAAAACTCATCATCTGAATATCGAAATCAAGAGAACCAGATTGGGACGTCCAGTCAAAGTTCCAGATTACCTCAACCTGTCAGATTTGGAGTTTGGAGGTGGCAGGGAAGATGGTAGTAATGGAGATAATATTGATAATCATATTAATAATTACAAAGAGTGCGTTGGTAAAGGTAAACCACTGGAATATTGTAGAAATGTGGGAAGAGTTGGCATATAACAGGATGTAAATGATGCTAACTTAACTGATGAAATGACCCTGACATCAGTAGGAGAACAATGACTAGAATGAGCATATAAAGAGACAGGTTTTTGACATGACATTAGAGATCAGTATTGAGTAGCATGCAACGGACAGGTGTAAGTAAAGGAGTTTTACAGTGTGTTAGGAATGGGGGCACCTTACATGGAGATAAAATGCAAACAGCCTCAGGACAGTGCGTGTGCAAGCACTCATAGGCCAAGGTATCCCAATGTGCAGGAAGCAGCACAAGATAAAACACTAGCTTTGAGAGGCAGTGGCCAAATCCAATATCCCATGTTTCCCCTGGCTGAGGCCAGACAGGGTCTGCAAAACTTTAACATTCACAGACCAGGGAACAGGGAAATTTAGTGGGTAGAAGGGGGAGATTTTAAGATGAGGAGTGTGCATTAAGAACATCAGTGTGGAATGAGATACTAAATAGTTGCTGGTGACTATGCTGCTCTACCCTACCATGAGTCAATACCTTCAGGAGGGGAAGGCATATTTGATGCTGATAGGCTGCAACAAAGACAGACATTGGTGCAGAAGTTGGTGCAGTACCAATTAGCCTAAGTAACAAAAGTTGAGCAAGTTGTTACTCCTGATTGATGTTCAATGATATGTTGGAAGTATCAACTGGTCAGCAAAGAAAAGATTGGGGTCAGCAGTGATACTCACCATGCTCAAATATTTCCATTGTCAAAATTCACAAATGACGAACAGTAACTTGGCGATACTGGAGACCAGCTGCGGGGAGTGAAATTGTACCTAATGAGGAATAAATGTTATCAGGAGAAAAGGAAAGAGGAAATAATTTTGAGGAAGCATAGTTGAAAATGGAGAAATAAGAGAAGAAATCAGAGAAGGAAATGGTCCAATTTACATTATAATATGATTATAATCCTCTGGCATTAGATCAGTCCTTTAACATTAGATCTGCTGAGTCACCAGTCTATATCATAATGTTAATTACATTTTTATTTACTGACTCGTACACAAGGAGCTACCTGAATAGAACTAAATATCTAAGATAGTAGGAACTGCAGATGCTGGAAAATCTGAGACAACAAGGTGCAGGGCTGGATGAACACAGCAGGCCAAGCAGCATCAGAGGAGCAGGAAGGCTGACATTTCGGGCCCAGACCCTTCATCAGAAATGGGGGAGGGGAAGGGGGTTCTGAAATAAATAGGGAGCGAGGGGGAGGCAGATAGAAGATGGATAGAGGAGAAGATAGATGGAGAGGAAACAGACAGGTCAAAGAGGCGGGGATGGAGCCAGTAAAGGTGAGTGCAGGTGGGGAGGTAGGGAGGGGATAGGTCAGTCCAGGGAGGACGGACAGGTCAAGGGGGCGGGATGAGGTTAGTAGGTAGGAAATGGGGGTGAGGCTTGAGGTGGGAGGAGGGGATAGGTGGGAGGAAGAACAGGTTTGGGAGGCGGGGACGAGCTGGGCTGGTTTTGGGATGTGGTAGAGGGAGGGGAGATTTTGAAGCTTGTGAAATCCACATTGATACCATTGGGCTGCAGGGTTCCCAAGCGGATATGAGTTGCTGTTCCTGCAACCTTCGGGTGGCATCGTTATGGCACTGCAGGAGGCCCAGGATGGACATGTCGTCTGAGGAATGGGAGGGGGAGTTAAAATGGTTCGCGATTGGGAGGTGCAGTTGTTTATTGCGAACCAAGAGAAGGTGTTCTGCAAAGCGGTCCCCGAGCCTCCGCTTGGTATCCCCGATGTAGAGGAGGCCACAACGGGAACAGTGGATGCAGTACATCACATTAGCAGATGTACAGGTGAACATCTGCTTGATGTGGAAAGTCTTCTTGGGGCCTGGGATGGGGGTGAGGGAGGAGGTGTGGGGCAGGTGTAGTACTTCCTGCGGTTGCAGGTAAAAGTGCCGGGTGTGGTGGGGCTGGAGGGGAGTGTGGAACGGACAAGGGAGTCACTGAGAGAGTGGTCCCTCCGGAAAGCAGATAAGGGTGGTGAGGGAAAAATGTCTTTGGTGGTGGGGTCGGATTGCAGATGGCGGAAGTGTCGGAGGATGATGCGTTGGATCTGGAGATTGGTGTGGTGGTACGTGAGGACGAGGGGGATTCTTTCTTGGTTGTTATTGCAGGGACGGGGTGTGAGGGATGAGTTATGGGAAATACGGGAGATACGGTTGAGGACGTTCTCAACCACTGAGGGGGGGAAGTTGCGGTCCTTGAAAAACGAGGACATCTGAGATGTACGGGAGTGGAATGCCTCATCCTGGGAGCAGATGCGGCGGAGGTGAAGGAATTGGGAATAGGGGATGGCATTTTTGCAGGAAGGTGGGTGGGAGGAGGTGTATTCTAATTCTAGGTAGATGTGGGAGTCGGTGGGCTTGAAATGGATATCGGTTTCTAGGTGGTTGCCCAAGATGGAGACAAAGAGGTCCAGGAATGTGAGAGAAGTGTTAGAGATGGCCCAGGTGAACTTAAGGTTGGGGTGGAAGGTGTTGGTGAAGTGGATGAACTGTTCGAGCTCCTCGTGGGAGCACGAGGTGGCGCCGATACAGTCATCAATGTAACGGAGGAAGAGGTGGGGTTTAGGGCCAGTGTAGGTACGGAAGAGGGATTGTTCCACGTAACCTACAAAGAGGCAGGCATAGCTTGAGCCCATGCGGGTACCCATGGCCACCCCCTTTGTCTGTAGGAAGTGGGAGGAATTGAAAGAGAAGTTGTTGAGGGTGAGGACAAGTTCGGCTAAGCAGATGAGAGTGTCAGTGGAGGGGGACTGGTTGGGCCTGTGGGACAGGAAGAAGCGGAGGTCCTTTAGGCCATCTGTATGGGGAATGCAGGTGTATAGGGACTGGGCGTCCGTGGTAAAGATGAGGTGTTGGGGACTGGGGAATTGGAAGTTCTGGTGGAGGTGGAGGGCGTGGGTGGTGTCACGGACGTAGGTAGGGAGTTCCTGGACCAAGGGGGAGAAAATGGAGTCGAGATATCTAAGCTGTCCACCTCCTAACAATGGTTTTTCACAATTGATTCCAAATTCAGGAGAAGTCACAACCATTGATGAATGAACAAAGGCCGTTTGGTTCCAACAAAGGTGAGTGGTCTCTGGCTCAGTGAATGAATGTTTAGCCTGTTTGGTACTAAGTGAAATAAATAAGACAGTAACAAAAACAGAAATTGCTGGAGAAACTCAACAGGTCTGGCAGCACCTGTAGAGAGAGAAACCAAATTAATGTTTCGAGTCTGGTGACTCTTCATCAGAGCAGATAATTGTTGGATTTGTAGTAAAGATAGTAGTTGTATTTGTATAGCAAATTATGTTAGATTGGAAAGATCCATTGAGGACTCAGTGGTGAGGGTGTTGGTGGAGGCGAGATGCACTGAAAAGTGACAACTTTTGTTCCAGCAGTGGTGGCATAACAAAAGGGACTTGTGCCTGGCAACCAGGCTCATGGCCCAGGGCCCGTGATGGAGAACTTTACAAAAAGGACTGTAAAGTTAGAAATTTTCCTTCTTTCTTCATTTTTCTGCCTTTATATTCGACGTTTTGGTTTTTTTTCTGTGTTTTAGGATGATGCCAGAGATGGGCGACACAATAGAGCACTTCTCACAGTATTTTGTAACAAGATACACGTGACAATAAAAAAAATCAAATAAAAAGAAATAGTCTCAGCTAGGAAAGTAATCTAAGTGGGCCTCATTGTCCCACAATGAGAGAAACAGGGACAAAACTTGCTGAGACCCACAAAGTAAAACGGTTGGTAGAAAATCTGCAGCCAATTTTCCCACTATTCCTGATCTTTTCTTTGAATCATAGAATTCCTACAGTGTAGAAGCTGGTCATTCAGCCCTTAAGTCCACACCAACCGTCCAAAGATAATCCCGCCCAGACCCACACCTCTAACTCTACATTCCCCATGGCTTAACCACCGAGCCTGCACATCCCTGGACATTATGGACAGTTCAGCATGGCCAATTAATCTAACCTGCACAACTTTGTAATATGGGAGGAAACCCACACACAGACACAAGGAGAATGTATAAACTCCATACAGAAGTCACTGAGGGTGGAATTGAACCCAGGCCCTTCGTACTCTGAGCCACCATGCCACAGTTGAAGTTCACAGATTAGTTGTTCAAACTCTTTTTGGAGGCATGTTTTCAAATTTCACTATTAGTTTGATTTGGTTTTGCAAGGAGCTTCTCCAATCAGAGGTCATTTCTTGTCTTTGTTTCTTTTGTGAGTGAGTGAGTTAATGGGTGTCAGTGACAAGAGGGGTAAGTCGGTGAGTGAAACCATAAGATATAGGAACAGAATTAGACCATGGGGCCCATTGAATCTGCTCTGCCATTTGATCTTGGCTGATATTTTTCTGAACCCCATTCACCTGCCTTCTCCCTGTAACCCTTGATCCCCTTTCTAATCAACAACCTATCTATCTCTTAAATGCACTCAACAACTTGGCCTTCACAGCCTTCTGTAGCAATGACTTCTACAGATTAATAAACATGGTCTGAAGAAATTCCTCCTCATCTCAGTTCTAAAGGGTAGTCCCATGACTCTGAGGCTGTGCCCTTGTGTCGTTGTACCTCCTATGAGTAGAACCATCTTCTCCACTTCCACTCTATCCAGACCTCTCAATCCAGGGAGGAATGATAGTTGAGTAGTTAGCACTGCTACCTCACAGCATCAGGGTCCTAGGTTTGATTCCATCCTTGTGTGATTGTCTGTGTGGAGTTTGCACATTCTCCCCATGTCTGTGTGGATTTCCACCCACAGTCCAGTGCAGGTAAGGTGGACTGACCGTGCTAAATTGCCCATAGTGTCCAGGGATGTGTAGGTAGTCATGGGAAATGTGGGGCTATGAGGATAAGGGTAGAGAGGTGGGTCTGGGTGGGATGTTCTTCAGAGGGCCATTGTGGGCTCAATGGGCTGAATGGCCTGCTTTCACATTGTAGTTATTCTATGATCTTATTCTGTAAAATTCAGTGAGATCCCACCTCATCCTTCTAAACTCCATTGAGTACAGACCTAGTGTCCTCAACTGCTCCACAAATGACAAGCCCTTCTTCGCTGGGATCATTTTTGTAAACCTCCTCTGCAGCACCTCCAAGGCCAGTGTATCCTTCCTTATGTGCAGGGCCCAAAACATCCCACAATATTCCAAATACAGTCTGACCAGATCCTTATACAGAACCAGCAGCACATTCCTGTTCTTGTATTCTAGTCCTTTTGAAATGAATGCTAACATTGCATTTCTCTTTCTTACTGCCAACTGAATCTGCATGTTAACTTAGGAGAATTCTGAACTAGGGCCCCCAAATACTTTTGTGCTTCAAATTTCCAAAGCCTTTCCCTCTTTAGAAAATAGTCTATACTTCCATTCTTCCTACTAAAGTGCATAACATCACACTTCCCACATTTCCATTGCTAATTCTTTGCCCTTCCTCTTAGCCTGTCCAAGTTATTCTGCATCTTCCCCGCTTCCTCATCACTACCTATCTTTGTGTTATCTGCAAACCTAGCAACAATGCACTCAGTGACCATAGGAGCAAGTTTTGTGGGTGGAGTAGATGAATATGTGGCTCGGTGGAGGAGTGGGTGAGTGATTTTGGTTGCATTGGACACATACATCCTTCCTCTCCTCCCTTTGCACTTGCAAATTCAGCTCCTTGGTTCTGCCTCTTCCTGGTCATCAGGACTAGGGAATCATAGATCATAAAATCCCTACAGTGTGGAAACAGGCCCTTCAGCTCAACAAGCCCACACCGACCCTCAGAACATCCCACCCAAATCCATCTCCCTAATTGACAAATCACTGAACACTACGGGCAATTTAGCATGGCCAATCCACCTAACCTGCACATCTTTAGACCGTGGGAGGAAACCCGCACAGACACGGGGAGAAAGTGCAAACTCCACACAGATGGTCACCCAAGGGCAGAATCGAACCCGGGTCCCTGGCGCTGTGAGGCAGCAGTGCTAACCACTGAGCCACCCTGCCACCCATGTACTCATTTTCTCTCTAGCTCTGCTTCTTGGCTGTAAATGGGGACATAGGATTTATTAGATAGCTCTGTTGGTTAAACTTATGAATGATCATTTTTATCAATTATTCATTTAAATTATGAATTTATGTTTTGGTCTTGATTTTTTTTTCCCCCATGAAACACATGTTTACTGTTGTGGCAAATCTTATCTTTCTGAAATCTGCTAACCAGACAACTTAAGTGAAAAAAATTGAAATGTAGCCACTCTCAAGCAAAGAGGTTTGGAGAAGCCTGTATTAAAGTTGCCAAGGGCTTTGCTGTCGTATTTCAACATTAAGTTAGTGCACTCGGAGAGGAAAAGAGAGACACTTAATAAAATGTCAACAACTTATCTTTTCAAAATGCCTTAAATGTAGAAAGGCAATCAAAGACCTTTCACTGTGATATCATCAAAATAAAGGAGATGGAGAGGTGAAGAGGGAACTTTGTTTGAAATAACTTGAAACAGGGATATAAATTTCCTGAGTTCAGTTGACAGTGTGTGTACAGGTGGTTCATAGTTTCCACTATTATAGTTCCAGCTGCAATGTATTTTTAGAAGGTGTGAAATTCATTAGGCTTTAAACACACTCTCTCTGGAAGTCATATTTTATACTCCAGGCATGATGATAATCTCTAAGCTTGCGGCACCAGCTCAGCTCCACATATTGTGGGGCTGAGGAGTGGAAGGACAATTGTGGTAGGTGGGTCAATATTTAGGGGAACAGACAGGCATCTCTGTTGCCATAGCCATGACCTAAGAATGCTACGTTGGCAAAGGCAAATCTGGGTTCATTACAGACAGACACAAGATAATTTAACAGAAAATGAAAGTGAAAAGTATCATAGTCCCAGAGGACATTAGGCAATTCTAAATTTAGAGAGTCTACAGGTGTGAGACTGGAAAAGTACAGTAGGTCAGACAGCATCAGAGGAGCAGGAACGTCAGGACTAGGGAGGGGTTGGGGAGCCCAGAAATAAATAGGGGAGGGGTTGGCATCTGGGGTAAGGGTAGGAGAGATCGTGATAGGTGGATGCAGGTAGGGGGGTTATTGTGATTGGTCAAATGGAAGTGTGGAGCAGATAGGTGAGTAGGAAGATGGACAGATTAGGTCAGATCAGGGAGCTGAGGGGGACGGGGAGGGCTGGGAATGGGATAAGGCTGGGGATGGAGGGATTTTGAAGCTGGTGAAGTCAATGTTGATGCCATTGGGCTGTAAGCTCCCAAGGCAAAATATCAGGTGTTTTTCCTTCAGTTTACGTTCGGCCTCACTCTGACAGTGGAGGAGGCCAAGGATGGACATGTCATCAGGGGAATGGGAGGGAGAATTAAAATGGATGGCAACTAGAAGGTCAGGTTAGTTGATTTGTGCAGAGTGCAGATGCTCCGCGAGCCAGTCGCCAAGTCTGTGTTTGGTCTCCCTGATATAGAGGAGACCACATCGGGAGTAATGGATACAATAGATCAGATTGGATGAAGTGCAGGTGAACCTCTGCCGGATCTGGAAGGATTGTTTGGGGCCTTGGACGGAGGTGAGAGAGGAGGTGTAGGGGCAGGTGTAGCATCTCCTGCTGTTGCAGGGAAAGATACTGGGTGTGAGGCAGAAATTGATGGGGAGTGTAGAGCTGTCAAGGGAGTCATGAAATGAATGGTCCCTGAGAAAGTGGACAAGGGTGGAGAGGGAAATATCTTTTTGTTGGTGGGGTCTGATTATAGGTGGGGGTCTGGGGGTCTGATTCGGAGGTTGGTGGGGGGGGGTATGTGAGGAATGGCTGCTGGTGAGTTTAACTTAGGGGTTACTGTGCATTAGAATTTAGAAGATGATGTGTGAAGTTGAAGAGGTAAAGCCTTCATGGTAACCTCAGCTGGTAAGGGAACTGGCATCACCCACTTTCACAAACCAGTCACTGAGCCCCAATAGTAGGAAATAGAGAAAGGGCAGAAAAGCAAAATAAGTATGTTGTGTCTGAAAGAGAGAACAGGATGACACAAGAGGTCTCCCATAAGTAATTAATACCCAAGAATCCAGCGAAAGTGTGAATTGAAACAAATTATTATTAGCAAAAATTTCATATTGGAGAAATTAATGGGACTGAAAGTTGACAATCCCTTGGGACTAGATTGTTAAAAGAGATAACTACAGAGATAATGGTGATCATCTTTCAAAATGTTATTAATTCTACAGTGATGCCTTCATATTGCTGCCTTCATTTTGGAGGGTTGCAAAATGTGACCCTAATGTTTAAGATAGGAGAGCACAAGGAAACAGAGAACTGCACAACTGTTAACCCAACATCCATTACCAGGAAACTAGTCAAATCTACTATAAATAGTGTGATTACTGGGGAGTTGTTACGGGGAACCTGTGGATATGGTGTATTTGGATTATCAGAAGACTTTAATAAAGTCCCACACACACAGGAGATTGTAAATAAAATTAAAGTGCATGGGATTAGGGGTAATAGTGCCAAGATGGTGGTGGCAGTGTACGAAGTGTTCGGGCTCCTTGCTCGTCTGCTTCTGATCAACAGGCCTGCTGCATCCTTTTTTTTTAATTATTATTTTCTAACATCAAAATTCATGTTATCTTCTTTTGTTGGCTTCTGGAGAAGAAGGAGGTTTCAAGAGGCTGCTGCAGTGGAGAATGTGGTGTACCATTCCTTATGGCCATTGCGGCCACATCCTGGAGGCTCCAACAGGTGGACTGCTTCAGCAGCGAATTCAGCAGCCGCCTGGGATTCCTTGCGGTGGCTTCAATGTCAGGTTTCCTTGACCTCAGGAGCTCAGGAGCTGTGAATTGAACTAAGATGCACTTTGTCTTAATTTTTTTTTTCTTTTTTAAATATATCTAACTTGTTACTAAAATGGCACTGGAGTATGGTGACCTAAATACTTTGTAAAAAATATCAGTGACAGTAAATTACGATTCTATTCTAGATGAGCATGGATTGAGGATTAGTTAACAGGCAGAAAGCAACATCTAGGTATAAATGGGTCATTCTCAGATTGTGAGGCTGTGACTAATAGTGCTTTACAAGGATCAGTGTTTGGGCCTGTTCACAACCTATATCAACGATTTGGGCGTGGAGATATTTTCAAATTTTCAGATGATATAAATTATAGTGGGAATGTGAGCTATGAGGAGGATGCAAAGAGACTTTAATCAGATTTAGAAAGACTAAATGAGTTGGCAAAAGTATGCCAGACGGGAGATAATGTGTTTAGGTGTGAGGTTATCGAAACTGGTAGGAGGAATGAAGGTGCACAGTAGATCTTAAATTATGAGAAATTGGAAAATGTTGAGGTTCAGAGAGACCCAAGTATCCTTGTTCATCAGTTACTGAAAGCTAGCATACAGATGTAGAATTCTTCACATGGGTAATGTGAGACTTGAAACGTTATATCTGTTTTTCTCTCTGTAGATGCTTTCAGACCTGCTGAGTTTCTCCAGCACTTTCTCCTTTTATTACTGTGTGATGTTGTTCTGGATTCAGCAGGTAGCTGTCTGATCAGAATGGAGTCTTTATTGAAGTGCCTCCAAGGTGGCTGCCCACAATGTGTGCAACTCAAGGTAGAGGTAATGTGGCTATGGCAGACTAGGAAGGATATTTGTGCATTATTACATTTTATTGATTCCCTACAGTCTGGAAGCAGGCCACTCGGCCCATCAGGTCTACACTGACCCTGCGAAGAACATCTCACTTAGACCCACCCCATCCCTGTAACCCTGCTCTTCCCATGGCTAATCCAACTAGTTTGCACATCTTTGGACTGTGGGAGGAAACCAGAGCACCCAGAGAAAACCACACAGACACAAGGAGAACGTGCAAACTCCACACAGACAGTCGCCGGAGGGTGGAACCAAACCTGGGCCCCTGGCACTGTGAGGCAGCAGGACTATTCATTGTGCCACCGTCCTGCTCCCAATCCAAACAAACCCAGCTCCTTGCAACCCACACCTGCACACATTCTGAGTCCAATATGAATCTTCCTTGGAACTCTCTCCACAGGTGTCGCCAGCACTTTGATTTTATTTCAGATCTCCAACATCCACAGTACATTACTTTTATTTTAGGGCAAGAAGGAGGATTAGGCATGCATCATCCTAAATGGTTTCAGTCCCAATGCCACACTCTTAGAAATAGTCTTTCTGTGAGGAGAGTACTCCCTTCTCAATGGAGCTGTGACTGTCCCCCTCCTGTTAGTTCCTGCCACCTTTTCCTGCAAAACAGCAGGAAATATATCCGTGTATATTGGGCAATATGCACTGTGATCCAGCTGTCATCACTGAAACATGATAGTGCGTGCAAGTTCTAAACGTTAGGCAATAATTCTGATTGGGAGAGATTCTTGCTAGTTGAGTAATGACGGGTACGTTGATCTGAGTATGGGTGTGACGGCAATGGTGCATTTTGTAGGATGCAACATTTGAGGATGAATTCATTGACCTTGCCCGATCTTGTAAGGTCATTGAACTGCTTCGGATAATGCACTCAGTATCTAAACTTCTGGCACTGAGCTTTGTGGCTATTTATCCCCGATTTCTTCTCACGTTTTGTGTGAAAATTCTGTGGCCCCAATGTGAATAAAGGCATCTCTCCTTCTTTTCATCTCTTCTCCAAGCACTCCAGGATTCCATCAGAAAACCTTCGTGAAAGCTGTACCACAATCAGCAATTATTGATCCTTTCACCATTTCCAGCAGTCTCAGTACTCCTTCCCTTTAAGAGGTATGGGTTGACTTTAAGCATAGCAGGCTAGCTTAATGCAATGCTAGGATGTAATCAGATTGGTTCTGCTGATGACTATAACCAATGAAGAGTGCAGTTAACACTGGCTACATGCAAAAATCAGCATAAAGGGCAGCTACCAAGAATTTAGTGAGCATTATGTTGAATGGGTGGAGGGTACAGACTCTCATGCCCATTTCTGAGACTTACATCCAATTTAATCCTTTAATTGTTTCATCATAGCTGAAGAGTGACAGGGTTGTGGTGTGGTACCTTAATTTTGCATTTAACCCATATCTAGGACTGCTTAATACTGACACTAGATTTCAAAGTGCAGGGAATATCGCTCCTCATTACAAAAAAACTCTTATTCATATCAGTTCTAACACTCAAACAACACGAGAATTTAAAAAAAAACATTAGTGACAAATACCTTTTTATGCCCAGCCATAAAGTATGAAGCAAAAATAATTGATGTATGCCAGTGAAATAAATAAGCAGCATTGGCAGGCAAACTATTAAGTGCACTGCCAGAGTTTCTTCATGTGAGTCACATTTATTTGTTTCAAAATGTTGATCTTCCCATTGATGTTTCCACTGACAGTATGCAACTGCAGCATCAGGGAAATACTAGTTTTGACCTGTGGACAAATTATTTATTCATTCCAGAAATAATCAAATTTACTGCTTGGAATCAAAGTGTTATCCTTTGGGTGGCTGAATCTTTCTCTGCAATGACTGGAATTCAAAATCTGTTTGATCCTTTGATGTTGCGCATGATTTGTTATTCATGACATTAATTCCAAAGCCCTTGTCTATGCTCATTCGAGTCTAACAAAGGGAAGAGATATTAGCAAGATCACATAAGCCTGCTAAGGATTGGTTATGAAGTGAAGAAGAATTTTCTCGAGGGCCTGAATTCTACTAACTCAGAGTAAGTAAGAGAGATGGGATGTTTTTCTACATTGGAGGTAAGTCAGAGAGATGGAGAAATTCTAATTTGCGTTGTATCAGTGAAGCTGCCTTTCTGTTGCAGCCTGTCTCTTGATCTGTACTTTGCTCCTTCAGTTAACTTTCGAATGTGGATGTGACGTGCATACATACAAGAGCAATAAAAGAAAACAATTGCATTCTCACAGCACCTTTCAGTACTTCAGGATATCCCAACATAAATAACAACCAATAAATACTTTTGAGATTTAATCTGCTGTAATATAGGAAAAATAGTAGTCAATTTATGCACAGTAAGCTCCCACAAACAGCAAGTTGATAACAATCATCTTTATTATTTACTCTTGTTGGTTGAGCCTAGATATTGAGCAGAACTTCAGGCCTCTTCTTGTCCTTGCTTGCCACCCAAGTCAGTGCATTCCCAGCCATTTGGAACAGTACACAGCAAAGTATAAAGATGAGCGATGAATCAGGAAAAGATGGTTTTCCCCTTTTCTGTGTCTGTAGTACAGGGTTGTTTAACAGCTGTTCACAGAGCTGTAACAATCATGTTAGTCCACACACAAGTATTTCTGCTATAACGTGCGTTTCATTAAAGCAAATTGGCTGTAATGTGATTGATGAATATGGACGCTGTTTGGATAATGAGAACTTTCTGCTGTACAGATTTAGCAACTACTATAGCAATTCCCCTATAACACGATTCTCTATGGTGATTTTGTATAGCATGAGATTGCATTAGAATGCAACTATCATGTTATAGGAGAACTACCTGTATGTCTCCAGTGTGAACTACTGTATTTTTTAAAAACATCATGTTTACAGTCTTAGATATTTCCAGGTGATTTCAAGGTCAGTTCAAAGTACATTTTCCTCCATTGAAGCTTATTTAACACCTCTTCAGGTGAGACATTCCAGAGTCTCTTTCTCAGAAGCTACTTAATTCACATCTGCAGTCAACCTTTGGCTACATCCTTTGTTTCTTAAAAAGGCAATGTTGTAATTAAAGTTTAATATGCTTATTGGTAATATGGGGTTATGATCAGAGCCATGATAAGGTAAAAAGACAGTTAAGCCAAGCTAGGGCTATGCAACAAGAATGAAAAGACAACAGCATCTGAAAGTATTATTATTTCAGTGGAAGGTTTCCTGTTCTTATTTTTACACGATAGGTTTTTGAGAACATATCCATTGTATGCTGTCCTACCTGCCTTAGTACAGCCTACCTTTCTTGACGGTGCTGCAGTCTATCCAGTGTTGTGGACCCTCCTGTCTGAGGTGACCATCTGATTTCCTTAACTGAATGGTGACATTGTAGGATGGGCAGCTTGTCAATTGGCCTTCTCCTATAAGATTGCAACACGGGACAGAGAGTAGACACTGGGTTGCTTCAGGGTGGGAAATGAATTAAATACTTACGGCATTGGTTATAACTTAACAGAAAACAGCTGACCAAAGTGTTAGCGCCATTGCTTTTCCACTCTGCTGCAGGTTTGCCTATGCTGTTCTTCAGTTCACAGCAGCAGGCAGCTAATTTCTGAAACAGACTGATTATATGTTCCTCTCCTATTATAACATTAAAAATTGACAAATATAGAAATCTATTTACATTGTTCCATCCAATAAGGTACATATATTCATCATTGCTGTTATATCCATAATAGAAGTTATTCATGGATATAGGTCTTGATTATATCCTAATAACAATCTTTAAAAGGTAGTCAACTATTCTGGCACTTTCTTTTTTTTCGACTGTGTTTTGAGCTTAATGCTGTTTTAGGGATAGTTCATGATGGTGAATCAATCATGGTTTGCAGCCCAGAAAAAAAGTAGGAATGAAAGATCTCATCACATTTATTACTGAAGTAAATGGGGTGAGTTAGCTCAGTTGGCTGGTCAGCTGATTTGCAATACAGAGTGATGCTAACAGTAAGGGTTTAATTCTTGCCCAGGCTGCGTTTGCCATGCCAGATTGTCCTCAACCTCTTCCGCTCACCTGACGTGTGGTGACCCTCCAGCTGAGCCACCACCAATCATCTCTCTCTGATCAGTGAGCAACCCTACAGTTTGATAAAACTATGGCAACTATAACTCTTCACTTTTAGTTTGGAATTCACTGCTCAAATAGAAGAAATACAGAACTTATGTACATATATAGGGAACACTTTCTATACCACATGACAGTAACAATGGCTGTGCTCTTCAACAAATAGTACCAGGAGCTTTGTTTTTTATTTGTATCCAACTGAGCAAGCAAATGAGGCTTCCGTTTGACATCTTAACTAAACAAAACGAGATCCTCCATCAGTAAGGTGATAGAATGCCTAGGTTATATGCTTAAAGCTCCGAGTGGGGCTTGAACCCATATATCCTGACTCAGAATTGAAGTGCTACCAATGAATCATACTTGACCCCAAAAAATGCAATGACACAAGACCTGGCTATGATTGCTTCCAGTGGTATCACATTGACACTAAAGCATCTTTTACTGCTGTTCCTGTGCTGTTTTCAGACATTTTTTTTCTCTCTTTAATCCTTTTATTTTAAGTTAATTTTGGATTTGCTCAAGTTTACATCGAGTGAAAATTGGGATGCCAAACAGAGGATATTAGAACAGCCAACACGAGGCACGGATGAGGATTTCAGCAGCAGGTAAGATGTAGCAACAGAGATAGACAATGATATAGAGGTGGAAGGTTCAGTGATGGAGTGGATATGTAGTTGCAAGCTCATGTTGTAGTCACATATGATCAAAGTTGGGATTGATCTGTTTCAACTTCATAGAGTGGCCAAGGAGTCCAATCAAATCAGTCACTATGTAATGGACTTTTTGGCGGAGGACTTTGTACTTTCCAATATTTAATTGGAGAAATTTTCTTTTCATTCAGTACTGAACATAGTCCAAGCAACCCTTTATGGGTGGAGGAGTCATGGACTGCGAAAGAAGAGGTAGAGCTGGGTGTTGTCACTGAAACTTGACTTGCTTTCAGATACTGTCAGTAAGCCTGTAGATAAGAAAAAGACGGTAGTAAAGGTACATCTGTTTGGACTGCCAGAAGTAACATAGGAACAGGAGTAGGCCATTCAGCTCTTTGAGTCTGCTCTGTCATTTAATAAGATCATGGCTGATCTGTGGCCTAACTCCATATGCGTGCCTTGGGTCCATATCCCTTGATACCCTTACTTAATAAAACTTTGTCTATTTCAGATTTAAACTTAACAATTGAATTAGCTTATACTGCCAGTTCAGGAACAGAGTTCCAAACCTCCACTATTCTTTGTGTATAGAAGTGCTTTCCAACATTTCCCCTGAAAGTCCTGACCCTAAGTTTTAGACAATGCCCCCTGGTTCTAGAATCTTCACCCAGTGAAAATAGTTTTATATACGCTTTCTTTCCCGATTGATATCCTGAAGACCTTGATTATGTCACCCCTGAATCTTCTAAATTCAAGAGAATAAAGGCCTAATTTGTCTAATCTTTCCTCGTACCTCTGAAGTCTGGGTATCATTCTTGTAAATCTGCGCTGAACTCCCTGCAGGACCAAAACATCCTTCCTAAGGGGTGGTGCCCAGATCTGCTCACAGTTCTCTGAGTGGGATCCAACTAGGGTTTTGTATAACTGCAGCGTTTAGTGTTTTATATAATGTCTGCACCCCTATACTCCAAACCTTTAGATATTAAAGCCAGCATTCCATTAGCCTTCTTGACTATTTTTTGCACCGATTCATGGAAATTTAAAGAGCTATGCACCTGGACCCCAAAATCTCGTTGGATTTCTATTATATTTAACATTGTGCCTTCTAAAAAATGCCCTGATCTATCTTTTTTGGTCCAAATGGATAACCTCACACTTAGTACTAGAAACAAAAAATATAGTAAAAGCCAGCTATGCACATTCATCTAATCGTTCAATGTCCTGCTGTAATTTGATGCTGTCCAATGTGTGTCTTCATGAAATTTATACATTTGACTTTTTATGCTGTTATCCAAGTCATTAATGAATATTGTGAATAATTGAGGCCCCGACAAAATCCCTGTGGGACACCATGAGCCATGTCCTGCCAATTTGAGTATTTACCCATTATTCCAACTCTCTGTTTCCTGCCACTCACCAATTTCCTATCCATGTCAGTAACTTGTCCTCAATTTTGTTGGTTTCCACCATAGCTAAAAATCTCCTGTGTTGGACTTTATCAAATACCTTCTAGAAGTCTGTATAAATAAACTCCATCAACTTACCTCTATCCAGCTCCTCTGTCCCCTCTTTAAAAACTCTATGAGGTATGTCAGGCATGACCTATCCTTCATGAATCTATCTTGTGACTGTCCCTGATTAACTGACATTTTCTGAGGTGACCAATTACCCTATCCTCGATTGTAGACTCCAACAAATTCCCCACCATGAGTGTCAACATTTCAACCCAGAGGTACAACTCCTGAATCCAGGGAACTCTGAAAAGAAATGGTGTTGGAATGGGAAAGAAAGTCCCTTTTTTTTGTTTTTGTTTTAATGGACAAAAATGAAATTGCATATTTACAAACATGCACAGAGGTGACATTTACACACGTTAAACCAGATAGGTGTATTTAAAATACCATTATGTGCAGAAGGATAGGGAAGAGTGAGGTACTGGCATGGATAGAGGATTAACTGAATGGCAGAAGGCAGAGAGTAGGGATAAAGGCATCTTTTTCAGAATGGCAACGGTGAGTAGTGGAATTCTGCAGCGATCAGTGTCAGGGCCACAACTATTCATGTTATACATTAATGATCTCGATGAAGAAACTGATTGCATTGTTGCCAAGTTTGCAGATAACAAAGATAGGTGGAGGGATAGGTTATATTGAGGAAGCAGGAGACTGCAGAAGGACTTGGACAGGCTAGGAGAGTGGACAAAGAAGTGGCAGGTGGAACACAATGTGGGAAAGTGTGATGGTTATGCACTCTGGTAGGAGGAGTAGAGGCATAGACTATTTTCTAAATGGGGAAGGCTTTGGAAATCTGAAGCACTAAGGGACTTAGGAGTCCTAGTTCATGATTCTCTTAAGTTAACACACAGGTTCAGTTGGGAGTTAGGAAGGCAAATGCAATGTTAGGATTCATTATGAGAGGACTAGCACACAGCAACAGGAATGTACTGCTGAGGCTGAATAAGGGTCTGGTCAGATCACATTTGGAATATTGTAAGCAGTGTTGGGCCCTGTATGTAAAGAAGGATACGCTGGCCTTGCTGGGGATCCAGAGGAGGTTTACAAGAATGATACAGGGAATGAAGGCTTGTCATATGCGGTGTGGTTGAGGACTCTGGGTTTGTACCTGATGGAATTTAGAAGGATGAGGGAAGATCTCATTGAAGCTTATAAAATACTGAGGGGCCTGAATAGATTGGATGTGGAGAAAATGTTTCTACTAGCAGGAGAAACTAGGACCTGGAGCTACAGCCTCAGAGTGAAGGCACAACCATTTAGAACTGAGATGAGGAATTTCTTCAGCCAGGAGGAGGTGAATCCGTGAAACTTATTGTCACAGAAGGCTGTGGAGGCCAAGTCTTTGAATGTCTTTAAAACAGAGTTAGATATGTCCTTGATTAGTAAAGAGATTAAGGTTATGAGAAGAAGGCAGAAGAATGGGGTTGAGAAATATATCAGTCACGATCAAATGGTGGAGCAGACTCAATGGGCTGAATGGCCTAATTTTGTTTCTATATATTCGGGTCTTATAGACAGTATTAAGTTCAACTGTTATGACCCATTATTGATGTCCTGGCAGTTTTTGTCAAAGCTTACACTTTAATAGTGGTTAACCTTTCTGAAAGAAGCCCATATGCTAGCAATATCTTTCAAACATCAATGAGATGATCGATCTGCTTGTGATAGAGCGAAGAACTTTTCGCGTGGTACAGAAAGAGCTCTCTCTCTTTAAATAGGTGGATTGAACCTTAGTTTGATATCTTATCCAACGGGACAGTATATTCACCAATGTAGGTCTCCCTCAGTACTAGATAATGCATTTGTACCCTGGTGTGAAGTTCAAACTCATAAATCTTTAGCCCATATGTAAGAATATGAGCACAAGGTCAGTTTGACCTCACCATGTGTCAGATGCTTACATTCATGTTACACATGTTATACAAATTGGTCATTATTTTATGTGATGATATAAAATAAACAAGCTATTATAACTCATATAGTTATAGACAATTAAAATAAAAATTATAAATTTAATTTTAAAAGGTTATATGATATTGAACATTTCAGTTTACAGATAATTGCAATGCGTTGCAAACTACCTGATATACAACTATCCATTTCAGACATTAGAAGCCAAAATTATCAAACTGTATTCTCAACACAAACATATTTGTTGATCACAAAAATTCATTACGATCCCCAGAAACAAACATGTATTCATAATATCTGCACAAATTTTTAGGGAAATGGTTCTTACATAAACTGTACGTGGAATAGTGAATAAAGCTAAGTTTCAAATAGTTGATAGAAGAAAATCTTCACCACTTTAGGTTATTTTAGCTTATCAGTATTTATCCAGTTTGACATAGTCTTATATGGATTGCACAATTACATAATTATACCTGATAGCCTAAATGTTCTAAGCTAAATACAGATAGAAATAATTGCCTAAGTGTGCTCCCTGAGATAATGAGAGCATATAAATACAATGTTCATTTTGAGAAGCAGGAACAAGTAGGCATTCTGCGATAAAAATATAATGAATGCTGGAAATCTGAATTATTAATAAAAATGCTGGAAATATACAATAGGCCAAATAGATGTTCTATAGTTTTGCTTAATTATCAAAAAAGAGAAGCAAAGAAACAGTTTATAACATTTTCTTTTGGGAAATTAAATAGGTTGGTTGGAGTTCATGATTTTGTGGTTTGTACAGGGTTGGTATTTGTTTTATTGTTTACATCCTTCTCAAATAGTCCAGTATTTCTATTATTTTTGTTTTCTGATTTCCAGTTCTTGTTTCATGAAGGTGGTGAACCATGTTGGGACATGGTTAGCCTGACACCAAGAAGCACATGCAGGGATCTCCTACATAAAAAATCCTGATGGGACTGGACAGGCTAAATACAGGAAGAATGTTCCCAGTGTTGGGGAAGTTTAGAACTAGGGATTACAGTCTAAGAATAAGGGTTAAGCCATTTAGTACTCAGATGAGGAGAATTGTGAACCTATGGAAATCTCTACCAAAGAAAGTGGTTGGGGCCAGTTTATTAGATATATTCAAGAGGTAGCTGGACTTCGCCATTGCAGCTGAAGGGACAAAGGGTTATGGAGAGAAAGCAGGAATGGGATACTGAAATTGCTTGATCAGCCATGATCATATTGAATGGTGGTACAGACTCAAAGGGCCGAAAGGTCTACACCTGCACCTATTTTCTATGTTTCTAACGCCCAGGATCTGACATTTTATTTACATCACATAGTTCTCACTGAGATTGGGGGGCTGTTAGTTGCAGCACTGAATTAAGCTTTACTACAAAGTTCAATTCAGACAATTACTAATAAATATGAATTTATTCCTTTCAGTAACCTACTAACATTTAAGTGAAACCACCTTATTCACTGTTCCCTGGAACGTGGTGTGAAATTTGAAGTTATGGGATGATAATCATCTGTTCCATATTTCTGCTTTTATCTCTTCACAGAAGCTGGGTGGACCATCTGAAAATCATACTCCAGTCTTGTGTTGAATTAAAAAATTTCAGAATTCATCAAGTTCTTTCTCAATCTCTTTGGGATCTGGTGTCATTGGCAATGTTGGTGTTTATTGTTTGTCTTTAATTTCCCTTGAGAATAAAACTCCTTGAGACACTCTAGTCTGTCTGTCAATGTGTTCGCAAAATGTACGGTGTCCCCGGATTTTGACCCAGCGACAATGAAAGAACAGCTCATGCAAATCCAAGTTAAATGGGGAGCTTGGGGAATGCTAGGGGACTAGTGTAGGCAGTACTGCATTTTTGGCAATACAGGTTCTATGGGCTGAAGAGCCTCTTTTGTACTGTACGAGTCTATGATTTGAAGATAATGGTTAACTCTTGCAAAGGTTGCCCTTATCCTTCTAGGCAATGGAGGCCATAAGTTTGGGTGAGAAAAGGTCTTGGTGAGTTAATGTAGGACATATAGATGGTACACATTTAAGCCATGATTAAGAGGGAGGCTGTTTATGTCCTGGGTGAAGTTGGACCATACATTAACATAGGCAGGGCATTAGGGAATAAGTTGCTGATAAGGGGTTCTACTTCTTGCCAGCTTTTGTAATACTTAAACCCAACATGACGCTGGGCGTTTTCATGCTATTTGCAAATGAGTTAAGAGATTTCAATCCTGTGCATGCTGCCACATATTGACTGTGATTAATTCATAATTCCCGGTACGAAGGTGATACTGAACTGCCTGTTTGAATTCTTCAGTCCAAGTGGTGTAGGTACGTCCACTATGCTGTCAGGGAGGGAAAACTAGGATTTTCATCCTGTGACAATGAGGGAACGGTGAATACTTTCCAAGTCAAGATAATCTCAGGCCTGAAGGGGCATGTTCCTAGTACTTTGTTGCCCTTGTTTTAATACATGATAGAGGCTGCTGGTTAGAGAGGTGCTTGAGAGAAAAATAAAATCTACATGAATAGTAATGTCTTCAATTTTGTCCCAGCTGAGATCAGTTCAGTTGAGAGTTAACCAAGAATTCAATATGAGATCTCTTTATATAACAGATCTCATACATAGCAGTTTGTACTCGTTGAGGGATAGAATGGATTCCCCATTCATAACATTAAAAGTAAATTGCTTTTATTTTACTTCTTACATTTATTCCGTGGTAGAAGATTCATTTATATAGTTGGAAAACAAGAGAAAGATTATTTTACTCACTGCTGGATTTTGAAACATGTTTGGATGTACCTGCTTTTATTTGTATAAAAATAAGAATTAGCCCATCAATTCTTCAAGGATCATGACCATTTACTATTTAATGTCCTTGAAATGTTCTTAGCGTTCTTTGTACAGGGGATTCATTTTTCCAACAGATCCTTCAACATTTACTTAAAAAGATTCCTGAAAAATGTGAATCACATTCTGGATTTGGCCCAGTGTTTCTGAAATCTGAACTGCTGGTGCTTAGTGGCCATGGGAATTGGATTATAGATTTCCAGTACATCCATTCATGTAACCTTCGGAGGCAAACAAAAGATTATCTGCAACTTATGCTTCCAATTTATTTTGCTTTTTTTGTCCTTTGATTTTCTTCCAAGTTATTTGTACATGTTCTGCTTCCATCTAAAGAAGGGGCGGATAAGAACCAAGGGCTTCTCAAATGACCTTTTCAACTATCCAAATTCTTGGTAGTCCAGTTGGGGGAAGGGAATGCACATCAAGGCTTGGCAAACTGTGATCTGGGATAGCGTATGATGTATCCTTGATATGAGGCTGTGGATGTATTTTCAATGCCAGTGCTGGTAGGGAAGAGGTACCATTACAAACATCCCACTCCACTTCAGGGTTGGATTTTTTTCCTCTTGGGATAGGAAACAGAGGTTGGCAGTGTTTCCAAATCTCAAACACACACATTCAGTGGGGAGAATTGAGTTCTTACAAACGTGTGCCCTTCATTTCCATGAAGACAGGTTTGCTATCAATTAACAATGAAGATGGAGGACTGATTAGAGACTTTCATCTGGAGGTAAGCAGCAGGTTATATTGGAAGGTAAGTAAGAGAGAGGCTACTTTAACATGGAGATGCACTTTTTCCAACACCCTCAAATTCTTAATTAAGAAGTAAATTCAGCAGTCAGGCCACCATTGGGCAAGAGGGCTGAGGTGGGCTGAAAGGGGACTACCTCTGTAGGGCAGCCAATGTGGATGCTTTAGTACTCACACAGACAGCAAGGGTCTATACACCTGCTGGAGTGTGTTACATCCAGATCCTAGAGGAAGTCCCCTCAATTGTCACAGTTCCAGATGAGATCCCTGGTGAGGAGGATTGAACTGGCTCCCCTTCTTCAATGAAACCTTGGTGGTTCGCAACAAGTTGATTTACAAAGGACCCCTCCCTTGTAGATACCTTTCTCCCATACCCAAATAAACTGATGTTTCAAAAGGAGCCAAGCTGAGATTATTTGATGTTGCATTTGTTCTGTGGGGAAGACTCACAATGGTCCTATTGGCTATAAACTGATCAAGTGCATGGGAGTAGATATACATCAGCCGCAACAAAGCTTGATTCTCTCAGTTCTGTTCTCCTGAAAGCTCCATTAATGTGTTAATAAGTCAGTTGATGAGTGCAATGTTTCACAAAGACCTGAAGTGTCCAGGAGCAATTTCTGATTTTACTGACTTTGCTGATCATCACAAGGTAATTAGCCTCAGTATCTAACAATAGGGAAGAGAAAAGTTCGTGTTCCCCATCATTGAGCAATGACAATGACAATGGCATTAAGACCACGTTGAACTTATCCCTTTCATCCAAGAACCCGTTGATCACCGCTAGCTTCTGAGTACAGGAAACCTGCACGGGGAAAACAGTAGGATGGAATCCGATACCTGCGGGACCATGTTCACCAACTTCAGTAAGGTTGGAGAAAAATTGGAATGTGGAATTCAGGATAAAACTTTTTGATTTTCCTGTTATCACTAATATTTAAATACTTTAAAATACTTATGGAGAATACAAATTAGTTGTTACAAGAACATAGAAAAGACAGCTAAATATGTACCAGTCACAGATCAGTGGGAGCACTCTTCCTTTCGAGTCAGAAGTTACAGGTTCAAGTTTCACTCCAGAGATCAACACATGTATTCTAAGCTGGAAATTCGGTGAAGGACTGAGAGAAAGTTACACTGTTGAAGGTAATGAGGTGCTAAATCGATGCTCTACCTGCTCTCTCAGATGGATGTAAATCATCCCTTGAAATTGTTGGACAGCAAGATGTTATATCCTTTCAACTAACAATCCAATTATCTGCTAAACAAAAGAAAACCAAAGAACTGCAGATGCTGGAAGTCAGAAACAAAAGCAGAAAATGTTGGAAGAACTCAGCAGGTCTGGCAGCATCTGTGGAGAGGAAGCAATTAACTTTTTGGGTCCAGTGACCCTTCTTCAGAACTGCACTGTTCTAAAGAAGGGCCACTGGACCTGAAATATGAACTCTGCTTTGTCTCTACTGATGCTGCCAGACCTGCTGAATTTCTCCAGCATTTTTTGTTTTTGGTTCAATTATATTGCTGTTTGTAGAATGCTGTTCTACCTGTTTGTTATGTTTTCGACTTACAACACTGAGTACATAGCACTAACTGCAAAGTACTATAGGATGCCCTGAGGTTGTGAAAGGTATACAATAAATGCAAGATTATTTTTAACAACGGGAGCAGAATATTTAGAGGTAGAACAACATATAACAAGATGCAATGTGTAAAATTGGATGAATAATAAATTACTTAAAGAGGATGTAGTAGAACAGATGATAATCGGCCTGAGTAAATAGAGGAGGTGAAAATAGACATAACATAGTCAGAGGAGTGGGTAATAAGATGTAAAAATCAGAGTTTAACTTCAGAGATAAAAAAACTTGTTAGGTCATGATTGAGGAGATAACTATTTAGAAACATTCAGTATTTACCATTTCAGGTGGTTTAAACTTAGTGCTCATTTATTCAGACTTCTGGGCTGTATGATCTCACTCTGAAAGTTTACACTGCCAATGCCAGTTTGCTGTTTGAACAACAGAATCGTAAATCTACAAAATCCTAGGCAAAATTTGTACTTCTGGAGTGTAGAAGATAGGGAGCCACCCAATAGCTGCTGGGCTACAAAATCCAAAGTGAGCAAATAGCAGTGTAAAAGGGCCACTTGTCAGAAAGGAGCATTTCTCCTATGTCTCCTTGAGTTAAAATTAGTCCTAGGCCTGTGCAATTCAGTTGTTGAATTTGACACCCAGCCTAGTAGTTAAGGAGGCATATCATTGTGAATTAAAAGGTTAATTATACCTTTGACTAAGATTCGATCCTGAACAAGTGTGCATGAAGCTATGACACAGTGATGTGAGATCACCTGATACTGAAGCTGAGTCTGTCGGGTCCTGGATGATGTCCTCTCTTAGCATACCTGGCAAATAGATCCATTTATTGAAGCTTGTTAATGTTCACTCAAATGAGCGTAGATCTCATCTTACTACAATCACTAATTCAATCTAATTTGATAGCACTAATGAATAAAATAAATATTAACAATAGACTTGGAAGTGTTTTTATTCAAAGCCTTTTATTCATGCGTGATTTCAAAATTGCTGCTTCTGAAAGGTTAATTAGTTATGATGGAATCTTTTGGTTATAGTGAGAAATGGAGAATAATTATCAGGGGTCCCACCCCACTTTATCAATCTTTATCAATCCCGCCTAACAAACCTCTGAGATCTCTCCATTTCTCCAGTGCTGGCCTCTTACAGAACTTCCTTTTGCTTCGTCTCACCATTCAAAGTTGTGACTTCACATTTTTTAGGCCCTAAACTCTGGAATTCCTTCCTTAAACCTTACTTCTTCTCTTTCAAGACTCTCATTGAAACCACCTCTTTGACCATGATTTTGGCCATCTGCCCATTTTCCTCATAACTTGTAATATTTGGTTTACCCTGTTTGACACATGCTCTCATTCTTTAGCTGTAAACCTCATTGTTGGAAATTCAATCTCATAACAGGGGAGCAGGGGCATTTGGGGCTTGGGACCATTAAGCAACTTCATTACCAATGAAATTTAGGAGTTGGGAAGAACCACGAATGAAGGACAAGGAAGTTGTGTGAATTGCAGCCAAATCAGCCACAGAAAGAAAATTTTAAAAATGATAGAATTAAGAGAAAGAGAAAAGAGGAGTGTAAAAACAATGAAAATGGTTAAAACTTGAATAAATGTTAAGTTTTAAAAATCTCTAACAACAATTTCCAACCTGTAGGAGTGAGGCTTCCTAGTTTCAAATGTTACCTCCCTGGACTGAAGAGGATGAGTGGCATTGTAGAAACATAGGTCTTGTCATTGAAATGATTCTTAGACTGCTAAGTACTAGTTATAGCCTTCTGAGGTGGACTTAATCAGCAAGCAATGTGTCAATGCAGCAAATTCTTGAAAATAACCAGAGTTTGAGGATAATCTGCTGTTTTCACATGGTGAATGGCAAATGGGACATTACTCACCCAGCAACTTATAACATTTCAAAATTCTTGAAGTGACTCTTCTTCATCATAAATAGTTGAACACTTTACACATAGTCAGAGCAAGCTCGCTAAATTAGTCTTATTTTCATTGCAAAACATGCGCCAATTGCTTTCTTTGGCTCCCTTGTCAATTTTTTGTCGGAATATTTGCCTGTGAAGCACCAGAGCTTTTGCTACCTCGAAAGTGCTAGACAAATGCAAGTTATTGTCACTGAGGTGGTAATAAGAATAGGGAGGAAAGAGGATAGCATTCTTTTTCACATTCAGGGTGAACCATTTTAAATTTGCCCCGTTGTCAATGAACAATACACTTATGCTTCAATTACTGGTTACAGTTTGGATGCCTACAGCCTGCTGACGTACACCACTAGGCTACAAGGAAGACAAAATTGGCCCGGTTCTAGGTTGCTATCCAACAGCTGTGCCTATGATGGGTGCAGCTGAGCATATCTTTCACTGCAATATCCTCCACTGTGGAATGTGCCAATCTTCAATTGTGAATAAAGGTCATTTCAGTGAACTGATGAAAATCAGCTGCTGCTTGTAAAACAGGAGCCTTTTTGCCAGTGCAACGTGGGTGGCAGTACATATGAAACAAGAATGCTAATAGTTACATTGAAAAATATATCATTGCAGCTCTATGCATTAGTCAAGTTTATACCATGACTCAGGTGTCCTCAGATTGCTTCACTGTCTCAATCATTCCCAAAATCTGAGTCACGTAATTTAATGTGCCAGGAAGTAGGCATGGCCCCTGGCAACTTGGAGACACATGTCTGTGTTGTGGGTGGTACGGCATGCAGTCTATTGTTACACAGAAAATGCTGGAAACATTCAGGAGATTTGCCAGCATCTACGGAGAGAAATCAAGGTAATATTCTGGATCTGACAGTGACCTTTCCTGAGGGTGAACTGTTCTATCACTAATGTACTCTCTTCCTCTTCTGAAGGTACTGACATCCGCACTCGAATATTGCCAAGCCACTGAACGCATCAGCCAACTTCACAGAGACAAGGAGCTCAAACTTGAGATCATCTTAGCCCGTGTGGCTCTCAGTGTTACACCTTCTGAACCACCAATAAACCGTATGTTATTATTGAGACTCTTTTCTTGCTATAGATTATTCCCGTCAGCAGCAAGTACAGTATCTGTTCAATCTCCAACAGTGTTACTTCCAGAGTCCCTTATGGATTTGTCCTTTATCATCTCCTGGTTCTGATCTGAGTGCTGCAGCTTGATGACAGAGTGTTAGCCTAATGATGCCCAGCCCTAACTCTACACTATTTCTCTCAACATCTTTCCTTTCTCCGTCTTGTGAGATATTCCATATCTAATTTTGGATGAGCTGCAAGTTCCCAACTGACAATGGGAAAATGAAATCTTTTGTTTGGCTTTTCTTACAAATTATAATGCCATGACACAATACGGTGAGATGTACAGACGATTTGTCGCTATCGCACTGTGATACTTACGTCAGTTCCAGTAACAAAAAGAAGAAACGTGTGTTATGTGGTACTGAAGAATCCAAAGAACTTTGATTATGTTCCCTGCTTTCTATGTATGTAAACTACAATCACAGTCACTCACGAATCTGAGCTTAAGTGTAGTAGTTTGGCTGTAATATGATAACATGCTTCGCTCAGCATGTCATACTGCAAGAGGGCGGAGCTCAGTAGGATGGAGGCAGAGATTTTTATACTAGTAGGTCACATGTCATCATATGGTGATGACATTATAAGCATATTCCTTTAAATATATGTGGCATATCTGTAGTGAGCTATAACTCAACATAAATTTCCTCCCAACAATTCAATGTCATTCCTTTTTCATTGTCTCACACTGAACCACACTGTTGTGAATCTTAGTGTTATATTCAATTCTGAGTAAAGGCTCTGATCTAATATTCTCTTTATCACAAAAAGTGCCTCTTTCCATCTCTGTTATACCAGCTATACCCCCATTTGTGCCTCTACCCACTTGCCACTGAAGGACTTCTCTATGGAGTAGTCACCTTCAACCCTGATTATCAAATGCTCTGTTGACTAATCTCTCAATTCCCCTCCCATTCACCACCACTCCACCACTTTCCATAATTTTCAGCTCCACCAGAACTCCACATTCCATATCCTATCACACACTAAGTTGCTTTCACCTATATCCATCATTATTGACATCCATTTAATCCTCCTCAGTGATGGGGGAGCCTGTCGTATTAATACAAGGTCAATGCTAAAGCATTGGCAATTACCTTCAGCCAGAAGTGCCAAGTGAATGATCAATTCCAGCCTCCTCTTAATGTGCCTAGTATGACAGATGCTAACCTTCAGTTAGTTTGATTCAGTCTATGTGATATCAAAAAGTGGCTAAAGGCACTGTATACTGCAATGCTTCTTCACAGTTCCTTTCATGCTGAATTTGGACTCCTCATTCCTTACATTTTTAATGCTAAATGTATTTGTGTACGTAGCTCTGATATAAGTAATGTTATCCACTCCACCACAGGGCCTGATGGTGGATTTCTTGTGTTTTAGTGAAATCTTGGGGAGTTTTGTTGTGTTTCCCTTTGTCTCTTGGAAAGCACACATTGAAGCCATGGTGTGGAGGTTAAGAATTGTCAAGGTAGAAGATGGGCTGCTGATCAAGCAAACTGCTTTGACCTAGATGGATTTGTATTTCTTCATTGCTGTTGTATTGCACCCATCCAGACATGTGCAGAATATTCCATCTCGGCCCTGACTTGTGTCCTTTAGATCATAGAGTCTTATTGCCTTACATCTTTGATGAGCCCATTGGATCCTAGTCATGATAGCCATATGGTATCATATTGGAAGAAAGACATCTATATCAGCAATTACATTTAAAGGAGGCCTTGCTTAACAGTACTTTGTGAAATAGTTTGTTTCTTTTCCAGACTTGTGTGAGCATTAATACATATTTCACTATGATGATAATGATTACAATCAATGATTTATCATTGCCGTCTAACAAATTATCAATGTGTACACTGTATGTGATTCAAATATTCAGTGTCATTGAGTTACTTCACACTCTCAGACATTCCCATACTTTGAGTCATATCACTTAGTTTGGCAGGAAGCTGGCATGTTACCAGACAGGTGCTTTCTAATTAAAATATATTTTTGAGTGCTCACCAGAGCTTGTGTATTGAAAATCAATCCAATTATTGAAAAATCTCTCTTCCCTGACTGTGTTTTTCTCTTTCTCTCAGATATTTAGACTGTTTTCTTACTGTGTGGCCTAGCTCCGTGACATTTTAATTCCAACTTAGACATTCTTATGTAATCAGATTAGGTCACAGCACCCAATTAAGAACACTGCAGAAAAGCCTAATGCTTACCAGTCAGCATTCAATGAACCCAATATTCAAAGTTTGCATAAAGAAGTTGGAATTCATTCCATAACAGTATTGTGGGTCTACTGACACTGCATGGACTGCAATGATGCCAGAAGATAACTCACCATCGCATTCTTAACGGCAACTAGGGACAGGCAATAAATGCTGGCCAGCCTGCAACACCCATGTTCCACAAGCGAATAAAAAAAATAAGAAATTATGCTTTTTTTTGGTGTGAGAAAAGTGGATTCATTTTTCCATGCAATTAGAGCAGCTTCCCTTATTTCACTAACATGCACACACCCGCATATCTATTCTACGAGTGTCTGCGTGGGTTTCCATCGGATGCTCCGGTTTCCTCCCACAGTTCAAAGATGTGCAGGTTAGGTGGATTAGCCGTGCTAAATTGCCCATAGTGTCTAGGGTGGGAAATGCAGGGTTACAGTAGGGGGTGGGTCTGGGTGGGATGTTCTTTGGACGGGCAGCGTGGACTCGATGGGCTGAATGGCCTGCCTCCACACTGTAATGATTCTATCTAGGCAGATGCATACTATTCTCTCCAGGCCTTTCATAGTGAGTAGTGGGAGAGGTGGGAACATGAAGGGGTCCGATACTGAGCATTTTCTGTTTCCATTTATACCAGATCCACCAAAACACGACTGCTGAGGAAGTCTGAAACTCCAGCACAACATTCATAATGCAACATGTAGAAACACATATTTCTGGAAAAACATCCAGGAACTTATTAATTAATTTTATCATTTAATGTTAAAAATATTTGCAAGAAATTTTAATTCACAAATGCATGCCTAGGATCTGCAAATTAATCTTTTGTTCCAGAATAAACCCTGATCCCTGAATGTGAAATCACTTCTTTGTGAAAAATTGCATGTGTGCGCATGTGTTTCTGTTTGTGTGTCAGTTATATGTGTGTTTGTGCCTGTCTAGTATTTATGATTTTATGTCTGGTTGTGTACATAGGTTTACATGTATGTGCGTCCACATGCCTATGCATTCATGCATCCTTTTACAGGATTTCTTTTTAAGGATTCTTCTAATTCCATATTAAAAATTCAACACCTCTGCTTCAATAGCTACTTGTGATAATGTATTCTATCTTCTAATAATTGTGAATATTTCTTCTTTTCCATTTTCATTCTTGTCATGATAAATCTTATTTGCAATTCAATTCATCAGACAATTGAAATAATTTTTCACTATTTGTCTGCCAGAACTTTCAGAATTTTAAACATCTGTTTCAGATGTCCTGTTAGTCTTCTCAGCGAAGAAACACAACCTCAACTTAGCAGTAGAATAATGCATTGTGCATTATATGGTATAGCTCACGTATCCTTTTCAGGCATACAGGTTGGTTAGATTAGTTGGCTAGACAAACAGTCTCTGATGTAGAGTGATAACAACAGTGTAGGTTCAATTCCTCCATGGATTGATGTTATCACAAAAGCTTTTCCTTCTCAGCCTTCCCTCACTCAGCTGAAGTAGGGTGACCCTCAGGTTAAACCACCTCCAGTTGTCCCTTTCTAATGGGAGAGCAGGAAACGTAGTAGCAAGACCTGTTGGTAGGCATGTTTTGAGGCAAAGTGTCAGTGAAAAAGGAAAGACTGAGATGGGGATGAGTTCCTTGATGTTTCTCTATCTGTATCACCATACTTTTGTGGAAACTCTGGTTATCAGCATGAACAGAATTTATGCCCAAGTTTCTGCAGGGAGAAATACTGAGATAATTCATCCCAGAGAAAGATAGATTATGGAAACATTTTAGAATCCAATGATTTCCAGAATTCTGGCTACTGAGTTCAGATAATATGGTCACAAGTTGCTTGAATTTGAAAACGCCCACTCCATCTATTGCAACCTCATGACTGTATTTACTTTTATTATTTTCTACTCTATTGTATTTTTATCCTGTTTTCTATCTAATTGGATAGTCTCTTGTCTGCTAATTGTGCAAATATTGCTGGATGCTGACTGTAAAATCCCATTGGGAAGAAGGTGGCTGAGTGGGTTAATCTAAAAGTATTAATTTCTTATCTGGTAAAACAACACACAATTACTGACTCCAAAATAATCGCAACAGGCAGCACACAAAGCAAAAGTGCTTTGTCTTGTGTAATAGAATAATGGATGATCCAAGGTCAGTGGTGCCAAGTTGGTTTAAGGCCAGTTTGTGGATTCGTTGCAAAAATCCACTACGTTTGTAATCCATCCCATTTTCTTCATTATCGTTGCAAGATTCACACACCCCATCTCTATTTTTGCAATAAGAAGTGTCTGCTGGTGTTTCAGAGTGTGCAACTGCAGAAATGCGGTATTTGTTCATTGTAGAACATTGAGTGTAAGTTTATAATAATGCAGTTTTATCTGGGATGTGCACTCCCCCAAGGCAATATCATGCTCTCTGTTTAATGGTGCGGATTCCTGCAGGGGGTAGTATTTTCCAAGTTATGTAATGCCACTTCTTTGGCGTACATATTTATCTGACACTTTTTAATCTCTTTCCTTCAAGGTCTTTACATGTTCAGCCTTTACACACCTGCTTCCAAAGTCAGATCCTGATGGTAAAGTTTCAATAGCTACCCTTCATTGTCCACGGTCATTGTGCAATGAACAGAAATGTCAGATCAGTCACTGGATAATGTTCAGGGGATGGGAAGCCTGGCTGAAATCTTTCTCTTCCTAGTTCAGGGGTCACTGTTACTAACTTGAGCACCACCATCCCTGCCAGAGATCAGCAGACTCAATACCTGACACCCAGTCCTGTACCATAAAATGTTTTAATGCCTTCCCATTTTGCTACGTATGATAGTCTACAGCAGGAACAAAAACAAAGTTGCTGGAAAAGCTCAGCAGGTCTGGCAACATCTATGAAGAAAAAATCAGAGTTAACGTTTTGGGTCCAGTGACCCTTCCTCAGAACTGAGAACTCCGAACTCAGAACTTCCTTTTCCAACTATAAATTTCCCTTTCCCACAATGTTAGATTTGCTCATCAAGTATAAATGAGTTTGGATTGTGGCAGTAAGACCATAAGACCAAAAGACATAGGAGCAGAATTTAGGCCATTCGGCCCATCGAGTCTGCTCCGTCATTCAATCATGGCTGATAAGTTCCTCAACCCCATTCTCCTGCTTTATCCCTGTAACTCTTGATCCCCTTGATAATCAAGAACTTATCTATCTCAACTTAAATGTACTCAATGTCCTACTAGAGCACTGGGCCTAATCTGTTGGCCTTGGCAACTTCTAGTTTGGATCCCATCCACGTGACTTCCTTCCCCTTCCCTATTTTCTCTTCAGAGCATTTCATTGATGAGTACAAATCTTAATGTTTGGTATCAATGACCAGAAAATGGATCCTCAATGAACACTCCTGACCTGTATATATTGTTCTCTAAGGTTTATATTAGAGAAAAAAAATACTTATAAAACATCTAAGATAGTGACAGGATGCCTCAATATTCTTTACAGCCAGTGAAGTACTTCTGAAGTGTAGGCAGTGTGCAACATTTCTTATGCAGGTCCCTTGTGGTTCTGACTTCAGAAGCTGTATGGGTCTTAGATGGAAGCAGGGGACAGGAGGGCCATCAAAATGACACGGGAGTGCTTTAATTTGCAGAAGAGTGTGAAGCAATCAGTGTGAAAGTACTTTGAAACCTAGCAACCTCTCCTGCGGTGAACTTCCTCAACTCTCAGTGGCGCTAAGAAACCTGAAATAGCAGGCATCTGCTGTCATTGAGAATCATTCCACTGCCTTCCAGATCGTAGAAGTGAGCACACAGGCGTGCTTCATGGAGGAAGTGAAACGAACAGGGGAATAGAAATCTGTCATGTTAAAGATGCAATAGTTCATCCAGTTGGCACAATTCCTCTTTTGAGTAGGTGTGCAGATGAAAGAAATCCAGATTTTGTATGTGAGATACGGGGCTAATTTTAAAAAGCACAATAATTAGCTGATAAACAGCCAGCAGGCAGTCAATTAATGTCTGAGCGAAGCTATACAAAATGATGCGCTGCATGCTCTAACCTTTATCTTGCTTCTTGAATTACAGAGATTCTGAAATGCACAGTATTTAAAGGTCAGTGGGCTGAAAATGTTGCCATGCTGAAAAAGTGCTCCTAAAATTTCAGTCATTGGTATTCATGTTATTAATTTTGAGCAAGGAAAAGGTTACTGTATGCAATGCATGTACACTGCACTGAGAAACGTACAGAATGAGATATTGGCCAACTCAGAAGAGATTGCACAAAAATAGTGCCGAATCTCAATCTCCAACGCACACAGCACCACACCTTAATTTTTCTCACACTATCCGCTGCCTCTTAGAAAACACTGAATAATGAGTTATTGGTGAGTAAATTATTTCATCCTTAATGCCCTGGAGGAACTGTAGAGCAAGTACAATTGCTGGTGGATTGATTTCATTTATATGTATTTTCAAACTTGAGAAGTTGTTTATCTCTCCTCCTGTCTGTCTATTGTTTTCTCTGTAAATATAATTTTTCCCAAATGCTGGAGGTGAACTCAGCTCATCCTACTTATCTCTTTGTTTCTATCTTTTCTGCCATTACCCCCATGGTGCCAGTGTTTGTCATTTGTGCTCAGTGATTTCTACATTCTTTATAGTTGTCCTTCACTTTCACCTTTCTGACATACTCCAGATTGACACGCTTTCCTACCCTTCACTTCACCTCAGTGCAGGTGAAGCCATGCATGTGCTGTTCTGCATTAATTGAAAACATGTCAATGTGCAAAAATCGCATCCCAAAAATAGACAGAACAAGGGCCACAAAACAGGGAAAAATAAGCATCATTATGTCAATTAGAATTAGAATTTATTGTTATGTGTACTCAAGTACAGGGTAACAGGAGTACAGTGAAATGTGTACAAAATTGCCATTCTCTAGGGCAATCTTAGGTACAAAATTCCGAAATTAACAGAAACAGTCATCTTAGATACAAAACCAAAACAACCATTTTAGATACAAAAAACAGAATTAAAAGAAAGCAGAAGTACGAGCTAAGAAGAAAGGGGAATGTCCATATCCTGTACAGTTTGGACATCTTTTATCTTATTGTGCCTTCCACAAGCCATGCGTCTTCCCAGTTCATGGATGAGAAATTCACCTCTGCAACACTGCTGGAGGCACACAGCTGTAGTGAACTCCCTTTGCGCTGGACATCTGTGAAGGAGCTATGGTGTCACACAGTCTGGGGAGACATAGTGTATTGAGGGCAGCCAGGAAAGTGGAGGGACCAGTCAGGACGGCCATGATCTTATTGAGTAACAGAGCAGATTTGATGCAATGAATGGCCTATTGACTCTTTTTGCAGCTTAACACAAGGAGCTTACAAAGTTGCACCAGCTGCTTATAAAAGTTAGTAGGCCATTTGGTGCATCAAATCTGGACTAATTGATAGTCTTTAAAGTTACCCTAAATTGCAAGCGAGGTAATTCTGGATAACTTCTGCCGGTGCAAAAGTGTCTGGACTTATTCTGGAGTTTTTTGAAAGGTCTGTGGTGAGTTTCTGGATATGCCAGGATGTTGCTGCACCCTCACAGATGGCAGAGGTGACCTGCCTAAAGGCTGCATCAGGCAGAGGGGCATCTGTGGCAGAAGCTTGGAGCCTGACAGGGAGGTGGGGCAGTGGCTTTGAAGAAGTAGACTTAATACGATTCTGTTGACCAAGTTGGAGCTGGATGAGGCTCCTTGGCAGTGACAAGAGACTAGTCAACCTACCCCAGTATCTCCATTTGACTTGGAGCTGCTATGATTGGGCACAGTCTTGGGCATTTGAAAGCAGGGAATCCAAAGTGGATCGGCATCAGTCTATCTGCTGCTCCCGATGTGGCCTCCTCTACATCAGTGAGACCAAGCGGAGGCTTGGAGACTGCAACAAACGACAACACCTTTCGGTTGCAAACCATTTCAACTCCCCCTCCCATTCCCTGGGTGACATGTCCATCCTGGGCCTCCTCCAGTCACAATGACGCCACAGGCAAACCGGAGGAACAGCACCTCATATTCTGCCTCAGGAGCCCACAGCCCAAAGGCCTAATGTGGATTTTACCAGTTTCAAAATCTCCTGACCCCCCGGCCTCATCCCATGACCAACCCTCCCTCTCATCCCTGACTCCTTGACCTGACACAACTTGTCCGTCTTCTCTCCCACCTACTCGCTCCTCCCACCTCATCGACCAATCCCCACCACTCCCTACCTGCACTCGCCTATCACCATCCCACCTACCTTCCCCAGCCCCACCCCTCCTTTCTCTATTTATTTCTGAGCTCCCTTCCCTCCCCCATTTCTAAAGAAGGGTCCCGACCAAAAAGTCATCTTTCCTGTTCCTCTGATGCTGCCTGGCCTGCTGTGCTCCTCCAGCTCCACACTGTGTTAATCCAAAGGGGAAGGTTGGCAGGAGGGAAGGAGGTGGTGGTAGGAAGAAAAATGTCCCTGGTTACACCATCAGCAGCTTGTTCATCATGCTAGATGTCAGGATGGGGGTGAGTTGTGTGTGAGATGATCATAATGCAGGAACATGCCATCATCTTCAATGCTGCCATCTACAGAATTCGGCAGGCCCTATGTTGCTGACCATCTTCTCTGTAGAGCTCAGGAAATGCAGTTATCCTTGTTCCACGTCTGTAACCTGCTTTGCTTCACTCTATTTTATACCACCTTGTCCTTCAGGAGTAAGGGCAGACTGTAAGTGACTGCATTACACTGGTTTTGAGAGATACATAGCTGAATAGCTGGGGGTATGTAGAACCAGTGACAGGTGGTGTAAGGTCGATGAGGAGGATGTGTGAAGGTGAGCTAGAATCTCTGGATGTTCGGTGTGAGCCCTGAATGCCAGGGAGTGGTGTGCAGTGAGTGATAAGAATGTGGAACATTGGTGCATTGAACATCATGAGATATTGATGGAACTAACGATAAGAGATATCAGAGAAAGATACAATACCAAAATGTGACTAACTATGTCCGTTTCCTAGACTTCCTATGGCACTACTGCAAAGTCGTTGGGTCCAATTCCTAGCATAACCTCCCTCACCACCTGCTCCAACTCCCTCTCAGAATCATGGCATCTTTCCTCCTCTGCCCCTAATCCATGATGATGCATCTATTCCTGTGGAACATTCATTCTGTTCTTTCCATTTTTCATCTTTAAACTTCCAGTAAATACTGGTATGTGATATAATTTCCCTTTAAGAGGGACAGACTGCTTGCTGCACTGTATGCTCTCAGCACAATGCCCTTGCAAAGGACACCAGTGTCACAGCAGACTCTTGGCTCCATATTGTAGTCATGGTAATGAGGCTTGAGCAACAATTTTGCTTGCTGCTACCTCCAACAAAAACACAGTGGGCAGTTAGGCAGCATTCAAAAAGTGAGGCAGATGAGTTTTCAGCCCAATGCAATCTCTTATTGTTCCTGACAATGAAGGAGTTTGAAGGAAGTAATCTGTAGGTCTGCATGGTACCTGGATAAAATAAACCCAAAGGCCAGTGCTTCCAAGGATTCTTTGAGTGTGACCTCATTTCAAGGCTTGTAACTTGTCGTGACCTCTCAGTGAGAACTGTGCAGTGCTTGGGAAGAAGAGAGTGAGGTGGTGAGCTGACCATTGCTCCTTCAGGATTTGCAACCCCAGAATTTCAGCTTGTGACCCCACTTGGGGTCCCGACCCCTACTTCGGGAACCCCGGCCTGAGGCAAAGTGGAGCGATGACACCAGTTTAAGGACCATGATTAAAATTACAGCAAGAAAATGTGGGGAGAATTCCTGCATGATCCAGCTGGAGCACTGATTTTTTTGTGATGGTGCATCTCTGTGCTATTGGAGCAAGTACACCTGAGGAGGGAGCTATGTTTTGTATCTCAGTTTATATTCTGAACACAAGGGCAGCACAAAGCACCTGGAAAACCGATTTCATTTAAAAGATGAGCTGAGCACTCAGAAGAGTTGGGACATTCTATGAAGTGTTTTGAGTTCACAGGAGAGCTAATGTAGGATGACTCACCATGGCCTGATCTTAGTTCGCTCATTAAAGCTTGCATGACACATTTGTTTTCCCTCCTTCCCACAATCTAACTCCTAAGTATTACCGTGTGTGGCCTTTATGGAACATTGTATACTTTACAACATCAGCCTACAGTTGTAACTATCCTTCAATTTCAGGAACTGTTACATATACCTAAAGTGATCAAAACCAAATCCTTCAAACTCAAAGCAGCACCATAAGGTAGGTACATCATAACACACGCATTAATGGCTGCACTTTGATATGGTTATGTAGCATGGAATGAGCTGTATAATCTTGCTGATAGTTGTAAGTTCTCGTCCGATGTTCTCTGTCTAGTGGATGATGGCATTTGACATGAGGGTATCAACTAAGTAGCACGAGGGCCCTAACTGCATGATGTTGACCCAGCAATCATATTGCGCAGGAAAGTAACTGGAGAATGATCTGATGTGAAAACCATCCCTAACGTGAGTTTTGTATCAATTCCTTTCCAACTAGTCACTTGATTCCACTCAAAGAAACATACATATTTACACAATAGCCTATGGATCATTCTGCTATTACATATGCATGTTATGCATTTTTTCTCACAGAGGATTGTGAATCTTTGGAATTCCTCAAAAGACAGTGAATGCAGAATCTTTAAATATTTTTAAGGCAGAGCTAGATAGATTCTCAATTACCAAGGAAATGAAAGATTGTTGGGGTATGCAGATATGTCAAGTTGAGGTTAAAATCACAACAGTCATGATCTTATTGAACGATAAAGCATGCTTGAAGCGCCAAGTGGCTGATTCTTGTTCCTTGTTCATATGTTTGGATGTTATGGATTGTCATAATGATAGGATTGAAACTGTTCCTCTTTCTCCTGGTGAGTTCCAGGCAATTTTGTCAACATTAGTGCTCTCAACATAGGCAACATCTTACAGAAAACAATATCAACCAGTCACACCCTTACAACTTACCTCCCAGGATTTAGATCATCAGTGGCATGTGTAGAATAGGAAAGGAAAAAAAATGATCCATAAACTGACACCCACTTACTGGTGAAGATTACTCAATGTGAACATTTTGTGCCACCATGTGTAAATAATAATGGCTGAACTTTTCACACGGCTGCCTCGATTATCGCTGATGAGAAGGGTGTAAGGTGTTGGGGGACTACTTGCAGTACTAGGTCAGGAGCCTCAGAGTGGTGCTTACATTCTATGACTTAAGCTTCAAAAGCTTTATCAAGCTTTGTGAACATTTATCCATGATAAAGATTTCCTTAGCATTATTAACTTCGTCATTTCCATCCCAGCTACTAATCCAGCCAAATTATTTTGGTTAGCTTGGACTGACTTGAACAGAAAACACAGGCCAAATTTATTCAAAGTATCTCCAGTGTCTGCAGCACAATCTATCTTAAAAAAATGTGGAAGTTTGGAGGGATATCTTCACTTAAAATTGATGTATTTCTGCCTCCACCTTCCTGTGCTATTTTCATATCAAAAGTTTCCAACGTGTCTTAGAGATGGGATATAATTAGTTACCAAAGCTTTCAAACGACCTCAATCTATCAAAAGATGAATAAAACTTTACTTCATTTGCAGGTTAATATTGCATATCTCCAATGTGGCAGTAATGTATTACGACTATCTCTCTGCTAGGTGCTTCTAAAGGCATTTAACCATTTCCCTCAATGTCTCTTTTAGGAACAGCAGTGAGACTAGGACTATGCAGGGCTGCAACTCTTGCTGACTCTTCCCTTTTCCTCCCTTATTCATGATTCCCCAGAACATTCTCACAGAAAAGTGGACAGAATTGGGGTATGCAGCTCCAAGAGATTGACCAAAGATCTAAAATGTTTGTTAATTCCTTCAGTCACTGAGGTCCAATAATCTTAGGCAGGAGTCGTAGCATTTTTGCTCAGTACTGGTAAAACAACTGTTTTTGGTTTTCGCAGCAAAACAGATGGGAATGTAAAATAATGTGAAAAAGCATGGGCAACTTCTTCAAAAATGAAAATAGATTTAAATATATTCACTCATTCTGATGACATACCGAACAAAAGTCTATATTTGTGACATTAAGTCACTTGAGGCGATGTTCAATGATCTGACTGAAAGAAAAATTTTATCCTAGGTTCCTGGTAAGGACTATTCAATATACAATAGTTCTCCCCACTCCATGTCCTTTATCCAACTCTGGTCAATATCCAGGTATCTCTGTTATTAACATATATTTTTTAGGTGCCAACATCATTTGTGGTTTCATTTTTGCACCATGTCTGGTAAAAATTTTTTTAAACTCCGCTCTCTAGTCTCATCCATCCTCGTGAGGAAAGTCTATGGTGTTAAATGTATTTGTCTGCAGGTGTCACATTTGAACCTTAGATGAGCTCCTGATCATATTTTCACATCTCCATTTCCACCTTTGTAGCATTGCCCCATTTCACCCCTAACTCAGCTTGATCCCCTACTGAAACCCTGATTCATTACTCTCAACTTGACTATTCTTGTGCACTCCTCACTGGTCTTCCACATTCTACTCTCTGCAAATGTAACACCAGGCAAAATTCTGTTGCTCTGGTCTTTAGTTGCACCAAGTCCTATTTGCTTCCATCCTGTGCTGTCTGATCTAGACTGGTTCCCATCTTGATTTTAAAATTTTCATCATTCACTTCAATTCCTTCTGTGCATTCATCCTTCCCTCTGCCTGTAACCCTGAGCCCTGCAACCTTCCAGGATCTCTGTAATCCTTCAATTCTTGCTTCTTGGCCATCCCAGGTTTTAATTGCTCCACCAATGGCTGAATAGGCCCTAAGTTCTGGAATACACTCCCTAAATCTCTTCAGCCTTCTTCTTTTCTTTGCTTTTTTAAGTGGGTCCAGAAACCCCAACTCTTGGGCCGAGCTTTTAGTCTTCTGAGCTAATTTATCTATGTGACTCATTGTCAACTTCTGTTTTGTGGTGCTTTTATAGGGAACTTTGTGATGCTTCATTATGTGAAAAGTGTTATATAAGTTCTCAAGTCATAGAGTCACAGAGGTATGCAGCATGGAAAAATAACCTCTTAGTCCAACTGGTCCAAGCCAACCAGATATCCTATCTAAATCGAGTCCCAATTGTCACCATTTTGCCCATATCCCTCTAAACATTTCCTATTCATTTACGCATCCAGATGCTCTTATAAATGTTGTAATTGTGCCAGCCTCCACCATTTCCTCTGGCAGCTCATTCCATACACGCACCACCCTCTGCATGAAAAAATTGGTCCCTTTTAAATCTCAACTGAAATTTATGCCCTCTAGTTTTGGACTGGTCCATCCTGGACTATTGACACTATCCATGCCCCTCATGATTTCATAAATCTCTATAAGGTAACCCCTCAGCCTCCGACGCTCCAGGGAAAATAGCCCCAGCCTACTCAGCCTCTCTCTATAGCTCAAACCCTCCAAACCTGGAAAAATCTTCGTAAATCCTTTGTGAGCCTTTTCAAGTTTCACAACATGCTTCCTATAGGAGGGAGACCAGAATTACACACAAAACTCCAAAAGTGGCCAAACCAATGTCCTCTACAGCTGCAACATGACCTCCTAACTCCTATACTCAATGCATTGACCACTAAAGGCAAGCATGCCAAATGCCTTCTTCACTATCCTATCTACCTGCGACTCCACTTTCAAGGAACTATGAAACTGCACTCCAAGGTCTATTTGTTCAGAAACATTCCCCAAGACCTTACCATTAAGCATATAAGTCCTGCCCTGATTTGCCTTTCCAAAATGCAATGCATCACATTTATCTAAATTAAAATCCATCTGCCACACCTCAGCCCATTGGCCCATCTGATCAAGATCCCGTTGTACTTTGAGATAATCTTCTTCACCGTCCACTATACCTCCAATTTTGGTGTCATCTGCAAACTTACTAACCGTACCTCCTATGTTCACATCAAAATCATTTAAATAAATGACAAAAAGTTGTGGACCCAGCACAGATCCTTGTGGCACACAGCTGGTCACAGGCCTCCAGTCTGAAAAGCCATGCTCTACCACCACCCTCTGTCTTCTACCTTCGAGCCAGTTCTGTATCCAAATAGCTAGTTGTCCCTGTTTTCTGTGTGATCTAACTTTGCAAACCAGTCTGTCATGAGGAACCTTGTGGGACACATTACTGAAGTCCATATAGATCACGTCCACAGCTCTGCCCTCATCAATCCTCTTCATTACTTCTAAAAAAAACAATCAAGTTAGTGAGACATGATTTCCCGCGGACAAAGACATGTTGACTATCCCTAATAGCCCTTGCCCTTCCAAATACATGTAAATCCTGTACCTCAGGATTTCCTCCAACAACGTGGCCACCACCGAAGTCAGGCTCACCAGTCTATAATTCCCTAGTTTTTCCTCACCACCTTCCCTAAATAGTAGCACCATGTTAGCCAACCTCCAGTGGGCAGCTCATCTGTGGCTATTGATGATACAAATATATCAGCAAGGGGCCCAGCAATCACTTCCCTAGCTTCCCACAGAGTTCTAGGGTACACTGGATCAGATCCCAGGGATTTATTCACCTTTATGCATTTTTAGATGTCCAGCACCTCTTCCTCTGTAAATATGGGCATTTTTCAATATGCCGCTATTTATTTCCCCACGTTCTATATCTTCCATATCATTCTCCACAGTAAACATTGGTGCAAAATCTCATTTAGTATCTCCCCAATCTCCTGCAGTTCAAAACGTAGGCGGCTTTGTTGATCTTTAAGGGGTCCTCTTCTCTCCCTAGTTACCCTTTTGTCCGTAATGTATATGTAGAATCCCTTTGGATTCTCCTTAACCCCATTTGTCAAAGCTAGCTCATGTCCCCTTTGTGTCCTCCTGATTTCCCTCTTAAGTATACTCCTACTGCCTTTATACTCTTGAAGGGATTCACTCGATCCCTGCTGTCTGTACCTGACATATGCTTCCTTTTTATTCTTGACCAAAATCTCAATTTCTCCATTCATCCACCACTCCCTACATCTACCAGTCTTGCCCTTCACCCTAACAGGAACATACTATCTCTGGACTCCCATTATCTCATTTTTGAATGCTTTCCATCTTCCAGCCAACCCTTTACCTGCGAACATCCACCCTCCATCAACTTTAGAATGTTCTTGCCTGATACTGTCAAAATTGGCTGTCCAGCTTTTTTACCTTTTGTGATATATGGTTGTGGTTCTGAAGGAGTTAATATTCAGGTTTCATTGAGCTTTATGCAATCTGATTATGTCTCACAGTTTTGGGCGGAGTATGTTTGCACAAGGACCCAAAGTGAGCAGATGTATTCTGTACAGCTTCCGAGAGCTGTTAATAAGTATGCCCGACTTGTAATGTAACCTATTACTATCTTGCAATAAACTACCTTGTCATATAAGGCAAGTGTCTCCTCTGTGTAGACTTATCAGAGGAGGGCTCATGAAGTGGTTGTGTCTCTACTTCTGAGCTGGAAGGCCTGGGTTCAAGTCTCACCTTTTCCAGAGACGTATTGTGACACTTTCTGAACAGATGAGTAATAATATCTAAGCTCACCAATGGCCTATCCTCTGCCACTAATAATCATCAGGCCTTAGATTCAGCATGGGAGGATTTGTAGCAGCAAACTACCCAAACCAGAATACCAAATGGTAGTAGTGGTATCTGGTAACACAGCATCTACCAGTTTCAGTAATGTAATTGAACATACTATAATGGGTTGCAAGCATTTGATTGAATTTCTTGCATATATCTCCTTATTACTGTCATGTGCCCTTTCAATCTTCATCTCTTACTTCTCTTTTAATTGCAAGCTTTCCATGTAAAAAGTCATTTGAGAGCATGAAGGCACTTAGCAGGCCGTAATATGGCATGCTATCCAAGTTTCAAAAGGCACTGCATAAAAAAAATGGAGTGGGGAAAGGGAGGGGGAGAGATAGTGACATAGTGTAAATTCATTGAATATTTGACCCTTGGATGAGCTTTTTGTCATATGCTCACATCCCCATTTCCACATTTATAACACTGCCTGCTTTCACTGTCTCAGCTTATCCTTTACTGAAACCCCGAACAAGTAATCTAAAGGCTCAAGCTAATGATCTGGGCACACAGGTTTAAATCCCACCTTGGCAACTGGTGGAATTTGAATTCCATTATAAATCTGGAATATAAAGCTCCTTCAGTACTAATGACAATGATCATCAATCACTGATAGTTGTAAACACCCATCTGGTTCACTAGTATCCTTTTGGGAAGGAAATCTGCCTTCCTTACCTATGTGTGTTTTCAGAAACATTACAATGTGCTGACTTTTAATTGCCCTCTAAATTGGCCCTGGTGATCCACTCAGTTTGACAGCGTTTAGGGATAAGGTAACAAATGTTTGGCCTTCTCTGCAACTGGCTCAGAGATGAGTGTTAGAGACTTGAGGCTCTGTCATCAGTTTTGAAAGATGGAGATCTTGTCTATGTGAGAATTTAAGCCATAGTATTCAGTTGTTTGGTCCTTGGCCTGGTATCTAGAACATGGAACATAGAACAGTACAGTACAGTACAGGCCCTTCAGCCCACAATGTTGTGCCAACCTATTATCCTACTAAGATCGATCTACCCTGCATACCCTACATTTTACTATCCTCCATGTGCCTATCCAAGAATCGCTTAAAAGTCTCTAAAGTATCTGACTCCATTACCACTGCCGGCAGCGCATTCTACACGCCCACCACATTCTGTGTGAAGAACCTACCTCTGACATCTCCCCTGTACCTTCCTCCATTCACCTTAAAATTATGCCCCCTCGTAATAGTCATTTTCGCCCTGGGAAAAAGTCTCTGACTATCCACTCTATCTATGCCTCTCATCTTCTTGTAAACCTCTATCAAGTCACCTCTCATCCTTCTTCGCTCCAATGAGAAAAGCCCTAGCTCCCTCAACCTTTCCTCATAAGACCTGCCCTCCAGTCCAGGCAGCATCCTGGTAAATCTATTCTGTGCCCTCTCTGATTGGAGGAAGGTATCTGCTCACTCTTCTCCATATGTGACTAGCTAAAGCTGTGTTTGATTACCAAAAATGGAGGCAAATTGTAGGCAAGCAGCTGTAAGCAGAAGGTCAGGTATTTTCAAAGCATCAAAAAAATCCACTGTTGCAATCACATATCCTGGAATGTATCATCTCTGATATCTTTGAGGTATAAAACATGCTTATTAAAGCAGATAGCTATAACTGCCTTCGGTTGTCTTGTTTACCCTGGGAGACACATCTTAGAGAATAGAGTAGCAATGCAGAAGTTGCTGGAATTATCAGTGAAAAGGCAACCTTCTTCCACAGACATAAAGTCTCAGTGATACAGGAAAAGTGTCTACTTCGTCCCCTTCAGGTGTTGCAGAAACACTGGATTGACTTTACCCCTTGGCCAGAAAGATGCTACCAAAAGAGACTGTTAATAGCACTTCAAGGTAAGAAGGAGAATGTAATGAAAGTGTATTGAGGGCTATTGAATGGTTCTTAGTAGACTTACACGGACAATTAATTTTTTGGGTTCTTGACAGACAGATGCAATAGAAATTCATGGCTGAGGAATATCACCTCCCAAAACATTAAAGAATAGAAATAAGATAAATCCAGAATATTACTTCATGGTGAGTCACACCACTCAGAGCAGAGGACATTCATGCTCATTTATAATAAGTGCCAAATTTAGTACAAACATTATGAAGAATGTTAAAAGGGTAACATCTGCCGATCAAAGTAGCAGAGGAAATATATTAGACACTTGCTAAATCCAGCTCAGTTCTTGGCTGGAAGAGTCAATGTGCTAGAGAGACACAATTTGATGGCAAATCTTCCTATTTTCAGTTTGTAATCATCTTTTTTTTTCTATCGTCTGCCATTATAACTATGAGTTTATATTATTTTCATTTATGACTGCTTATAGGAATGGCGTTTTCATACTTGACTTAACAGGCACAGAAGTCTAGGAAAGTAAAAAGTGACTTAACATAGAGGATAACATAGAGGATAGTGAGAGATCTTGATATGATATATGTGGAAAAGATGGTTCCTCTTACGGGAGAATCTAGAACTGGGAGTCACTGCTTAAAAAATTAGGAGCCAACCATTTAAAACAGAAATGAAGACTTTTTTTTGCTGAGGGCTGAGAATTTTTGAAACTCACTTCCTGAAAAGATGTTGAAAGCAGAGTTCTTGAATTTTTTAAGACAGACGTAGATAGATTCTTGTTAAGCAAGGAGATGAGAGGCTATTAGGAGCAGCCAGGCATATGGATTTGAGGTTACAATCAGATCAGCCATGATCTTATTGAATGGTAGAGCAAACACAAGGGCTGAAGGATCTGTTTGGAAGTATGTTTGTAACAATAAGGGATTGTATTGTTATTTATGCATTTTATTACTTCTGGTGCTGGCTCAACAGATTCAGGACAAGCCAGAGCCCTTACACAGCCAACCTTCACCACTGGGCCCTCAGTACAAACCCCTTATGCACTCGTGGAGAAACACAAACGTTGCCACAGAATAAGTGGCAGACTAACGGCCTTAAATTCAACAAATGAGAAAGTGAATGCTTGACTCCAGGGTTTCGCATTTTTGAAAGAAATGAAAGTTTTATTTCTCCCTTCTTGCTCTGAGATGCACCTGCTTGATGGGATCTTTGTGGCTAATAAGAGAATCATCTATTACTATTTTTCAGTAGTTATGTAAGCCAGCACTTTGTGTTTTCTGTGGCTCAGTGCCAGTCTATATGTCACTGAGCCAACTGTGGGCTAGAACATATTTTTTAATCCCAGCAAAATCACCAATATCTTGTCTGAAGGTATCAAAATCGGTTGAATTCTTTTCCCCTTTGCATCTCAGTTGAAAGTAGCATCTTGTGTAATTTCTCAGACCTGCTATTCTCTGGAATGGATTGAAGCTAATCTTTAAACCTATATTCAGATCCAGACTGCCCTGATTGTGGTCTGTTGCATTTAATTTCATTTTGACTGTGTCTAGTGCAGATCAATTGGTTTTCCCCATTCCAGATAACCACAGTGACAGGTGTTAGAACAGATAACACCTGGAGCTGCCTTGAAGAACATAATAAAGGACTCTGAGGGACACCAAACACTGATCCTAATCTAAAGCCAGTATTTGAATTCTGATTTGTTCAACGCTCTGAAGCCTGGTAATTTGATAATTGCTTCAATCCTTGCTTTTTTACAGGTGCAGGCAAAAACATTAGTGCGACCAATGTTTGATACCAGTGACAATCAGCAAGCTACCAGCAGCTAATACTTTGTTGAAGTCCATGACACAGCATGCATTTAAAAGTCTCCAAGCTGGTATCGCTTATGGGCATTTCTAGGAATATATTCACATATGACTCATTGCAGAGGGTTTATGGCTCTTTGTAAACACAACATATTGTGCATCAATCCAAAAAAAAACTGTACAAAACTTTACATAAATACCTGGTGAGTCAGACCACGTTTTCCTTAAGTAACAAATGCATCAGCCTGTCAACACTTTTGTACGGATATGATGATAATGGGATATATTTGAGTTCAGTTTTGTCTGCTATGGCAGACAATTGTCTTTATTTTAAAGACAAATACAGTTAATTGTCTCCCTCAATGTTTTGTATAAAGTACACTCAAAAGAATGAGTAGGTTGTACTGCACTTAATATACACAGATTACTGTAGGAAAATGCATAGCTAAGAAAGACAGAAGTTTCTAAGTTAGATACCCTGCTGCAAGATTCGATAGCACATGAAAACAAGTGCCCAGATTTTGATGTGTGATTAATGCACACCCATTGCTTCTGACGCAGACAAAATGCAAACTCCACGCTGTCTGCTAATTTAACTAATTATAGGCTACAGACAGTGAACTATGTGAACTGCTGAATGGTTGCATGCCTGAGCACAAGGGACAAAATTGTGGGAAGCTGTCTCTGGATTCAAGCTACCACTCCGTTTAAAGCAAGCTTGCATCTCTGAAAGATGAGGTGAGTTTCAATTAAAGCAGGATCTGCGAGACATTCTGAAAGTGGTTATGATGCAGAAAAAAAAAGCGTTATAATGGCCTGACATGACAAAGCAAGTTCCAAGAATTTTTGACATTGCACTGGATGCATGGTGCAAGAGGAAGAGAGGAGGAAAGATGATATCAATCCACAGGGGACCCTCCACACAGGCTTGGCAATGGCATCAGGGCCAAATAGCTGTAGCAATCAATTCCAGGAAAGCAAAGGATGTGGATACAGTGTCACAAGAAACCAGTGATCTCACGCAGGGGTCAAAATTGGCAAATGCATTTTCAACTGCTGTATCCTGCCAACTGCACCAAATGTTTCTAAATCTGCTTCATATACCAAACACCATCATTGGCTGACTAAAAATAAGGGCTAACACATAATATTCATAACCTCATAACACCTATTTGCATAGCTTTCACAGAATGCCTGCCATTCAACCATGACAGTAAAATCTCTCAAAAACAATGCATCAAACTCACTGACACACTTCTCCCTCTTTTAAAGACAAGGCCGCGGACCTAGGGGCCAGCAACCACTAACCAGCAGGCATAGCCATATGTCTTTACCTCAGTGGAGGAGTCTGTGATCACCATTCTGTATTTCAAAAATATACTTTTTCATTAAAAAAAAAGTCTTCATATATTATATACACAGTCACAAGCATAATTCGGTTCTGTGCAGGAGCATATGAAGAAAAGAAGCAAACACTGGAATTTGATTCTATCCAACAAACAAATCGAAGGCATCTCTTACTTGGACAAGACAATATTTACATGCACCAGTATGGTACTGGCACTGTTAAAAAAGAAGCACTAGCCAGCAGTGGGGCTGAAACCACTCAAGGCAATGATATGCTCTAAACTAATCCTTATAGAGTCAGAGAAAGTAGGAACTGCAGATGCTGGAGAATCTGAGATAACAAGGTGTAGAGCTGGATGAACATAAGAGGCCAAGCAGCATCAGAGGAGCAGGAAGGCTGACATTTCGGGCCTAGACCCTTCTTCAGAAAAAACCCATTTTCTGAAGAAGGGTCTAGGCCCGAAACATCAGCCCTCCTGCTCCTCTGATGCTGCTTGGTCTGCTGTGTTCATCCAGCTCTACACCATGTTATCTCATAGAGTCAGAGTTATTACAGCACAGATGTCGATATCTAATCCATTAGAACCATGCTGTATCTTACTAGCCAATCCAATCAGCCCCAGTTCGATGCCATAGCTCCTTAGGCTTATTTCCTCAAGTGCTTAATCATATTTCTTTGCACTTTTCTCCTTTCAGGTGCAACATCATGGCTAGGTAGTAGTAGAATAGACAGAGAAGGGGGTGTAGAGATGAAGAAAGCACTTCCACTCACAACCAGCATCAGACATAACTGACACACTTTAGAGGTGAACTTCAAAGTGGGAGCCAGGGGAGGGGACAATGGATGAGCAGAAGTTTCCTCTAATTACGTATTGGGAAGATTGAAGTTGCTATTTTTGTTCCCTGCTCCATTTTCTAGCTATTGATTCTCATTGGCATCAGTCTAATCCTGTCAGTTCACAACATTGATATCACAACTGACCCTGAGATGAGCTTTGAACTTCATACTCACACCATCACAGTCGGACCACCCATTTCTATCTCCTAACATAGTCCATCATTGTTTCATCACAGTTTACTTGCAGTCGGAATGCTCATCCATCCTTTTGTTGCCTCTGGACAGAACACTCCAATGCAATCCCTGGATGGTCTCCCACATTAAATCCTCCTTAAACTTGAAGTTATCCAATCTTTGCCATTTGTATTTTAACTTGCACAAAGTGCCATTCCCCTGTCACCCATGTGCTTGCTGATCTACTCTGGCTCCCAGTCAAGCAAAGTTCTCAATTCTCTCCATGACCTCAACCATCTCTGTCTCTGAAATATATTCCACGTCCACAACCTTCTGAGATATCTGCACCCTTCTGATTTTGGTTTCTTGAGCAGTCATTATTTTAATTGTTCCACCCTTCAAGGCTACATTTTCAGATACCTAGACTGCAAACTCTGGAATATCCTCCCAGAATGTCCCCACCTCAAAAATCGCCCCTTCCTCCTTAAAACCTACCCCTTTGACCAAATATCCCATGTAACTTGTTGTCAAATTTTGTTTCATTAGGTTCCTGTGAAGTATTTTGGAACATTTTCTCCTATTAAATATAAATTTATATTGTTACTGTGTGTGGAATTTTCCATGCAAATTACGAATGAATTTGCTATATGCAACCTTTTTGTAATAATACGAAACTTGTGATGAGCTCTTTGTATACATATTTATGTACAGTATCAAGGACTTATTATTCAATGCCTTCTTGGCTCCTCAAAATAAAGATTTATTACACATTGTGACAATCAACTATGTCAGCTTTCGTCTTATCTACACTGTCTCAGGATTGGTCCCTGGTGAATGACTCAAGCATCTACAATATTCACCATTCTCTGATGCTCTTCTACTGTTTCACGTTCCTGTTATTTACTGCAGTACCCTCTGAAAGTCAGCAATATCCCAGAGGTAGATGTGTTGTTATGTTGAAAATAACCTCGAGCAATGATTTTACAGGCTCTCTCTAGGTTGCATTGTGAGACAAATTCTCTGAAACCTTCAAAGCAGAAGAATACCTTTTATAAAGTAACAGTGGACTGTAATACTACTTATGTGGCTAAATGTGTTTGTAAACATAACATTGGTGTTTCTCTGGAATCCAAGAATTTATTGAGAATTCAAACCATCACCTTCGCTGCCTATGAGAAATAGACAAATGCATGCAAAAAAGTGATTCAAAAGCCTTCATAGATGTTACATCCAAGCAGCTAGTCAGCCAGTACTTCACTCTCAAATTTATTTCCTCAAAGACGTCATACATTGGGCATCCAACATCACCTTGATGTAGAAATATTTCAACGTCAGGGGAATTGAAAATCATTGAAAGTCATTAGTAGAATCAGTGAGGAATTCAGGAAATACTTTTTTTACTCAGAGAGTGGTGGAAATGTCGACGTCACTCTGCAAAGCTGTAGTCTACTCAGACAATGAATCAGTCTGAGGGCTTTCAGATGAGATGTTAAACTAATGCCTCATCTGCGTCTTCGGACGAATGTAAAAGATATTATGGCACAATTTTGAAGAAAAGTAGGGGCATTATTCTGAGTGACCTGACCAACATTTATCCCTCAATGAACAGACTATCTGCTCATTATCAGAATGCTGTTTGTGAGAGCTTGCTGTATTCTAATTGCCTGTCAGGATTCCTTCATTACAATAATGACTGCAGTTCAGAAGTACTCCATTGGTTGTCGAATGCTTTGCAAAATACAGCCATCCTGCAAAGTACAATATAAGTGTCAGTCCATATTTCTTACTTTGGAATGTATGAGAAAAATTGGATAAAGGAGAAGCATACAATAGGGTAAGATGAAGAAAGGTGGGAGAACGTTCATTATGAATATGAACATAACTCTGGTGGTCTAAATAGCAAGTTTCTGCTCTAAAAATTGTAATGCAATCGATACATACCGACAATCAAATATCTCAAAAGATATTGATTTTAATGGCAATGTCCATCTTTAATTTTCTCTTCCCTATGTGTTTTAAGGAACCAGATGATGCATTCGACCTTTTAAAGTCATACAATAGGATCACTGTGTTTGCCTCCGCTTTTGTTATGACCAGAACTCAGGCAAGGTGCCCCAAATCATTACCGTTCCAGATGGATATCCGCAAACTATCACTTTCTGAAGTGAGATGAGATGAATTAGCTCCCTGTCTTTATTTACCTATCTCCTCAACTGGTCATAGTAAAATTAATTTACAATGGCTTCCCTCTCTTGCGGATACCTTTCCCCCAGACCAAATGAATTTGTTTTGAAAGGAGCTAATATAACCAAGGCCATCTTGAATTAAGAGTAAGTTTGTCAGTAACTAAATACGTGAAGAAATAATAATGCAACATACAGACACGCAGATTAGTCATGATATGTCTACAAAAATGTTAAAAATATTTATGGTTAGAGGGTTTGGTGACATGATTGAAAACGATCTGTCTCTCAATGACGGCAACACTAAAGAACTGATCATTAACTTCAGAATGAAAGGAGGAGAACATGCCCCCACCTACATGAATGAAACTGAGGGTGAGAGAGTGACGAACGTTAAGTTCCTCGGAATGACGATAACTGACGAACTGTCCTGGACTTCCCACGTAAATGCGACAGTTAAGAAGGCACAACAATGCCTCTTCTACCTCAGGCAGGTCAGGAAATTTGGCATGTCCATAAGGTCCCTCACCAACTTCTACAGATACACCATTGAAAGCATACTGTCCTGGTGCATAATGGCCTGGTGTGGCAACTGCTCTGCCCAGGACCATAAGAAACTACAGAAGATGGTGTGCACAGCCCAGACCATCACGGAAAACAACCTTCCATCCATGGACTCATTTACATGGCTCAATGCCACAGAAAGGCAGCCAATATCAACAAAGACCCATCGCACCCTGGTAATGATCTCCTACAGCCTCTTCCGTCAGGCAGAAGATACAGAAGCCTGAACACATGCACCAGCAGGTTCAGGAACAGTTTTTTTCTGGCCATTATCAGGCTGTTGAATGGACTCTCGCCTCAAATGTAACCTGTATGCCTCTAAGTTTTTTTGATCTGTTTATCCTTTGCTTGCTGTGATCCACCTGTACCACTTGTGATCAAAGCTTTTCACTGTATTTTGGTATACATGACAATAAATCAATCAATGAAATCAATCAATCAATATGGTTCAGTGTCTCAGTCATTCAAGAAAAGTAAATAGCAGACTGATGACAGTTGAGCAGATAGTTTTAAGATTTTTCTCTTTGCAGTTTGATGAAAATTCTTTTGTCCTGTTCCCTTTTGACTACCTTGCTGGCTAGCTGGTTTCCAGCACTCAGAGAAGAAGAACGATTTACCTGCAATGCCGGGAATCTATTGAAGGCTCTTCAAGTGTGACCCTCACAGTACACTAAGTGATCAAATACAGGCGACTACACAGAGCACTTCAGCTCACAAGAACACCTCCTTCCACCAGCACACACAGACTGGGTTGGACTGGCATTTAACCTCTATTCTTAGAGTCATAGAGTTGTAGAGTTACAGAGCTGTACAGCACGGAAACAGACACTTCAGTCCAACTCATACATGCTGACCAGACATCCGAAATAAATCTTGTTCCATTTGCCAGCATTTGGCCCATATCCCTCTAAACCCTTCATATTCATATATTCACCCAGATGCCTTTTAAATGTTGTTTGTACCAGCCCCCACCACTTCCTCTGGCAGCTCATTTCATACACACACCACCCTCTATGTGAAAAAGTTGCCTCTTAGGCCCTTTTTAAATCTTTCACCTCTCATCTTAAACCTATACCCTCTAGTTTTGGACTCCCCCACCCCAGGGAAAAGACCTTGTCTATTTACCCTATCATGCCCCTCATGATTTTATAAACCTCTATAAGGTCACCCCTCAGCCTCCATGCTCCAGAGAAAATAGCCCCAGCCTATTTAACCTCTCCCAATAGCTCAAACCTTCCAACTCTGGCAACATCTTTGTAAATCTTTTGTGAACTCTTTCAAGTTTAACAACATCCTTCCTATAGCAGAGTGACCAGAATTTCACACAGTGTTCCAAAAGTAGCCTAACCACTATCTTGCACAGAAGCAACATGACCTCCCAACTCCTATACTCAATGCACTGACCAATAAAGGCAAGCATACCAAACGCCTTCTTCACCGCCTCGTCTACCTGTGACTGCACTTTCAAGGAATTATGAACCTGCACTCCAAGGTCTCTTTGTTCAGTAACACTCCCCATTACCATTAATTGTATAAGTCCTGCCCTGATTTGCCTTTCCAAAATGCAGCACCTCACATTTATCTAAATTAAAGTCCATCTGCCAAACCACCGCCCATTGGTCTATCTGATCAAGATCCCGTTGTACTCTTGTAATCTTCTTCACCGTCCACTGCGCCTCCAACTTTGGTGTCATCTGCAAACTTAATAACCATACCTCCTATGTTCACATCCAAATCATTTATATAAATGACAAAAAGCAGTGGACCCAGCACCGATCCTTGTGGCACTCTGCTGGACACAGACCTTCTTGTTTATTCTTGTTGTGGAAGACATGAAACTTGTCTTTCAATCAGACTGCTATCTTTTCTCTAATTATATGTCCAGGCTGAGAGATCTCCCAACCTGTGAAACTGTGAAACAATTGTGTAACTTGATTCTTAAATGGCAATGTATTTATGAATGTGCACTTGTATTTGCAATGCAATGTCAGCTGTGGCACATCTATGCCCTGAGAAGAGTTTTGTTTTTGGATTCCATCCCACTACATGGATGATGAAGGGCAGCTCCTGAGTGATGACATCTGACCTGGTGCATGGCTGGGCTTTAAAAATGGCACTGGCACCAGGAAGTCCCAGCAATGGTGTGTGCATCCATGTCCAAACAGGGAAGATAGGATGAGTATGATGCCACAGAAATATGAGGGAGAGGTAATGAGACCTTGTTTTTGGAAACTAGTTTGATAAGATCACGCTATGGCTCACAAAGAGATATTCTTGGGGAGGTGATGGCCTAGTGATATTATTGCTGGACTGTTAATCCAGAGACCCAGATAACGTTCTGGGGATCCACGTTCAAATCCCGCCACGGCAAATGATGGAATTTGAATTCATAAATATCTGGAATTAGGAATCTAATGATGACCATGAATCCATTGCCGATTGTCGGAAAAACCCAGCTGTTTCACAAATGTCCTTTAGGGAAGGAAACTGCCATCCTTGCCTGGTCTGGCCTACACATGACTCCAGACCCAGAGCAATGTAGTTGAATCTTAACTGCCCTCTGGGCAATTAGGGATGGGCAATAAATGCTGTCTAGCCAGCAACACCCTCATCCTGTTAATGAATAATAAAAGAAATTCTCCATGCAACTTGCCAAAATTAACACTTAGCTGATTTCTGGTAAAATTTAGCTTCATGGCTGATAAAGACAAGGATAGGAGATGCATGGGAGTACAACCACTTTCAAATTTCTCCCTAAACCACATATCAGCCTGACTGGAAATTATATTGACGTTCCTTTACTGCCAATGGGACATAATGCTAGAACTCTCTTTCTAACAGCTCTGTTAGTGCATTTACAGACTGCACCAATTCCAGAAGACATCTCACCAAGGCAATTGGAATGGATAACTAATCTGGGCCTGACTACCAAAATCCCCATCCTGTGAAAGAATCTAATTTTTAAAAAAATTTCTTCAATACTCCACATACCAGTCTTTCAGGAAATGTGGAATCGTGAAATATGTAATTAATGAAAGTACATGCAATCATACATAATGGATAGCAACCCATGGTAAACAAATCTCAATAATATAATAGAGCAGTTCAGGGTTGTGGTTCATACTGATAGGTTTTCAGAGGAATATTGCATCTGTCAAACTATTCACAACGGTCTAGTTGCACACTCCAATAGTTGATTCCAAATTAAAACTCATCATTGTCAATGTCATCATGACACAATTGTTTGGTTCTGTGCTGAGAATCTGTGGTCATCTCACAAGAGAAAAGATGGAAACAGTCTCAGACTTTATTGAGCCAGTTTAAAGCTTTTATTGTTTAAGCAGTGAGCTGTGATGATCTGGGATGCACTCCTTGAAAGGATAGATGAAGCTTCCAACTGTCACTGGCAACTTCCAAAAGCAAATTGGATGTACAATTTGCCTTGGCATTTAAAAATTGGCTGTGAAAGTTCTTCAGAGAAAGATGAATTAAAATATCCATCAGGCTTTATATTTATCTTGTGACCCTGTGAATTGGAGAACATCCCTTTTGAATTTGATTTATGGCGACGTTTTAATCAGTGAACTTGAGAATCACCAACGATTAGATAGAAACATGAGATGAAGCTTTCTCTTGAGTTTGACATTTGTAAGAAAGTTTTAACTTTGTCCCTTATACTTGCGTTTATGGTTTCGCTAGAAATAGCAAACAGAGGAAATCTCCACCTCCCCTGACCCATAGGATTTAGGGTGGATGGTTTCCGGTTCATCACTGTGGTGGAATCCTGGCAAATATTTACTTTAAAAGAGGGAGTTTCACTGTAAATGTCATTTTGAAAATCAAACATGCTGCAAGCAAATTCAAACTATGATTCATTTGTATCTCCTAAAGAGTTCTGGGTTTCTGCTGCCAACATTAATTGTTTCACTTCCAAAAGAACAAAATCAACAAGGACAAAAAGGATAAAATTAGCATGCAGTACATGCTCAATTATAATATCCGATTTCAACTTAACATGTACACTACTGGCTAGGGCAGTATAATAGGGAGATGGTGGCATAGTGCTAATGATTCTGGACGAGTAATACAGTTGGCCCTGGCTAATGCCCTGGGAGATGTGTATTCAGATCCCACCAGGACAGATGGCGAAATTTAAATTCAATTAATGAAGTCTAGACTCAGTACTAATAACTATTGGACAACTGTTTGTTGCTGTAAAAATCTGTCTGGTTCCCTAATGCCCTTTAGGAAAAGAAGTCTTCTAAACTTACTTGGCCTGGCCTGTATGGACTCCAGACCATAGCGATTGTAGCCTTCTCAAATGATAATCAGTTCCAGTACCATTAGGGATTCACAACAAATACTGGCATTTTTAATGCCTTGTTTCAACTTAAAGCCTAGTGACACCCATATCCTGTGGAAGAATAATTAAATGGAACCATTGTCCCTGTTTACTTTTAGTGGATGAGAGTCCTCGTCTATAACTTGTGGACTTGCAAATACAAAGACTTTGCTTTTGAGTTTTGCATTCCTGGGTCTGAGAGGAGCCTTAATAGGCTTTACAGTTCTTTCTCTTCTTTTTTTAATGCCACATTTCCTTGTCTGGTCTTCCAGCCATAGTCAAATAAAATCAAACAGAATAGTGGAGAAATGCCGGTGTAGGAGGGGCCAATGATAAGGGGAAACAATCTTTCTTCACCTACCCTATCATACCCTCAGAATTTTGTATGTTTCAGTAATGTCTCCTTTCATTCTGTGGAATTCTTTACCACTGAGTGGTGTCGAGACTGGGTCATTGTGTGTATTCAGGGTTGAGATATATAGACTTTGAATCCATCGGTGAATCAAAGACATAAAGCAGGAAAGTGAGGTTAAGGATTATCTGATAAATAAAACCAAGAACTATATTCAGAGGAAATGTCACGAGAACCCAAACATTGTCTCTGATTTCTTCCACAGATGTTGCCAGACCTGCTGATTTTCTCTAGCTATTTCTGTTTGTGTGTTGAAGATTACAAGCCAAGATCTAATTGAATGAAACTTGAATGGTCTACTTCTGCTTCTATGTCTTATGGCCTTATTGTTGAGTTCAGTAGAGTTCATTATCATACTTACATGACATATGATGAAGCAATGTTCCCGTCCTCCAAAGCACCCTTGAAAGATTCGTAAATGTTGGAATGCATTTAAACAGCTTTCATATCTTTTTAAGTCATTGTCTCTAACTTCTGCATCACTGAGATGCCAATTTTAAATTTACAAATACCAATGGGACAGTGCAAATTTGACCAGCATTTGAACCCTAAGCACAGCCACTGCACATGCATTGCAAATGGGTGAAAAAATGATTGGAAATTAAATGCAGCTGAAAGCTAATTGTAGACGCCTGCTTCATGTATTTGCTCCTGCAACATCCTAACATCCAACAGTCGAGGATCCTCCACTCTCGCCCATCAAACTGACATAAACTCTGCCCACACCGGGCATTGTCCATTTTCAGGTCGCAGTTATCTTTTAGAGAAAGGTAAGTGATATCGGGGATTGCTGCTCATGTCCTCTGTTATCTTACACTATCCTGACAGCCTGTTTCAACATACCCCTCCATGTGGAGACCCATGACAAAGAACTTTGTCTCCAACTATCCTCCCTGTGCACTGAATCCGAAACATTAGACCGTGATGATGCCTCCCTAGTCATCTATGTTCTCTTTATGAACTAAATGGTCAGTAACAACCTCTCCATTGGCCACCATGTTCTCCAATACTGTTCCATTTACCTCCTCTTATACCTTGAGTTTCCCTCTGTCATTGTCCTTGACCCCTTGACTACCCCATCCCTTTCGGCAATGATAACCCCCTAGCTTTGCCCATACAGCTCCATCCTTTCATCAGATTTAGATTTATTTATTTGTCCATGTACTAAATATAGGAATACATAAGTACAGCGAAAAAGTGCACAAAGTCACCATTCATTAGTGTCCACTTGGTTACAAAAACCAGCATTAAAAGATTTTAACAGAGCCAGAAGTTAAGCAAGGAAAAAGTAAAATTCAGATCTCAGAGTCCCAAGTCCCATCTCCACAATGGTGCAGGTTCCACTCCAATTGCTAGGACACCATCGCTGCCTAACCAGCCCCGCTCTCACCACCCACTGCCCCCTCACTGGCCCCGCTCTCACCGCCCACTGCCCCCTCACCGCCCACTGCCCCCTCACCACCCACTGCCCCCTCACCGGCCCCGCTCTCACCGCCCACTGCCCCCTCACCGGCCCACACTCGCGCCCAACTGCTGCTGCGGACCAACCCACTTTCACTGCCAACTTCGCTCAGCCCGTGCTTGATCCGCCATTGCTGCAGGACACGGCCCTCGTGTTCAGCTCCTGCCAAGCGCTTCCCAGTCACGACCCGACTCCTTCTCGACCTGTTAGATGAGTAGTTAAAAGGGCGGGGGTTTTAGGGGGTATAGAATTACGATAGAGAGGAGAGAGGAGAGAGACAAAGAAGAAAAAGGAAAAGGAAAGGGAACTGGCGAGCAAGTGCAGCTCCAAATGGAGTGACTTACCCTGCTGCCATCTTTTTTGATGAGCAACTGGGAAATGGAACCCGAGGGAGGAGGCTGTGATTGGAGCAGGTAAAAACTCAAGTGCGGGGCATTTCGGGTCCAGTTTCAAATAGCAGCCTTACCTTGATCCATTAAGCAGGGAGTATCGGGAGGAGCAGCACTTTGTTGTGTGCCTCACTAACTTGACCGAGCTTTTTGAGGAGGTGACGAAGATGATTGATGAGGGAAAAGTGGTTGATTTTGTCTGCATAGACTTCAGTAAAGCCTTTGACGTGGCAGACTGGTATAAAAGGTGAAGTCACATGGTATCAATACACAGACCATCTGAACTGTATTTGCCTCAGATCCGAGACTAACCTCAATGAGCAGCCTGCAGACAAGGGCAAGCTATTGGAGGAAATTCTCAGGTATAGGATTTACATGTGTTTGAAAAGGCAAGGACTGATTACAGGTAGTCAACATGGCTTTGTGTGTGGGAAATTGTGTCTCATTAACTTGACTGAGTTTTTTGAAGAACTAACAAAGAGGATTGATGACGGCAGAGCGGTGGATGTGATCTACTTGGACTTCAGTAAGGTGTTTGACAAAGTTCCTCATGATAGACTGGTTAGCAAGGTTAAATCACATGGAATACAGGGACATTTGGATACAGAACTGGGTCAAAGTTAGAAGACTTAGGGTGGTGATGGGGTGTTGTTTCTCAGACTGGAGGTCTGTGACCAGTGGTATGCCATAAGGATCAGTGCTGGGTCCACTGCTTTTTGTCATTTATATAAATAATTCGGATGTGGACATGGTTAGTAAGTTTGCAGATGACACCAACATTGGAGGTACAGTGGACAACAATGAAGGTTACCTCAGAGTACAATGTTATCTTTATCAGATGGGCCAATGGGCCAAGGAGTGGCAAATGGAGTTCAATTTAGCTGAATTTGAAGTGCTGCATTTTGGAAAGGCAAATCAGGGCAGGACTTCTACACTTAATGGTAAGGTCCTGGGGAGTGTTGCTGAACAAAGAGACCTTGAAGTGCAAGTTCATAGTTCCTTGAAAGTGGAGTCACAGGTAGATAGGATAGTGACGAAGGCGTTTGGTATGCTTGCCTTTATTGGTCAGTGCATTGAGTATGGGATTTGGGAGGTTATGTTGCATCTGTACAAGATAGTGGTTAGGCCAGTTTTGGAACACTGCATGAAATTCTGGTCACTCTGCTATGGAAAGGATGTTATGAAACTTGAAAGGGTTCGGAAAAGGTTTACAAGGATGTTGCCAGGATTGGAGGGTTTGAGCTATAAGGAGAGGCTGAACAGGCTGGGGCTATTTTCCCTGGAGCACTGGAGGCTGATGGGTGACCTTATAGAGGTTTATAAAATCATGAGGGGCATGGATAGGGTGAATAGTCAATGTCTTCTCCTAAGGGTGGAGGAATCCAAAACTAGAGGGCATAGGTTTGAGGTGAGAGGGGAAAGATTTAAAAGAGACCTAAGGGGCAACTTTTTCACATAGAGGGTGGTGTGTGTATGGAATAAGCTGCCAGAGGAATACTGGACGCAGGTACAATAATAGTATTTAAAAGGCATCTGGATGGGTATATGAATAGGGAGAGTTTAAAGGGATATGGGCCAAATGCTGGAAAATTGGACTGGATTATTTTAGGATGTCTGATCGGCATGGACGAGTTGGACTGTGCTGTACAACTCTATGGCTCTATGAGATGACCATTTGGAATTGGGCTGAGTGAACAAAATATTAATAATGTCTTAATTAAAGCAGAAATAACAACAGAAATAAAATATTGGTGACTGAGAAAACAACAATTTATTTGTAGTTTAAAGAATACATCTTCACCATTCTCACTAAGGAAAGGGTTATAGAGGCAGCCAAGGCCTGCTGCAGCCCCATGTCAATGCTCAGATCAGAGTTAACTTGCCTGGCTTGAGTTTACTTAGTTAATTCTTATAGTGCAGTGGCAGCGTCTTTATTTCTGAACAGGAGTCCTGCTGAGGTGTGTTATAACACCTCTGAACAAGTTGATTTTTTTTTTCAAAACAGACACAAGACAGTTAACTGTTCCAACAGCACCAGCATGCCAATCATCAACCTCTTCTAATGCTGTAGAAATTGCTCTTTCCTTTCTAACATTTTCTTTCTCTCTTTCAGTTCTAGTGAGTGCAAGATGAAAAGTCATGATCTTATGTCCCTTTTTCGCAATGCCTGAGAATCAGTATTTATAAAGCCTGGTAAACAACAGCTGAGTGGGCATTGGGATGATGTTGTTGAATGAATCATTCATATGCAAGCCAGCACTGTCCATATCATTGGGCTTAACTGTGAAAACCATCGTAGCCATACCACATTTTGCAGTACACAGCAGAACTTAGCATTATTCATCCATTACATTTATAAGCTGTGCTATTATAACAAACATAGAAAAATAGATACATAGAAAATAGGAGCAGGAATAGGCCATTCAGCCCTTTATGCCTACTCCCTCATTTTAATCAGTCAAGGCCGGTCATCCATCTAAGTGCCCTGCTTCTGCTTTCTCCCCACATCCTTTGATCCTTTTAGCTCTAAGAATTATATTCAACTCCTTCTCAAAAACATTCAACGTTTTGACCACAATCACTTCTTGTGGCAGAGAATTCCACCAGAGACTCACCATTCTCTGGGTGAGGAAATTTCTCTTCATCTCAGTCCTAATTGGCCTACCCCCATTTCCTTAAACTATCTTTGGTTCTGGGATGAAAAAGGCAAGCAATCCACACCTGATCACTGACTCACTCATAGGCTCACATACTCCCATACCCTCTCTCTTCCACTCGCCCACCTCCTCACCCCACACCAACTGAATTCATTAAGAGGAAAAAAGATGTGACTAGATCATTCAGTCTGCATTGCAAACTGCTTGATTTCATTCTGCATGCCTGGGACACCATGGTGGTGCAGTGGTTAGCACTGCTGCCTTGCAGGTCCAGGGATGCAGGTTCAATTCTAGCCTTGGGCGACTGTCTGTGTGGAGTCTGCACATTCTCCCCGTGTCTGTGCGGGTTTCCTCCGGGTGCTCTGGTTTCCTCCCACAGTCCAGAGATATGCAGGTTAGATGGATTGGCCATGCTAAGTTGTCCATAGTGTCCAGGGATGTGTGGGCGAGGAGGATTGGCCACAGGATAATGTAAGGAGGGAGGAGGGGCATCGTTGTGGCACTGCAGGAGGCCCAGGATGTCTACTCTCCCCTACCGCATCCCAAAACCAGTCCAGCTTGTCCCCGCCTCCCTAACCTGTTCTTCCTCCCACCTCAAGCCACACTCCCATCTCCTACCGACTAACCTCATCCCGCCCCCTTGACCTGTCCGTCATCCCTGGACTGAACTATCCCCTCCCTAACTCCTCACCTTTACTGGCTCCATCCCCACCCCTTCGACCTGTTTGTTTCCTCTCCATCTTCTATCTGCCTCCCACTCTCTCCGTATTTGTTTCAGAACCGCCTTCCCCTCCCCCTTTTCTGATGAAGGGTCTAGGCCCGAAACGTCAGCCTTTCTGCTCCTATGATGCTGCTTGGCCTGCTGTGTTCATCCAGCCCTGCACCTTGTTGTCTCGGATAACGTAAGGAGTTGGGCCTGGATGGGATGCTCTTTGGAGGGTCAATATGGGCTGAATGGCCTACTTCCACACTGTAGGGATTCTATGATTCACTTGACCAGAAATGTTAACAATGATTTCTCTCCACAAATGCTACCAGACCTGCTGAGCTTTTCCAGCAGTTTCTGATTTACAGCATCCACATTTCTTTCAGGTTTTTTTCCTTGATTTTGTTCCCTAGGGAATTTAGGAGAAACTCTTTTACCTACTAAGTGGTGAGTTTGTGGAACACTGCCACATGAGTGCTTGAGGCAATTAGTATACATGCATTTACAGAAAATCTTTGCAAGTGCAAGTGGGCAAAAGGAAAAAAAAATACTTGATAAGGTAGGGTGGGTGGAGGTTCATGTGGAGCATTAACAGTGATAGATTATTTGGGGCACATGTCCTGTCTCTGTGCCGTAAATTCAATGTTAATTCACAACTGTCTGTTATGTAAAGCAGTCATAGTCATAGTCATAGAGTCAGACAGCTTTAAAACAGACCCTTCGGTCCAACCAGTCCATGCTGACCATGTTCCCTAACTAAACTAATCCCATTCATCTCCACTTGGACCATATCCCTCCAAGCCTTTCCCATTCATGAACTTATCCAAATGTCTTTTAAACGTTGTAATTGTATTCACACCCATCACTTGCTCTGGCAGTTCGTTCCACACATGAACCACTCTCTGTGTAAAAAGGTTGTCCCTCATGACCTTCTTAAACCTTTCTCCTTTAACATTTAAAAATTCTGGCAATCTGATTTTATTAACTTGCCACAGTTTAGATCAGATTAAAATCATTCCTTTGTTTTCTCAGCAGATATTATTGGATCTTGGGCAGCAGTGAGAATGCCAATCATTGCCCCTTCCATGGCCCAGGGTATGGGGACCAACTATAGAAATCTAATGTCAGTTAGATTGAAATTTGTGGGCACTACTGGGATTAGCCAAAACTAGGGTCTTCCTGTACAACTGAACTCACTCAATAACATTTCAAAGCCATAAGCGGAAGCTTCTATTTGATATGATCTTCAAACTTGGGTTAGAATGCTAACATTAGGCTGTGTGTCAGGATGTTTCAAAGAGACTTTACTGTAATACTTGCCCTGGTTGTAAAAGACTGCAACATTCAAACTCACTAACAGAGGTCCAACCAATTCCAAAGTGAGTCTTTGACAAATATGGTTTACCTATTTCCTCCTCCACTATTATCATGTATCTGATGCAGAATTCCGATAACCTCATGGTGATTAATAAAAAAAGGAAAGAAGCCGAGTTTTGATGGGTGGAAGCGACACAGAGGCTTCCCCAAATTTCAAACCCAGAACCGCATGTCTAAGTGATTTATGCTATGTCTAAATAATGGTAAACCAAAAGTGGAAGTGAAGCCCATACAAAGAAAACAGGACACGAACCTCAATGGTCAAATTCTGATATCCAAAACATGTTCAGCTCTCCCCATGTTTTCCAAACAGGAAGTGTAGCCATGAGAATGTCCACATTCTGACAGTGGAACATTGTTCAACTGTAAAAATAGGAGGTGTGGAATTTAATTTAGATTTGAGTGTTCCCTAGTCTATTTACTTTTTAGCACATTAGTGGTAGATAGCAGTGCCTCAAATGACAAATCTTAGGTATTTGAAGGCTATGAATGCAACTTGTGTGGTTAGAGTGGAACTCAAACCTGCAGATTCTGGTTCAGGGACAGAGATAGTATCCATGCTGGCCAAAAGTTGGGTACATTTTCACATTAAATGGGAAATGTTTTTTGACTGGCTGTTCATCACCAAGAGCTTTGAGCTGAATAAGTTACCTTCTACTTCCAGACTCTTGACAGAAGTAGTATAATAGACAAGTTCTAAGGAAGGGGAGAGAAAGAATGACAGAATTACATTGATACAGGACTTTAGGATGTTCCAAAATGCTTCACAGCCAACGAAGTCATTTTGAAGTACAGCTTCTGTTTTTCTTGGAAGCAATCCAAGGCAGCTTAAAGAAGGCAATAATTGTATTTAAAAAAAGAGTGAAACGTTAAACAGTTCACCATACATGGAATGAGCAGTTGGAATCTCATTTAGGCAAAAGAGAATCTTCAAACATTCATATTTTTATTCCTTAGTAGCTGCAAATTTACCAGTGCCACCTGCCATCCATCTGTCTCATATCAGCAACTATTTCTTCAAAATAATATCAGTTTGTGTTATGATTCCATTGAAAACAAAGGCTAAAGAAACTGAAAAGCAAAATGTACTTTTGGAAGTACATCATCTTTTGAAAAGCTAAATGAAATATAAATTGTTTTACTAAGTCATTGCCAAAGAAAAATTCAGAATTTGTCTTTATTGCTTGTGTGGTACAAATTTTACTTTCAGAGTGCATTTTGCCTAGATGCACATGTGAGAACCATCAAACTTCATCATATTTCTAGTTGCCAGGTTAAAGCATAGGCTTTCTTTGGAATTTGACTACTTACCTTCAAAGAGGTCATATATTTTGAGCCTAGCAAGAATCTTCGATATTGAAAGTGAATGTCTGAGCCTTTTTCTTTCTATAATATTACACCAATAACTTTTTAGGTGTGCGAAAATATATTGAAATAATCAGACAATTTATTCGTAGCAATAAAGTAGAACGGAAAGTTGGGTTTCTTGAATTTTCTGATGTGTTCAGAAAGGTTTTGTTAAATGACAACAGGTTAAATTGATGCAAGGCCTAATATTAATCAGCTCTTTGGAACTTGTGCAACTGGTTTGCTTGATTTTTGTTTGATAGCCTATCAGTTTGCCACTTTTTACCAGTGTTTAACCAGTACTTAAATTGCATGCCACATTTAAATAAAGCGAATTGTGCAGGTATGCAGAATGTGATTGTCCTTATGCAGTTTATCCTGTGGCTTTGTTTCTATCAGTGGCCCTGCATTATTAATCTAATGTCATCTGCAAGAGTGGTCAGTTGAAGCTGCTGATTCCTCCAAAGTGCTGGTTCGTATAGATTAGCCTATAATGCTGCCTTCAGTCTTTCCACTCAGACGTCAGTTCAATCATAATCAGGACTGAGTCAGCGCACTGGAAAAGGCCACCTCCACTGGGATCTAAGTGAGTAGAAGGCCTGTAAGAGCACTGTGTCACAAAAATACGAAAAGCAGACTGCACTGTGGAGCTTAATAAAAAGGACATTTAGATCCATGCATACTTCCACTACAAGATCCTGGTGCCAATTTAATGACTCCATGTTCTTAACTGCTGCACATTGGACAATTGATGTCAAACTGCGCGCACTAGTTTAAGGTGCCATTTATAGCGATGATCAAAACTGCTAATGATCGCAAAGGAAGCAGAAAAATGAATAATTAAAGTTGTAACCAAAAGTTCTGCAAGATTCATAAGCTACGACAAATATGAAATAATAAGTAATGGCAAAAAGAACTGAAATATGTTAGATAATTAAGTTTGAGGCGTCCAAATATTTCATCCAATGGATATCTAAAACTATTTTCCTGAGAATCAGAGATAGTAGGAACTGCCGATGCTGGAGAATCTGATATAACAAGGTGTAGAGCTGGATGAACACCGTAGGCCAAGCAGCATCAGAGGAGCAGGAAAGCTGACGTTTCGGGTCCAGACCCTGATATTCTGAAGAAGGGTCGAAACCCTTTCCTGCTCCTCTGATGCTGCTTGGCCTGCTGTGTTCATCCAGCTCTACACCTTGTTATATCTTATTCCTGAGAATCAGACATCTTTATACCAATTCCATTTTATATCTTTTTGGACTTAGTGCACAGGAGAATTCAGAGGATCATAGTACAGCAGCAGCCTTGGGAACAATATGCGCAGTTTACAATGGAGCTTTGTTGGGAAAGCAGAGTCAATACACAGAACATTTCCAAAAAAAGGCTAAAGAAAAAATATCACTAAAGGACTGAAAATGATCAGCATGTTAAATATGGTCTCTTGAGCTACATGATAACGTCGATGTGATAGATTTCCCCTCATTTTTTTTTGCATACTTTTCTTGTTCTATCCCTCCCTTCCCCTCATCTCCTGATGATGTGGACTCATGCTGGGATACAGCTCCTCAGGTTTAAGAGCTTATTCCTGACCAAAGTGAGGCTATTATTCAGCATCAGCCTGTAGGCTCCGAGCTAGTCAGTGGGCTTATTGGCTGGGGACGGTTTACATTTGTTCTGACTCCTATCCTGAGTCCATACATAAGTTTGCAAATAATATATACATAATCATTTATGCACATGCTCTCGGATACATACACCACCTGCCCATCCACATGCATACACACTGCACAGACTACACACACACACACACACATATACACACACACACACAAAACCTACACAGATGGATGCCCCTTGACATTTAATGGTGTTAACAATCACTGAATCCCCCAATATCAACATCCTGGGGCTTACCATTGTCCAGAAACTCAACTGGACTTGCCACATAAACACAATGGATACAAGCCCAGGTCAGGAAACTAGGAGTGCTGTGGCAAGTAACTTACCTCCTGACTCCCCAAAGCCTGTCCATCATCTACAAGGCACAAGTCAGGAGTGTGATGGAATACTCCCCACTTGCCTGGGTGGGTGCAGCTTGAACAACACTCAAGAACTTTGACACAATCCAGGACAAAGCAGCCTGCTTGATTGGCACCACACACACACAAACATCCACCTCCTCCACCACCGACGCTCAATAGTAGCAATATGTACTATCTTCAAGATGCACTGCAGAAATTCACCTAAGATCTTCAGACAGCACCTTCCAAACCCACGACCACTTCCATCTGAAAGTCCTTGCTTACAATGATCTACCTGTATGCTCATAAACAAAGCTTTTCACTGTACTTAGGTACATGTGACAATAAATAAATCAAATTAAATCAAATCAAAGCAAATCATCTAGAAGGACAAGGGCAGCAGATAATGGGAATACCACCACCACCTGCAAGTTTGCCTCTAAGCAATTTTTATAGATGCAAAGACAGCATTCTATCCAGATGCATGACAGCTTGGTATGGCAACTACTCTGCAAAAAATTACAGAGGGTTGTGAACTCAGCTCATTCCATCATGAAAACCAGCCTTTATTTCACTGTCTCCATCTATACTTTCCACTGCCTTGGGAAAGCAGCCAACATAATCAAAGACCCTTCACGCCCAGTTTTGCTCTCTTCCACCCTCTTCCATCGGGCAGAAGATACAAAAGTTTGAAAACACATACCAAAAGATTTAAGAGTAGCCTCTTTCCCGCTGTTATCAGGCTTATGAATGGACCTTTCACACATTAAACTTGATCTTTCTCTGCAACTGTTCTTTATCTGTAAGACTATATTCCGCATTCTGTTCTATAACCATGATGTACTTATGTAAGGTATTTTGTCTGGATAGCACGGAAAATGGTACTTTTCACTGTGTTTCGGTAAACGTGACAAAACAAAAAATCAAATCAAAGTCACTCGCCATCATGACTTGGAAATATATCACTGTTCTTTCATTGTCACCGGAATTGCCTCCCTAAGGGCATTGTGGGTCACCCACAGCAGAGGACTGCAGCAGTTGAAGAAGGCAGCTCAAGCTTCTCAACCTTCTCAAGGGCAACTAGGGATGGTCAATAAATGTTGGCCAGCCAGCAATGTCCATATCTCACAAATTAATAACACATTACCCATCCACACCCACACAACCCACCCACACTGATATACACATGGAATCCACCCACCCACACACACACACCCTCCAAACAGATACACAGAATCCACCCATACATATACACCCACATACACACACAACCTCCACCCACACACATGCCATCCACGTCATCCTCCACTATCAGCATAGGTACACACAATCCTGCCACCAATGTTCTTTCCTGCTGTGACAGTCTGCACAGACCAATCTGTGTGCCAACACTGATGCATTCACTTCAGGTCAATCCTTCTGCTGCTGCTCATAGGCCTCAGGGTTCTTCACAGCAGTTGGAGAAATGATAGGCAATGTACATGCCACCCCTACACACACACCCCACCTGCAGTGCGCACACGCACACGTACACAAACACACACACAGACACACAAACACACAGGCACACACACACACACACACACACAGGCACACACACAGACACAGACATACAGGCAAAGATACACACACACACACACACACACACAGACACAGGCACGCACACACATACAGACACACACACACACACACATACGGGTACACACACACACAGACATGCACACATGCACACAGGCATGCACACACACACCCACACACACACACACAGGCACACACTCATACAAAGACACACACACACACACACTCAGGCGCACACACATACATTCACGTGCACAGTCACACACAGACAGACACACAAAGACGCAGACACACACACCCACACACACACACACACACACACACTAACACACACAGACACACACACTAACACACACTGACACACACAAGCACTAATATATCCTTATGTGGCCTTGCCATATTTTGTGCTCCAGTGCTCATGTGAAGTGCCTTGGGCCATTTCATTGAGTGAAATGTGCTACAGAAATATAAGTAGCTGTATGGGGAAGGATGAGTTGATCTGATTTGGATCCAAGAAAGGCAAATCAAAATATGTTCTTATTAGAAAGAGAGCAGGAGTTCTGGAACAGTAAATGGATTCAGTGTTCAAGTACACATTATACTAAAAGCAAGAGCACAGGCATAAAGAGCAAGCAGGAAAGTTAATGGATTTTTTCTATCTCAAGGAAGCTGAAATATGAAGGTGAGGACTCTTTGCTTCACTAATGCAGCACTTTAGTCACATCTGAAGTACTGTTCTCAGTTTTAACAACTATACCGTAGGAAATATGCATTAGTCTTGAAGGAGATATGGTAGTGCCTCACCAGGATAGCTTAAAGGTTTAAATTTTGAGGACAGCTTACATAAATGTAACTTGAGCCTAGAAGACTGATGGGTGAACTAGTGGGGGCATTTAAAATGATCAGTGAATTTGATCGTGTAAAATACATTTCCTCCTGGCAGAGAACCCAGATTGAGGGGCATCATCTTAAAATCAGAAACAGCTCATACAAGAGTGAAATCAGGAAGCACTTTTTATTCAAATAAATTTGGACTCTTTCCACTTCTCACTGCACTCCCTCCCCCCTCAACTCCCCCAACTAAAACACTACAGATGCTGAGTCATTTTAAATTTTCCAGACTGAGGTAACAGCCGAGCGTTTGACTGGAAATGCGGTTTAATTGGAACAGAGTGGGGGATCAGAGGTGTTTTAGTAAAGGTTTACTGCACGAAGGCAGTGCCCAGGATGAGGGTTGAGGGGAGCAGATAAACAATGTGAATTAAGAGTGTGACCTGCAGGGAGCCGGGTGGCAGAGTGCCATCACAAACAACAGCGTGAAGCAAGTGCAGGAAAAGAAGCTGATTGATGAGTCGAACTGGTGAACACTTCCAATCTCTAAATTACAAGTAAGGTCTTTAGGTCTTAGTATTTTTTCTTAAAAAATAGCTGGTTAAGTATAAGATTAATACTAGTGATACTCTTTTATCATTACACTGAAGTGTAAAGAGCAGGAAATCTAGAGTAATTAACTATAAATAAAATTAAAGTAATAGTGATAGAAAAATGAATAATGAGTTGCTAATATAGCTGCTGGACATCAAGGTGGTCCAGAGCAAACATATTGTGGTAAACACTTGTGGATTGAGAACTCTTAGAGCTGAGTTGAGGTGCGAGAGTCCAAGTGCAGATATCATGCCACATCAGGGAAGGGAAAATGTTTTGGGCATTTTGGTCCAGAGGACAGTTCCACCCTTGAAATTAGGTCATTCAAATTTGGTCTGGGATCAGGGACAGATGGGTGTGTCTGCAGGTGAATAAGATATACAGACACAAGGGGTTGCATTTGAAGATCCTCAGCCCTTGCAACTGTCCATCCATTACGAGGTTCTTGTAAGCTATGTGGATGAGGGTGGGGCCTGCAGAGAGGATGAGCAAACTGACCATGGCACATTGGTACAGGGAGCCATTCAAGTCAGATTTGGTGGGGGGTGGGGTGGGGGGGTGGGGTAGGGGGGGTGAAGGTATGGGGCAGTGGTGAGCTGGTGGAGGAAACAGAATGTAGTAGTTGGAGTGGACAGTATAATTAAGGGCATAGATGCTATTCCTTCCAGACATAAGTGGGAAACCCAAAGGCTGTATTGCCTGCCCAGTGCCAAGTTTAAGGACATCTCCTTAAGGTTGGAGAAGAACTGGAGAAGGAGGGGAGGCATCCAGGAGTCATCATCCATGTTAGTAGCAATGATATTGATAGAACTAGAAAGGATGTGAACTGTTAGAGCTACCTTAAAAAGCTGAACTATTAATGTAGCCATCTCTGGATTACTGTATAAATCATGGGGAAACTGGCACAAGGTAAATAAAGTCAAGGAGTTAAAGATGTGCCTCAAAGATTTGTGTGGATGGACTGGATTTCAGTCTGTTGATCTCTGTCTCCAGTACTGAGGTAGACTGGAGATGTTCCATTGGTATGGGCTTCACTTGAACTGTGCTGGGATCAATGTCCTGTGAATCAAATAATTAGGGCTGTGAGAGGGTTTTAAACTAATTAGTGGGGGGAGGGTTTAGTAGAAGGGAAAAATAGGCTACAAAGCAAAATGATAAGCTAGCAGCACAGGTTAGCTACTTGGATAATGATACTCAGACTGGGTCCAGAAGGGACAGAGAGTATAAACCTAGCAAAACAGGTCACAGGATTAATCACAGAATCATAGAATCTTTACAAAGCAGAAGCAGGCCATTTGGTCCACAGAGTGTGCACCATCCCTCCAAAGAACATCTCACCCAGACCCACTCCCAACTTTATCTCCGTAACCCTGCACTTCCCATGGCTAATCCAACCAACATGCACATCTTTGAACTGTGGGAGGAAATCAGAGCATCCAGAGGAAACCCATGCAGACATGGGGAAAATGTGCAATCTCTACACAGACTGCCGCCTGAGGCTGGAATCGAACCCAGATTCATGGGGTTCATGGATTAGTTAGCCAGAAACCCTAGACGAATATTCTGGAGACTTGAGTTCAAAGCTCACTATGGCAGATGGTACAATTTGAGTTCAATAAATATCTTGAACTAAAAGCCTAATGATGATCAAGATATTATTGTGAAACCTATCGTAGAGTCAAAGAGGTATACAGCATGGAAACAAACCCTTCTGTCCAACTCATCCACGGTGACCAGATAACCTACATAAATCTAGTCGCATTTGCCAGCAGTTGGCCCATATCCCTCTAAATGCTTCCTATTCATATACTCATTCAGATCCCTTTTAAATATTGCAATTGTACCAAGCAACACCACTTCCTCTGACAGCTCATTCCGTACACGCACCACCCTCTGTGTGAAGAAGTTGCCGCTTAGGTCCCTTGATATCTTTCCCCTCTAACCTTAAACCTGTGCCCTCTAGTTTTGGACTCCCCAATCTCAGGGAAAAGACCTTGCCTCACCTATGTTTGTTAAGGAAAGAAGTCTGCTCTTATTAGTCTGGACTGCAGATATAATGGATACACTGGTAGTAATCTTTGAAGCATTCTTAGATTCTGGGAAATTGCTGGAAGATTGGAAAACTGCCAATGCAATACCTTTATTTAATAAAGGAAGGAGCCAAAATCACATCATTATAGTTAGCTTAGTGTCTGAATATAATAGCAAATCATTTAGAAACACCAAATATAATCAAACAGATTCCTCTTAGCTTCAGACACGGAAATCAAGTCAGACAAATTTATTAGAATTCTTTGAGAAGGTAACAATCAGGATAGATAAAGAGGCATCAGTGGATGTAATATATTTGGATTTCCAGAAGACTTTTGATAAGGTGCCACAATTAGGGTATTGAATAAGGTAAGAGCATATGGTATCAAAGGGGCTATGTTAGCATGGGCAGGCAACTGATTATAAAATAGAAAACAGAGAGTTGGAATAAAGGAAGTATTTTAAGGCTGTGGGAAAATATGAGGATATGCACTTTGGCAGGAAGAATAGATGAGCTGAATATTATTAAAATGGAGAAAGACACCAGAAAATAACCACACTGAAGGATTTGAGAGTCCTCGTGCCAAAATCATGAAATGCTAGCAGACAAGCTTTGCAGTTTTGGTCCACTTATCAAAAGAAAGATATGTTGACATTGGAGGCTGTCAAATGTTTAGATCCTAGGCATACTATTTTGATCCTGGGTATAAGGTTTTATTTCAGGAGAGGTTGTGTAGGTTGGGCCTGTACTCATTAGAATTTATAAGCATAAGAGGCAATCTTTTAGCAACATATAAGATTCTTGGAATCTTAACAGGATAGATTGGGCAAGGTTGTTCCCCTTGTCAGAAAGTCTAGGACCACAGGGCATAATATCGGAATAAGGGATCTCCCATATAAGAGAGAGATGAGGAGAATTTTTTTTTTCTCTCAGAGTATAATGAATCTGTGGAATTCTTTACCACTGAGGGCTGGAGGAGCTGCATTGTTAAGTGCATTGAAGACTGGGATAGACAGATTTTCAGTGAGGAGGACAAGGATTATGAGGAAAAGGCAGGGAAGTAGAGTGGAGGATGATCATGTCAGCCATGATCTCTTTAAAATGACTGATGGACTAAATGATCTACTTCTACTCCGTATAGAGATCACCAGATCTGTATTGTATCATAACACTCCAGGAAACTTCTCAAAGGCTCCAGTCATTGGTGTTGAAATACTGATGTAATACCATGTCTCAAGTTGCTAGAAAATTGAATGGTCTCCTGTTCTTATTTTACTTTGTTGGGTATACAAGTTAAAAAGTTATTTTCACGTATTTGTTTACATGAAAGGTTAATTACAATCCATGATTATGATGACCACATATTAAACAGTCTGCCCATACTCATCATTAAGTGTCAAGCATGGATATTGGACATTGGTAAGATGAGCTGATGTACAACCCATGCGAATTACACCTCGTGAATGAAGTGGAGAAGTAAAGAAAATGATTTGGCACCTTAAGAGGGATTTGTCTGAGTTCAATTGAATTCAAAGTGATGAAAGCTGGCCTGTGTAGATTTATTTGGCATTACCTTTTAAAATGGCCAATCACTTAAATAAGAACCTGTTTAAAAAGTTTTAATTTGAATGACACCAGCATGACTAATATTGTGAACAAAATAACACAAAGCTCACTTTGCATATATATTCTTATAAGCTTTATTCCAAAAAGTCACATTTTGTCCAGTGGAGTTGAACATGTCTTTACTTAATTCCCATTTGATGGTCATCGATAACAATTCTTGACTGACCTTTTAGATTAGGTTAGATTTTATTGTCACGTGTACCCGAGTGCATGGCTACAGGAGTACCATGAAAAGTGTACAGAATCGCCACTCTCCGATACCATCTTAGAATACAATAGTTAGAATTAAAAACAAGGGCAGAAGTTGAAGAAACAGAAACAAAAGGAAAAGAAAATGTCCAGATCACACTCGCCACCATCATGAACCTTGAGCCGTGCTCACCCACGCTGCCTGCGCTGGGCCCAACAATGCCCCAGTGCCACCACCATGGCAGCCATTGCTTCAACACTGCTGACGCTAGCGCCTCAAGACCTGTGCTTTACCGCTGCCTGTGCCAGCCCCACCAATGTCAAAGTTGCCACGTTCTGGCACCATCTCTTGCTGTTGGGCCCACCTTCCCAACACTTCTGCCATCTTGGAAACAATTAAATCTCAGAGTCCACAACCTTCCTGAACTAACACAGGAATGTACCCCTTTAAACCAGTGCTGACATCACACCTGCCATCGATGCTTTTATAAATCACTTCTTTTTCCATGTTCTGTTGATGCTTCTTTTAATTTTCTCCTTTGTTAGCGGTTATTGCTCTATTTTTTCTGTTTTTTCATCCTTTCATTACAGCTTTTCTTTATGAAAGGAAAGCAAATAAATGAAGCCAAAGTTTTTCTACATTGTCTCCATGAACAGTGATATTCTCAATGCTGAGGCCACTGAATCACATACAAGATCCTCCTGCTTTCATCACACCCACTCCTGACACCAGGCGCAGATCCACTCTGGACGTGCCATCTGTTTTCCCAGATGTTAGAAAATCCTTAGTGTTCAGGGATGTGTAGATTAGGTGGGTTATAGGGGGATGGGTCTGGTGGCATGCAGTTCCTTGCACCACACACATACTGTCGCTGTGCCACTCACATTCACTCCATTTACATATGACACAGGCATAAGCTCTTTTGATAAACTGCTACTATAATTTTCAGCATTCAGCTGCTCTATTGAAGACCATAATAACCACCATTAGTGAGTTGATAGCTTTGGGAAACTCATCCACAGGATACCGACCAATTCCTTGTACTCAAATTAAAGCAGCACAATCAGCAGATTACTGTTTGACACTAGAGTTTTGTATTTTGTTATAGGTCAGTGAAAAGAAAAGCAGCAGAAGGACTGGCCTTCATTTCTAATAGATACCTCCAACCCACTTCCTTTCATACAAAAATGGTGGCATGGTGGTTCAGTGGTTAACATTGCTGCCTCACAGTGCCAGGGACCTGGGTTCAGTTCCACCCTCGCACAACTGTCTGTGTGAAGTTTGCATATTCTCGTCGTGTCTGCGTGGGTTTCCTCCAGGTGCTCTGGTTTCCTCCCACAGTCCAAAGATGTGCAGGATTGGCCATGCTAAATTATCCTTAGTGTTCAGGGATGTGTAGATTAGGTGGGTTATAGGGGGATGGGTCTGGTTGGGATGTTCCAAGTGTCAGTGTGGGCTTGTTGGGTCGAAGGTCCTGTTCCCACACTGTGGGGATTCGATGATGAGGAATAAAGGGAGCACTATCAATTTGGAAACAAAATGAAGCACTTGTCCTGCAGTCTTAAAACAACATTCTAATGCGTTCTCTCAATGCCCCCACTGCAACTGTGTTTTATTTCCTAGAATTACTGGATGGAGCAGTCTGAAGTGAGTGTGATGGATGGATAGACTTTAATGCTCACCCCTGTGGTGAGTTTTCAGGTGTCAGGAAGGAACCCTGGCTTTTCGGATCTCAGACTCGGTTAAGTCTATGGCAGGAAGGCCCATAGATACCTTTTCCGCCCTTACACCAACTGAGATCCTTAAGGCACAATTAATGCCCACGTAAGGGTCTAATGCCACCACCTGCATGAACCCACTGGAAGGAAGAATGGGGCATACCATGCGGACAACATGACAAGTAAACCCCAGTAAACTTGCTTGTGGTATCCCAAATGGAGGCTATGCTCCCTTGTTCAAGGGCATTTAACAGCCGAGCAAAGAATCCAGCACCAGAAAGTGGGCGACCTGCTGAGACCTTGCTGTTGACCATGACTCGTACACTGCAAAGACCCCCGTCACCGCCACTTACTTTTGGCATGGGACCAAACCCTGAGGAGGATGTCACTTACTAAATCCCCAGTGGCGCTGCCATTCAAGAGATATGCCAATCTCAGAAGTTGTAGGTGGGTAGCACTTTGCAGTTCTACTGATGGCACATACACTGCCAGGATCCTGAAACCTGGGGAAGGTCCACTATTTAAAGTGAGGAGCATTTGTGCATATTAACTCAAACATCCAAGCGTTATGGTCCAATTTGCACTGTTCTGCTGTTAAGTTTGGGAAATAGCATCTCATTACTGAAATGCATCACATGAACAGCATGATGTTGCTATGCTGGCACAATAGAATGAAATTAGACTTACACCAAAAGTCAGTTCTTGTCCAATCCAACCTGAGTGTCAGATTAATAATGTCATAAATGTTTATTCCTGCCAATTGTCTTCCCATGCATTGAAAATTATCCATTGTAAATGTGAAGTCACATTCCTTCAACTTTTAATTGTTGGAGATCCTCAAAATGAAACAAATGAAGGGTTGGATTTTCATCTCCAATAAGAAGTGTGAAGTGATGAAATATTGGACTTAAATGATTTTCTGGCAAAAATAACCTTTTCATCCGTCTTCCCTACCTCATTATATCTTCATGTGAAGCCCTTGACGCAAAATGCACACAAACCTTTTTCTGATGTGAGTTTTGCCTTGAGCAGGTTATTTGCCTGATGTGGCAATGTATGCATCGTTCCTCAGAATATAATCAACTGGATGTGGATAATGTGGCACTGGAGAATCCACCATCCATTTATTACAACTATTTATTAAATACTAATATTACATTTCACCGACACCCCAAATGGGCTAACATTAAGCTATTAAGTTGTAGGAGCAGCATGTTTCTTGAAGTGCGTCATGCTTCAGGTGATCCAAGTTAAGTTGGAGTCTGAGATCTTTCGATTTTCAGGTCACGTTTTATGATACTTTAGCAATGTCATGAGCACATCTTTTCAAGGTATACAAACATACTAACTGAGACATAGCATGCCATTTCTATGGTTAGGTTACAGATTGTGAGAGCTAGTGGAAATCTTATATCTTCGTGCAAACTATTTGTCATCCACTGCGAGTTTTGGAAGTCTGGAAAACGTATCTCCTCAAAGAGTTTGTGACCACTTGAGAAGTGTGCTAGTGAATTAGGATCATTCTTACGGTAACTGTGAACTGTTTTGACTGTCATCTTGATTTTACCTGATTTTCCTGAAGGACAATTCCTATTTGTTTTAGCTGTGTCTAAACTCTGATAACGGTTCAGTTAACTCAGTTCGTTGGACAGCTGGTTTCAATGTTGAGTGACGCCAACAGCATATGTTCAATTCCTGCAACAGCTGAGGTTACCATGTAGGTCCAACCTTCTCAACTTTACCCCTCACCTAAGCTGTGGTGACCCTCAGGTTATACTCATGGCCAGTCCTCTCTCTCTAATGAGGAAAGCTGTCCAATGGGCATCTGGTACTATGGCTATGTGGCCTCTACTTTGATGCAAAAGACAGTTCTATTGAATTGGATGGACCAGTGATTTTTCATTGCCATCGGTTATTGTCCTGTGTTAATATTAATGGTCGGTGCTTTATCTGTTTTGCTGCTACCTGCACATTTAGATACTGGTCAGGAGTTTCTCAGATTGTCCGTATCTGTACAAAGACTGTTCTTGAGGCTGCTTGCTCCTTATTTCTAAGTAAGACTCTTCAATGCCTCATTTACTGTGTCACTCCTTCATTATATCCGTACAGAGTAGTCAAATACATCTGTCTAGTGCAGAGTCTAAAACCTCTCTCTTCACATGGTTATCCTAGATTAGTGTTTTCTCTCCTACTGATGATTTTGTGCGTCTCTTTCTTTCAAAATGACTTTATTTCCAAAGTCAGTTGAAGCTACGACATTCTTAAGCTAGTGTTAAAAAGGTAGTGCAGAATTTGTACTCAGGTCTGATTCCATTTTAACTTGTTGACCAAAGGAACAAAATGTTGGTAATTTCAGAAGGGATAAACTTTTTTAAAAACAAAACCTTTTCCGTATTATCAAAGATTCTACATTTTAATGCTATCCTTTTGTAAATTTTCACCAATTAGAGTTACTACCTTGCTGTTCTAGCGATTTACAACAGAAAATTAGAGAAGTTAATGATTCTGATAGCTGCTTCTAAACCTGTTAGCAATCAGTTCTCTTATTCACACAATGACACAGTATTTGTAAATGTCTCCTGCCCTCCCATAATGATCATTCAGTGAAAACCACTGGATTGAAAAATATGCTTTAGAGTTAAAAAGACAAAGTAAAGTCAATGCAGAATGGCAGTTTATGTAAACTGAGATGTTCAGAGTCGATAAAGTTTCCTTTCAATTTTTTTCCTGAAGGGAGATGTTTATATTCCAAGAGCTTCATTCAGTGTTGGCTTTGTGCTCCAAACATTCTATCTCCCCGTAATCACTTACAAGTTTTTTAAAACTATAAAAATGGTAATTATGCGTAATTTAAAAAAGTGCGGATTATTGTGTTTTGAACTCCCCAAGAAACACATTACCATCTTCGTGAGTTGACTCGATTTTCTATTTTTTTTAATGTCAGTGAGAGGTACTGATATGCAGTGAATAGGTTCAACAATAATCAATTCAAACCACAGGGGAGCTGTGCTGGAACAGAAAACATCTTTTGACTCAGAGGAGGCTACAAACTGAGATTAGAATCCTTTTATTCTGGTACTTTGTGTCTATCCGGTTCCATATTAATAGGTTATTGACTACTGTGCCACACTGATGCTTTAACTTGTAATGATGCAAATAAAGACTGTAAGCCATTATCTAGGCTTCCTTGAGAACCTGGTGGTGAACAATAAAGTAATAATCAAACAACAAACCCACTCATGGTAATATATATTATTGAATTTTGACAAGTCAAATATATTTCTCATACTTCTTTTGTTTACTCTTTATTTTAAATCCCTTCCCTCTTCTTCAGTACTTCTATTACCTTACCCTGCTGAACACAATTCATTCTAGCCAAGATAGTGATGAACAAATTGTTACAAAAATATCCACATCTGAAGTGGGCAGTGTAGATGTAATTCTGAGATTCGGAATCCTAAACAGGAGGCATGCACTCTGGAAAAGTGATCATATTGGCTGTATTAGCGATTCTGAGCAGCACACCATTGAAAGGATATATTGAGCTAGGAGCAGGTATACATTTACAAGAACTATACCTGGGCTCCAACAGTTAAATGATAGGGAGCAGTTATGCAAACACGCATGTAATTGATTGAGGAGGTTAAGGAGTGATTTGGCAAAATCCTTTAGGATGAATTATTTTGGCAGTAAATGTTTTGAGTCCATCATAACTTCTTCAGTAAAGAGTAATATCAGACTCAAAGTGTTTCTCTCTCCTCAGATGTTGTCAGACCTGCTGAGTTTCTCCAGCACTTTCACTTTTTTCTTCAGATTTCCTGCATCCTACAACTTTGCTTTTATTTGAGTTTGTGGCAATGTTTAATATTGCACTCTGCAAACCTTATTTTGAAACATTCATTTTTCCATGTTAAAGGGGCAATATATGGAGGCAGAGTGGAAAGAAGATAATGATGATGCAGAAGTAAAGGTAGTGCAGTATGACAAATGATCTGAGAAATTCAATCTTTAGAAAGTAGAAGGTTAAGAGGATTTTGTTGAATAATCTAAATTATTAAGTAAAGTCAGGTGAACCCAGGATATGCTAATTAGCGCAGGCAGTGCAGTGGAACGAAAGGAAATAAATTTAAATTAGTGAATAATAATTGAAAATAGACTGTAGGAAAATTGTTTATTATGGAAAGGTTTAAGTAGAATTGAAATCATCTAGCAGTTAAGGTCGTAGGATCAAAGAAGTTTGACGGGTTCAAGCCCACTTTTGATGTGAGACAGGGTGCATTCATAGCGTACTTTTCCACAACACGAGGTCATTAAGAATGGAACTGAAGCCAATCTTTACAAGCTGACAGAGATCCACATTACAAACATGGACCTCCAAACCCAAAAGCTACAGTTTTGGTTTGTATCTTTTTATAGGGTCTCAGGTATGCCTCCAATTAACAGCCCACTATTTACATACGTTAAACTCAACTGATATATATTTAAGATGTAGAAGTTCGACAAGGCCAAAGGACCAAAAGTTTTATTTTTCTTTAGTATTTTGGTTTTCCTATTTGCCTATAGAATTTATACTTTATGAGACCAAATTGGTTTGGGTATAATGTTCTTTGCTCTACTTAGACCAAACCAAGGCAATAAAAAGCTTGACCATGTTTAATGGACACTAGAGCTATGACAATGTCTCTGGTGATGTAAATGAGGATTGTGAGGCATCTCGACTACTAAGCTGGGTGAAATACATAGAAAACATCAAATTGTGTTAATTTTACAACAGAAATGTTGGATATATAAAAAGTATTCACTTTTTGAAATATCTAGTGCACATCAAAATGTGGCTATCTGTCATGTTTGCAAACATGGTATGCGGGGAAATTGTTTATGATGTGGAAAGAACCAGATATAGCTTTCATGGACAATGAAATGTAATTTCTGTATCATAAGAGGATTTTAATTGATAAATACTTTCAATGTATATGTTAGGATCCTCTGAGGTTGCTACCCTGTATTTGACTTTGCTGTTTATTGCTATTGACCTAGATCTTTTTCCTTTTGTCCTAACACCGGGCACTTCAAGTTTTAATGTATGTTAACTCCACAGATGGAGACAATACACTATAGTTATTAACAGGGTGTTAGTAATAACAGTAACTTTTGTACATAACCTAAATTCATTTTATAAGAAAGAAGGCATGAGCCTTTGCCTTGAACTATGCTGAAAACAATTGTGGGGGTAGGAATTGGTCTGTCACTGGCTGTTTGGCTGCCTGCTTCATGGGTATTTAGCTGCTATTGTTTCAAAATGTCTGTACTGTGTAAAGCTGCTTTGTGCCAGTGACTGTTTTAGTTTCTCTTCTTCATACAAGCTCAGACCAGACATCTAGGTTGACTTTAAAGTATATATAATCTGCTAGGCAGCAAAGCATTCTGCTCTGAGCTGCACTACTTCCAACTTTCCAGGAGATTTCTGAACACATGACAGTCGAGGTCATAGTTACATAGCAGCTTACCTCAGTGCCTTATGTACATATTCATTAATTCCTATCTCTACGGTGACTGGCATATTGATAACCCTGACCAGGGATTTCAGTGTCTCTCTTGTGAAAGCCAACCAACTGTGCAATCTTTACCTACAAAGTGACAATGCTGTGGACGAGGGAAAAAAAATCCAGTCTTAGAAAGGAGCAAAGAAAAACCTGAACACGAGCCAATGGAATTGTCTGTTGCAACAACTATTCAGCTAGAAAGGCCCTTGAGGAAAGGTCCAACAGACAACACTTTCACTTAAGGGCCTGAGCAATCCAATTTCTTCATTGACTCTATGTTGAAAATCTGAGGTCTCTTTTCCTCATAAAATATCAAAGATTTTCTTTGTACTGAACTCCTTTTATCATCATACATCACCTGCTATTAGGTGTGTGACACAGAATACAGGCATACTTTGGAACATAGAAGTTGAGAAATACATATCAACCAAGTGTTTGATTTTTAACACCTTCTTTGCAATGATGAAATGCAGCATCCAACTGGCTTCTATTAGTCAAGTTTAACAAAATAATGTGATAGTTGTAAAAATAGACTATCAACATTTGATTTCCATCATTTGATTTTAATGCCAGGTGCATTTTCTGCACTAAAATGGTTTAAAGAAAAGGAAAAACACTGAGTTTTACAGTCATAGTCATCACTCGACTTGGTTAAACTAAGTTCATGAAACCATCAATGAATAAGATCCAGTCTGAACTGAGATTAACATGTCATCACAATGACTGAAACCAGTCACTCAGCTGTATCTCCTGTTTGATCGACACCTTTCTGGAAGTGTCAAATATTGGGATGAAAGTCATCTGCAGATTATTCAACTTGCAAAACCAGCACTGGAGCCAGAGACTGGATTACACACAGGAACTGTTTTTTGGGATCTTCATTTTGACCGAGTTAACCATATTTTAAATTGGTGCGTGATATAGCTGCATGCTAAGAGGAATGAAAAATATTTGAGTGCAGCAGAGAGAAGAGTGATGGATTCATAACAGCAGAACTGAAAGGCTTGCTTTCTCTCTCTTTCTTCCTGTTTATTTTCAAATTCTCTGAAGATAAGACCCATTGAGAAGCAAATCAAAGAAACATCTATTCACCAAGAACTCAAAGATACCCACAAAATTCGCCACTGCTGGGGATACAAACCCTCAATTAAACAATTTAACACCTCAAGGAATATAGAGATTTTTAAATAGCTTTGCTTTTATTCTTCCTGTCTGAACTGAGCGCACACTTTTTTAAACATTATACCTGTGCTTGCGTGTGTGTGTGAGTGCGTGTGTGTGTGTGTGTGTGTGTGTGTGTGTTTGGTGTCAAGTAATATTATTCTTTCTCGAGTTTAGCAAGTAATAATATCCCTTCCACACTGAAGAAAATGTAATAATTGGCCCCTTCATTTTGATTTATTAACTCCATTTTAAATTGACGTGCAAGATGGCTTGCTGTTAAAATTAATAAAAGAAGTGATCAAGTCAAAGGTGGTTAAAAAGAAAGGAACAAATTCTTCCTCTTCAGCAGGTTGTAACACAACAATGACCCAAACCAGTGAGCATATTTACCTTCAGAACATTTTTCACACTAGCGTTTCTCTTCCTTGAAGGTTCCATGTTTGATGTAAATATGACAGTGGAATTTATCCTTTCTGGAACCTGTGTCCACTCTATTCTGCCATTGCTTTCACAGGAGGCTGTTCCTATGGTTGTGAGAGGGGCAATCTTTAGCAAATGCTGTACTAAATAATGACTTGCAGCTAATCTTCAAAATGGCATCTTTCAATGTCTTTCAGTTGATGAATTTTATTTTGCTTTCCTCAGCTTTAAGTGCAGCCAACTTGCTTTTAAAAGCTGGCAGCACAAGATATACTGCCCACTAGAGCTGTCCAATAAATCACCCAATGTGTGCCAGTTACACCATAATGTTACCGGACTCCACAGTTCGTGCTTTATAATCAGACAGCTTTCATTGCCACATTTTCAGGCAGGAATTAATGTAATTTGGTAATTGTTGGTGAAGATATGGTGGCCTGAAGGACCTGTTTCTATTCTGTATAACGTTCTCACTCTATGACTATATAACTGTCCCTTCCATTATTATGGGGCAGTAACCATTTCCACATTCAGTGAAATAGTTGCATTGTATTCTGCTTTGTCATTTGCTTTGGTAATTCCAGAAGAAGTTTTTTTTTCATCCCTTCCTTCATAATTTATCTAATCTTGTGTCACTGCAGATTCAGCTTAGTTTAATATTGGCCTTTAAGACTGAAATAACACAATCTGACCTGACCTTGCATGCAACACTTTTCAAACTTTATTGTAAACACCAATGAATTTGCCTTTCAGTTCTCCTCTGGATCCCTTTTGACCCACATCATTTCTGCAATGTCTCTTTCATTTCTTTATTTGCCCACTTTGTTTGTAGTTCTGCTTTAAAGCTTCATTTAGTGCCTCTATATGCATTTGATAAACATGTATCTGGCTAGTGAATAGTGGGAGTGGTCCACAATTTAACCACATTATTGGGTGGTACCCCCAATCTGTGTTCCATCACCAAGTCAGTGGGATGTGGGTGCCCACCCTTGAAGCCTAGGGAGCAGCTTCCGTATTCTGACAGCAATAACAGGGAGATATGCCAACTGCAAGGTAAAAAAAGTAGCACAGGCCAGTCATACTGGCCTTTTCTGGAGTTTAAACCCACGCTTTAGGAGGTAGGCAAATATTAGGTAAGCCTGGAAGATTTGGTTAATCAGCTGAACCCCCTCCTACCTCAACATTAAATTCTAGTAAGAGCTAACTGAGTTGAATCACGAGAGTGGGACAGTTTACAATCTAGCAGATTTCACTTTTCCAGTGCTGTCAACCACTGCTCTGCAGTGGACATGTGATCTTGGGTGCATTCAGAAGAAACAGATGGGAAGTATAATGCTGATAACCTCTTCGAGAGCCTAGTTTGTTTGAACACTCTCCAATGTGGGTGGCAGCACTGCTTGTTAAATAAAGAGCTTTTTACAAGCTTAAATTGGGAGCAATTCCCTCACATTTCTCCTCACTTCACCTTCCCAATGGTAGCATTACTGCATTGAAAATTAGAGAGCTTGGACAAATGCTTGAATAGATATTTTTCTTTCTAAAAACTATTTGCTTTTGCTTCAAATATTCATCGGTGATTTTAAGAGTAGTATAAATTGAGAAGTTTAAAGGAGATCTGATTTAAGGAAAATTATTTTTATTGGATCTAGGGAACGATAAAATGGTCATATTCTAAATACATAAAGAAATGCTGATCATCAAGTGATCAGTCATTCTCTGCCTCCTCAACATAAAAAACAAGATGTTCTGATAATAAGCAACCATTTGGAACATCAGGACCATGACAATACATATAATGTCAAAATGTCTGCACTTATTATAAGCCAGTACAAATCTTTCTTTATTTTCTATGAAAGTCGACTTAAAAGGGATATGGGTTTATTTAAATGCAATTGAAAGTGTAACAACAAAAAGAGTTGCACAAATAATTGGTTTTTGCAGTCAAAGTTCATTGTAGCCCAGAAAAATTGTTATCATGTAAAAGACTATTACACAAGCTTTTAGAAAAATGTCAGGGACTTTCAGCAACTCATCTAATGGATGATGTTTGGAAAGTATTGAAGAAAAACAATCTGTCTATCTTTTGAAGAATACTTTAAGAGATCCTATGACTCACCTTCACCTGTATCTATTTTTTATTTCCTGAATTACACAGACATTTGATGAAATCTAGTAATTTGCAAAGGTGAAATAAAAGCATAAAGTGCTGAATGGTACTCTGTTGGTTCAGCATATCGAAGAGAAGAGAAGGTACACAGAAAGAATTAACCTTCCTTTCCTTTCATATCCAGACCCATGCAATTTCAACTTGCAGTATTTTCTTTTATTACTTTACGCTTGAAGCTTGCATTTTTATTCTCTCTGTTTGCACCAATATGGACTCTTGTTATACTTCTAGCTGGTGTTATGAATAGGTGAGGAGAGGGAATCAATTTCCCTTTTGTATACCTTCTCTCCATCCATTGCAATATACTCTTACTCAGTAAGGATATCAAGGAATATGAATGAAATGTAGGAAAATTAAATTGATAACTACAGGCATTTTTGATTCATGCTTTGCATGCTCATTGTTCTGCAGCTACAGACTTCACACCTAGGTCCATTGGACATCATCTAAGGATCAGTGGCTTCAGTACCTTCAAAGTTACATTTGCAGCTCCACACAAACAGAAACAAAAACAGAAATCGCCGAAAAAGTTTAGCCAGTCTGGCAGCAAGTGTGGAGAGAAATCAGAGTTAACGTCTTGGGTTCAGTGACCCTTCCTCTGGTTCTCTAACAGTGCCATGACAGTGAAATACTCACCATTATATGCTCCTGACTATAATTTAGATAAAATGTCCACTGAGGTGTCAGTATCTGAACTGGGGTGGGGGGACAAAGGGAAGGTTCAGGGTGTAAATTTGCCAGTGTTTCCTCTGAGGCTTTTCATGCTCTTTTCCTCAAAGGTGCTGGAGGAGATGTCTTGTGGGGTTACCCTCTTTACTGCCGTGAACATAGACATGTCATGGCTGCCTGTAAGATGCAAAACAGAGAACAGGTTGTAACCGAGGGTTATAGGTTGTGGTAGGTTAAAAAAGGTACTTTGACAGTCAGGTTAATGTCAGAGTTGAGCTACAATAAACTATGATTCTGTCTTAATAAAAACTGAAAGAACTGCAGTTGCTGGAAATCAGAAACAAAAACAGAAATTGCTGGAAAAGCTCAGCAGGTCTGGCAGCATCTGTAGAGAGAAAGCAGAATTAATATTTTGGGTCTAGTGACCCTTCCTAAAAATTGATGGCAGCTGGGAAAATTTTGTTTTTTATGTAGAAGATAGGATGGGGGGTGGGTTGGTAAGGATTAGATGACAGATGGAGATGGAGCCCAAAGAGAGAAAAGGACAATTGGACAGACAGAGGAATGGATAATGATCCACCTAAGATGGGTTGTATGTATTAGCAGACCATGTGATAACAAAGCCTGGTGTGTGGGGGTTGGGATAAGTACATGGGAGAGTTCGAGCCCAAAAATTGTTGAACTTGATATTGAGTCCAGAAGTCTGCAGAGTTCTCAAGTGAAAAATGAGATGCTGTTCTTCCAGCTTAAGCAAAGCTGAATGTCAGACACCCCATCAACCATGCTGGCCCTCTCAGCACATCAGTCATATTGAAGGTGGCAGCAGTCCTGATGGGCTGAATGGTCTAATTCTGCTCCTATACCTTATCCTATGGCTTTATTATGGAGCCTTTTCTTTCTGCAGTGATTTGGGTGATGACCAGACAGGTAGTGTCTGCTGGCATGGTCTCCTCTGTTGATCTTGTGAGATGAGGACATCTCTCTTCTGCAGTGCCCTGTCCATCAGGACCTTGAGATCCTTGTTTGCAAAGCTGAACACCAATTTCTCCTTGTTCACTAATGTGTCCAGTCAATGGTATGCAGCCACAGAGGGTACCTCTGGAATGCCAGTGTTTGTCCAGGTGCACAATGGCTTTTCAAATATGGCACCAGTACCAGTATATTCCCATCAATGGTGAGAATTTCTTGTGAAGGCAAATGCGAGAATCGGGCGAGCATAGAATGAGAGGGGCATTGTGGGAGGGGTAGGTAGTTAATGAGGTGTGTTTGAGATGATAGCTCAAGGAAACTTAATAGGTCTCGTGGAGGGAAATCCTCAATGAAACTTGATGAAATTCACACATCTAAAACATGTAACTCCAAGGTGTTCAATTAGAGTATCTTTTTCTCATTCACTTTTTCTATCCTTTCCATAAATCTAGTCCAATTTAATTTAAAATTATCCTCCTTTGTCTGTCTCATTAGCTGCATGTAGTCCAAATGCTAATAACCTCCATTCCTTCTTATTTTAAGTTCTGTCAATAGTCCCTAATTTCAGATCAATTAACTAGTAAAAGCAATATTTCATTATTTTCACTTTTCCAGACTCCCTTACTGTTATGTGTCCCCTTATTCTGCCAACAGGAAAAACCTATTTTTTTTTAAAACACACTATTCTGTCAGAGGAGCCAAAACCTGAATATTAACCATATTCCTCCAATTCATGGTCAAACAGGTCAGAGCCAATGGGATTTCTATCAGGCTCCCGCCAAAAATATTCTGCAATAATCATCCTGTGGATCATGGCGTATGGACATGGAGAACATAAAAATCACAGCATACCCTGGTAATACCATTATTTAAACAACGTTATAGGAGAATAGTAGTCAAAGCTTTTCATTTTGCACTCATCAGAATGAGCACACAAGAAACAAACTTGAAAAAGGGACACCAATTTATACAGCATGACAAGAGAATGATGTCTACTAGGGCTATAGTTGGCAGCAGGAACAGTTAAAGGTCAATCTTAGATATCAGACAAGGTAGTTGAACTCTGATCAAAGTGTTGACATGTGAATGCAGCAGAGATTGGCAGTTGTCATCACCCCTATCCTACATGATAATTTCTACCCTGATGAAATCATCACTCATTGTATATCACGCAAACTCATGCAAGTGACTTTGAGCATCACTTTTGTCCTTAAACTGTGCCTTGTCTACCTTAGACACCTTCCCTCAAAGAGTAATCTAAGAAATTTGAACAACTGGTGAAGTTAGCTGTCTCTCACTGCTACTTTTCAGTAAACCTACAAGTAGTTTTCTCCACTAACCAGATGCATGCTTCAAGCCAAAAGATATTTTATCAACTACACAAATGGATAATGTGACATATGTGTTTCAGTGCCAGTGTGATGCCAGGTATATAGGCTGAAGGTCCCAATGATTAGTGGACTGTATCAAACAACATGTCCCATTGACCAATGGGTAGCATGTTGATTGTGCTCAGCTAGCCTGAGTTTGCAAGTAGCAAGTCGCTATGTCCAACATTAGAGATAATTCTGCTATTGGACATCATTTGTCAAATAATCCAGACTAAGATAAGAATTACACTAGAAACCAATTTAAAATTATCAGTCAGGCTCTCAGTGTGATATACGTAATAGAAGCTACACATGTCCGTGCGTACATTACTAAAAGGAATTCATACATATGTTATGGAAACATAGAAACAATAGTGGGCCATTCAGCCCCTTGAGCTTGTTCCACCATTCAATAAAATCATAGCTGACCTGTGGCCTAACACCATATACCTGCCATTTGGTCCATATCCCTAATATCTTTTCTTAACAAAAATTTATCAATCTCTGATTTAAAATCAACAAATGAAATATTAACAGTATCAGGGGAAAATTGATGGCCTAGTAATATTATCGCTCAACTATCAATCCAGACCCCCATGTAATGTTCTGTGGGCCAGGGTTTGCTAATATCCTTTAGGAAAAGAAACTGCCATCTTTACCTGGTATAGACTACATGTGGCTCCAGACTCACAGTACCATGGTTGACACTTAACTGCCCTCTGGGATGCGCAATAAATGTGATACCCTCATCCTGTGAATGAATAAAATGATGAATTTGGATACATGCACAGACGCTTTCGCTGGAAACAGATAGGTTTAATAGTGACTGCCAATCTCTGCCACATTCTCATGGCAACACCCTGACCATTCAGACTAGAATTGACAGTTAACTGTTGTTAATCTATCTTTTTGCTGATTATGATCCAGTTATGCCGTAAAAATTGGCGTCCCTTTTCAAGTCTGTTTCTTCCATCACAGTTTCAATGAGCTCAAGCCTTCAACGTCTCATCTCTTTTTAGCAATGATTAAGTTCTTTAATTTATTTATTGTTATATTTATAACATATTGATCTCAATGTTAACAACTTATGTTTATATAGCACCTTTTGTCTGCACTCACTTTTTAAAAACATTGTTCATGGGATGTGGGCATCATTGGCTGGATTAGCATTTATTATCAATCCCTAATTGCCCAGAGGGCAGTTAAGAGTCAACTATGTTGCTGTGAGTCTCGAATTGCAAATAGGCCAGATCAAGTGAGATTAGCAGACTTTCTTTCATAAGGAACATTTGGGCATCAAAAGGGTTTTTCATGACAATGGCCAATGGTTTCATGGTCATCATTAAACTTTTTAACTTCCAGATTATTACTGAATTCAAATTCCATCATTTGCCATGGCAGGATATTGAACCTAGGTCCCCAGAACATTGCCTGGGTCTCTGGTTAACTGTCTAGTGATAATACCACTAAACTATCATTATTTCTTGTTACCCTGTAACCATGTACTCATGAGGTCAACCCCAGACTCAGTTTGTTTTTCCTTAATGTGGAGGTGCCAGTGTTGGACTGGAGTGGACAAGGTCAAAAATCATACAACACCAGGTTGGACGATAATCTGGTGTCATGTGTTTTTCCTTATTGGCAAGTCCCAATGGATCACAGAGCCCTTCATGGTTGGTAGAGAATTTCTATTATAGCGCTCTTCACATTTTTTTTGTTATCTGCGGGAGGTCTGTAACCTGTGGATAACAAGGATTTGGTGTAATAAAGTGACTATCACAAAGCACTTGACAGGAGCCACACAAGGTATCAGGACAGATGGCCAAAGCCTTGGCAAAGCAGCAGGGTTTTGGGAGAGCCTTGAAATGAAAGAAAGATGTGTACTTATATTGTGCCTTTTGTGACCAAATGTCTTAAAATACTTTATGGTCAAAGGATGGGAGAGAGATACGCATAAAGGTTCAGGGAAGGAATTCAAGGGCTCGGGGTTATCCAGCTGAAAATACAGCCACCAACATAGAGCAATTAAAAACAGAGATGCCAAAGAATCAGAAGTTCAGCAGCACATGAGCGGAGGCATGGAAATGCTGGGTGATTTTATGGAGAAGGTGGAAATAGATACCCTTAGGAATAGCATGGATATCTGATTGGAAAAACTCTTCCCTGGATCAAGTATGACATCAAAGTTGCAAACAATCCAGTTCAGTCTCAGACTGTTGCCAGGGAGAGGAAACAGAATGTGGAGTCAAGTGCAAAAATGGTAAGCCTTTAATCAGTGTGTTTAAATTTATGCCCATCCAGTGCGATCAGATAAGCAGTTTGATTATTTAGTGGATGGCTTTGGGAATGGCGGCACGGTGGCTCAGTGGTTAGCACTGCTGCCTCACTGCGCTAATGACTGGGGTTCAAATCCAGCCTCGGGTGACTGTATGGTGTTTGCTCATTCTCCCTGTGTCAGTGCGGGTTTCCTCCCACAGTCCAAAGATGTGCAGGTTAGGTGGATTGGCCATGGATGATGTAGGGTTACAGTGGTAGGGTACGGGGTTGGGTCTGGGTGAAATGCTCTTTGGAGGTCCAGCATGGACTCGATGGGCTGAATGGCCTACGTTCTCACCGGAGGGATTCTATGATTTGTGGGAAATGATGGTGAAGTAGAGCTGGAAACCATCATCATTTCTGTGGAAACTAATACTTGTGCTTTCAGATAATGTCACTGAGCATGTGGTTGAGAAATGCAATAATACTAAATTAGTACGCCTCTTGACTTACAGTGGTCATGAGACTCCTGCCCTGAGACACTGAATGGAAACATTCATCTTAGAGCCAATTCAACTAGAACACAGTTGAAGCCAGACTGTTTGTAGTGCAGGCTTAGAACAAGAAAGGCACAAGGATATTTGATTTAATGGAGAGGTGATAGCCTTGTGCTATTATCGCTAGATAGTCAATCCCTATACTCAGCTAATGTTCTGGGGGCCTGCGTACAAATCCCGCCATGGCAGATAGTGGAATTTGTACTCAATAAAAAAAAACTGCAATTAAGAATCTGCTGATGATCATGAAACCATTGTCGATTGTCAGAAAAACTCATCTGGCTCACTAATGTCTTTCAGGGAAGGAAATCTGTCATCCTCACCTGGTCTGGCCTATATGTGACTCTAGACCCACAGCGCTGTAGTTGAATCTTAACTATCCTTTGAAATGATCAAGCAAGCTAATCGTTCTAGAGCAGCTAGGTATGGGCAATAAATGGTAGCCAGCCAGCGACATCCATGCCTCACAAGTGAATTAAAAAAAATCTTTGGAGGACACCTGAGGTAAAGATCTGTGAGTAGGAAGAGAAGCCATTGCAACTAATGCTCTGGCCAAGATTAGACGAGTAAGAATGAAACCAAGTGAGTGCAGTTCCACTCAGCTGGCTGATTCAACAAGATAAGGGGGAGAATTGATCTTTTTCTCCTTTTTAAATCTAACACTCACTTCTGCGAGAGATTTATTATCTGATCCGATGCGTCTATTTTGTTCCAAACTGAACATGATTGTTGAACCTTCAGCTGGACAACATGTGTCCCTGTTCCATCGTGGGTACTTTGGTCATTAAAAAGTGGCGTTCAGACTGTATTGTGTGGGAGAACACTGCAAATATTGGCCTGCTTCCCCTCCTAACTTTCCAGATGACCGTGTTAGTTATCCGAAAGAAATAGTGGAGTTGATGTAGTAAACATGCTTTATTAGCATTAAGCAACAGAGGTAACTTGCTGGTATTTTAACAAATGCAGAAGAATGAAGACATGTGATGAACAGATGGGTTCTGATGATCTAATTGATCTCCTTAGGCTGCTAAGACCCCAGTTTAAAAACATATGCATTATCATTCAATAAGTCAGTTAATAATTTTCTCTTAAAATAATTCAAACCCTTGTCCAGTGTAAGCACCATATATAATCACATCATATAAGTTTCAAACCAGCGATTGTTCTGTGTCTAAAATTCTATTCCTCCTAAAAAGACCAACATTTTATTTTAGTTATTATAAGCATTACCATCTGACTCTTTAACTACAGTTCCTGCTGATTCTGAGTTGTGTATTGTTATGAAATACTTGGTTTTACATGATTGTTACAATGTTTGCATTATGTCCAAGTGGACACTCAGGTACCCTGGTTTAAGTTGCAGCTTCTGCAGGTATTCAGAAGACTGTAGAATGTTTTAATCATTTGACTTGTCAGGTGCATCCCATTCAAAGTCATAAAGGGGATCTATGAACAAGACCGAAATATTAGAAGCGAAGTAATTGAAAAGAGGAGAACAAAAGAACACTATTAGAAAAAGAAACACTGATGGTTTTGGAAATTACTTCCACTAACACTTGGCATCTGTGATGAGCTTGATGCATCACTCAGTTTTGGAGTGCAGAAAGAATGAAAGAAAATATCCTTGCAAAATGGAGGAAGAGAACTGGAGAAACCTAAACTCTTTCTTCCAAGAATACTTCATCGGGTTTTCGTAGTTGTTAACTTTTGGCTACATCTTGAAAGGTTAGTCTTGACATTTTCTCTTCTGCTCCTGGCTAATCATGAATGAGTTCTCTGCCAGCGTCTTTACCCAATATTATATGTGGGAAGCCAGGAGGAAAACATGACATCAGATAGCAGCCATTTCAGTACATTGCTGTTGAGAAGATACACAAAAGGCTGCACATTTTTCAAAGTTGACATTTAGAATATTAATAGATGACATGCAAATCTAGAACACATTGTTGACTCTATTTGATTATAAATATTTAATTAATTTGCATGGCATTATTTCAACTGCTTTATATCTTTTGAATGGGTTTGCACCTCCTTTAAAACAAATCCATTAAGTATTTGCCCATTGATGTATGCTACAATAATTTCCAGATTGAACCTCTGAAACTTACTAAGAAGACAGTGAAGAGAACTTATTGAGGGTGAGTTGTCCCAATTCCAGACCCAGGTCACAGATACCATATCACAGAAAATCTGACATCAATCCTAGGAAGATGTAATTCCTGTCACTACTATTCAATTATAGATGGCAATCTTAAAGTCAGAACGTTCAATGACCGCGTTGATTTCTGCATTATTCAGACCACAGGATTACCTCCAGTTATTACCATTGTAGTGTCGCTGATACTCCTCCTTCAGTTTTGGCTGCAAACAGTGGTGTAATAGCATCACTTCAGCTAGTAAAGACTCGTTGTGGGGCAAGATCAGATCAAAAATCAATCACTTTTACCTCCACAAAAAATTTCAGCCCAATTTAAAGCCATGGTTTCATTTATTCAATCTACCGAACTTAGCTCAGTAGAAAAACTTGAAAGATTTTCCTAAATTTCCCAAAACATACATTCTACTCTCTGAGATTATTCAACATAACAATTGTACCAATTTTGTCATCTTTGTTGCGTTGGGAGAGTGCTTTGTTTTAAATTTCAGAAAACATATTGTTCTTAACTTGCTTTTCAATATTATTATTCAGGGGACAGATTACTATTTAGTAATTACAAACAAACATCTAAAAAAGGGAAGAGAACAAGCTTTCACTATTTCAACTCCACAAAACAGTCCTCGTCTAGGTATGAGTTAACTTCAGTGCAGAGCTTCATTTGCACTTGTTCAGTGTGTTTTTAACCCAAAGTCAGAGAATTCACATGCACTACAGCCAAAGAGACACATTCAATTCTCAATCTTATTCGCCTTTAATGTAGTCTCTCTGGGTTTGAGTGCTAAATAGATGCCAAATTCCAGACAGTTTTGTACAATAGATCTATGTGTCCTGAGAACTGGGTTAAAATGTTCTCTTCCCATGAACGTTTCATTAACTTTGGAGAGGTAGTTTTTCATTCCATCATTAATTTGCATTGATATAAAAAGACAGTGTTCTAATCCAGCACTCTATCCAGACATTTAATTTTCTTTCTTTTAATCTGCCAACTCTGGAACAAAAATATTTATGAATCTCAGCAAAAATGCTCATATTACTTGACTGATTAATGTCTAGAAATGTTTGCAATACAATTAGTTTTAAAGCAAATATGAACATTAATGCCATAAACAGTGAGGACAAGAACTGAATGTGGAATGAAGCTACCTCAATGTTACTTCAACAATGTGTCTAACTCTTAATCTCAAAGACCATTACTGTACAACACCAGTGTGCCATTTAGTACAATAGAAAAATGAATAAAAAATTGGCCTGTTGGTGCTTGCCATACTTTTATTGAGTCATACAGCATGGAAACAGACCCTTCAGTCCAGCTTGCCCATGCCAACCAGATTTCTTAAACTGAAAATGACAAGAATTTTGTTCTGATATCCAGCAGAATTTCAGTTCTTCTCCTCAATCTTATTGTTAGGCAATTCCTGAGAATTGAGGATGATTTGTTTCCACTACCTGGTTTGATGGGTCTGAGATGGCTGATAAATCCAGCCTGTGATCTTCAGACTCTGCCTTTATGTAGGACAAGTGGTGCTTGAAGAGTTGGTAAATGAATTCTTTGTCGGCTTGTGTGCTCTGTCTAACTACTTGATTTCACCTGTGTGCATACCTGATGAAATCTCTCAATTTCTTTCATTCATTCATTCAGGATTCAGGACCTGATCTGAGTTTAAGTTAGCTGTGTATGTGTACATGGAGCTGCTACAACCCACCTTAGTATAAGACAGATAAAATAGCTGTTGAGTTACCATTTTCCTGAATTACTTAAAAATTAATAAGCATCTTTTAGATAAGGCAGTGAGAGGCTGCTACAGAGTAAAGACAAAATAGTAGTTAATTAATTTGATTGCAGTTTTTTTTTGCTGTTCCCTTCTCTCCTGAAGACTTTTATTAGGAGTTTCATACAATAAGTATTGCGTCTGATGGACCATGCTTCACAACAGACATGGACTAAGCTAGTTAAGTATGGACAAACTAACAACTGAATTCACACATAATTCATTTTCCAGTAAGGAATCTCTGGGCAGCTGCCAAAAGCAGGAACGCTGTCTGATTTTGGTTTTCACACCTTGATCGGTGAGCATAGAGGCTAATTGCTTTTCTTCAGTTGTTGGTGTATCTCAATACAGGACCAACAATTGAATCAGAAACCTTCTGAAGTTTGTAAGTCAGTGCTACACAAAAGGATACTCAACAGAAATGTAAAAACATGAGTTAGCTCCCATTTATGATTAAAATGGGCTAGTTAACCTCATGTGACATTGTGATCTACAGCTTGGACCTCTGTTAAGTACCATATTGTCCTGTCCTTCAAGGCTGTTGCTCAGTTATTCTCTATAGAAAAGTAGTCTAGATAGATTCTGAGACTAACTGAGGGTAAAACATTGTGGCTGTTGTAAGCTTCAATAGCTTGATAGTTGTGTAGTTCCTTTCCTTTTCATCTCTAGAATATTTCACAGTCAGAAAAAAAGTAGATTTGTGAACTATTTTACATGCTTATCTTTAAGCGGATTGTTTATCTGTGATTTTACATTGTTTTGTATAAAACGTGGGGTGTCCGCATGTATAGAGTGTAATCTATGCAAAGGATTCTCTCAGGGTTTTCTGTAACTAGTGTTTGAAACTATAAATTAAATTTATTAAGGAATAAAAATATAATGAATAGCACAGGAAGATATCAGAAAATAAAACACAATTTAAAGATTTATATATTGATAGGACCAATCATTTCTGTTGTCATTTTTATTACTTTTTCTGCTCAAATCCAAATATGGAATGAATAATGTCGCTTCTTTTTTTTTTCTAACATTGGCATGTTTCAAAACATGGTGACAGAGGTTAAAATTTCTGAAATTCTTATGTTGCTGTTTCATGGGAGAAAGATATGCTAAGTAAAAATATGCCAGTCTTTGTGTTTTGAATTACATACCATAGGATATTAGGTAATGTTTTTCTTCATCTCCCCAAGCTGACATTTAATATGCACAAATTATTGTAAACAGCAACATCATGTTTCATTCAGCAGTTTGAGGCAGCGTGAACTTGGGTCATTGTCCAAACTGAGCCTAGGACAAAAAGGAGACCATAATTACAGTCAGTAAATGCAAAAGATCTGTCACTTCATAAACGCTGTTGAATCCCTGGCATGGGACTTCAATCTAAGAACTATACATTGGACAAAGGACAGAAGAGTCATTTAATTTTGTTTCCTTTTCACAAGAGCCAAGGATGCAAAGTATTTGCTGCTGTTATGTGTCTGCATGTTACACTGTATGGGATGAGTGATGGGAACATTATGATATTTACCAATTTGTGGGGTCATATATTCTTTGTCAACCTCCGTGTTTAAGTGCAGCAACAACTTTGTCCTATTTTTCTTCAATATGTTTAAAACACAGAATCAGAACCACCCACCCGACCCTTCTCTTGTTTCTGTTACATTGGAAACACACTTCTATTTCACAAATTATTTTGGCTGTGAAATTGTCATATAAACGTCAAGTATGACGCAGCTTTTCCCGCTATAAGCCAGCGCTCACCAGGAATTGGCTACATGTACCATCAACTGTTTTATTTGTTTTTATTAACCACATCATAGAGGGAAGATCTCCCATTCTTCTCAAACTATTTTTGTTACATGTATGTAAGAATGCGAAGATTGAGTTATAATTATGGAAAACAAGTGTTTAAGTGAAAATAGTGTCAATGCACTTCATTCTTTCTGCACTTCATCAGTTAAGCAGCTTTTTTTGTTATTTTGATGTTATACAGATCACTTCAGCCATGCTGACCATAGTACAACCTTAATATCTCACCTGGTCTCGTAGCCAGAGAGACATGAATTTTTGAACATTTCCAGCATAATTTTTTTGACAAAAGGTTGTTCATCTGTGATTTACTTTCTATTGTATAAAGTGTGGCATCTGGAATATGATGCACCAAACATGAAGGATTTTCTTTAAGGTTTTATATAGATAGGGTTCATAAGCATAAAACGTAATCTACACAGCTTGCTGTACATAACTGAAAGGTTGGAATATTTTGAGAGGACTGGCCACTTTGTCATTTTTAAAGAGTTTTGTTGTTCAAATTCAAATACGGAATTCATAATGTTTCTTTTATTGTTCGTTGACAATTGGCATGTTTCACAACAAGTACTTTTGACAAAAGGCAAAGTCAGGCTTTGTTATGGTGGTGTGCTTTGTATGGCTTTCTAGAACTCCTATTCGGTGTTGCTGAATTGTGAGCTAGTTCTGGCTTGGATGGCTCTTTATTTTTGTTTATGGTTATAGTCAACTGTGCTGTAATTTCTTACTTGTGGTATTTGTTTAACTGATATGTCTGCTTATATTACAGTAGAAATCTTAATAGCACAACCTCATTGGTATACTTGCTGCATAACACATTTTGAAGGATTAAAAAAGCATTACCTGACAACTGACGACACTAACCCAGATGGAAAAAGCATTTAAAAGAAATAATATTGGAACACAAACACATTGGCCATAGTGGAGCTCTATCTTGAAGTACACAAGATGGTTTGAACTGGTATATCTCAATCACATGAGTTTTACTGTTCTGCTTTTCTGGAAAATAAAACACATAGCCACCATTTCACATAAATCAGAGCTGCCTGGTCTCACTTAGATATTTTAAATCAACATGTTCAGACATGTTACAACACATGTCTGGGGCAGGGGGTTTCAGAATGCAGACCTTTGACCTAGAGGTAGGGACACCACCATTGCACCACAAGAAACCTCCTCTTGTCATTTAGATGTTTTCTAATCAACCTGTCCAGAGATGTCATTACTTACTGCAGGTACTGTTGGGACTTGAACCTGGTTCAGAAATAGGGACATTATCATTTCAACCAAGAGCCTACTTTTCTTCTTGTTTATCTAAAATTTCTACATTAATCCTCCTAGCTGCCAATGGATGTTACAATCAATCAATCAATTTGATGCCAGACTTCCAATAATTCACAGCAAATTAATTCTACGCCTCCTGCATCTGTTTAATTGATCTTCAAGTGCTTTCTAGGTTTCATCTTCAACCACCCTACTCTCTGCATTATTTTTAAAAAGCGAACAGAATAACAGCTATCCTTGATCTTGAGCATACAGGTATAGTATTAGCCTGCACTCACCAGAGGCCCGTGTTAAAATCTTGATGATGTGTGGTGGTAGAACTGAAGTATTATAACTGACAGGAGTTGTGTTGTCTTCATCACACTAACACCGTGTTAATCTCTGTTCTGAGAAAAGGTCACCAGACCCGAAATGTTAACTCTGACATTTTTCTTCACAGATGCTGCCAGGCCTGCTGAGCTTTTCCAGCAACTTCTGTTTTTGTTCCTGATTTACAGCATCCACAGTTCTTTCAGTTTTTACTGTGTTAATTTCATCTTGCTGAAATTCCCAGTGCTTACATGTATTGTAAATGGCTAAGTGAGGAGAGCTAGCACTTTTATATACCGTGGCCCACATTCCAGTCAGCTCATCAAAAGTACAACATTTTAAGCCATTGAAGATAAATTCAAACTCTGGGTTCTGTTTATTCATCTTATGAAATCTCCTGATAATGCATTGATACTAGAATGAGTCAAGGAGGATTTTGTTGTCATTGGAATCTTTCTGTATTAATTCATCTTCTTTATTTACGCTACTAAGTCTATAGACAGGAAAATCCTGTTAAATCACCAGTCAGAATTCTCGAAGAAATGCAGGTATTAAAGGATTTCCTTTTGATAGTGCCTTTGTTATACATTATAAAAGATGCGTGAATGTGTTTAGTAGGAATTTTGAAAATAAAGTAAATTGTATTGAAGACCCGATACTGGCAATGATGTGGGACTGAAAATAATTAATAATTCTTTGTAATGATATTCAACATTTCAGCTTATGATTTAAACCATGAAAACAGCTTTTTATCTCCTCATTTGAGTCTTTTTGAAGCCAAACTGGTGGTAATCTGTTCCGTTTGTTAGCATGAAATGCACAGTCTCTCCCTCTCATGGTGTAATCAAATTAACTCAGGCCAGAGCATTTAGACATAGGATGGCAAGACTCAATATCTTCGGAACTTCTAAGAATGTGGCAGGTGCAGTTAGAGTTTAATATCTGAAACTTATTACAAGAACAAGGAGGTTCTTAAAACAAAACATAAAACAGAACTGTGGGAGCTGGAGACCTGAAACAACAGTTCTTGTTTTGTGACAAGGAAGTCTTGTTAGTTTGTCAAGATAAGACCAACCTTCCCAAGGTATTAGCTTCCAGAGATGTCTGGATGTGAGTGGGAATGTTCCCAGTTCCAAGTAGGATGGTAAAATAGTGGTAATTCAACTGGGCTGCAATTTAAACCAGGGTACCTGGGTTTCCACTTCGACATAATGCAAACAGTCCCATCATGCCAGCTGGTGGAATTTAAACTTAATCAATTAAAACCTTTGCAGTTAAATGGTAATCTCAACAGTAGTAACTATGGGTTGTTGAAAATATACACCTAATTAACAAACATACCTTCATTTTAAGAAGGAAAACTGCTGTCTTCACCAAGTCTCAACTATACGAGACTCTAAACCCTCACCATTGTGGTTAGTTCTTAAATGCACTCTGAAAACCCCTAGCAAACTACTCAGGTGTCATTGAAAAAAAACAACTCCAGATAGATCTTGTGTAATTTAACTGGACAGCAGTTGGCTCAGGGACTACCACAGATTCTGTGTCTAACTTCATTGGGGTTGGTTCCAAAGGGCCTATGCGACGTCAGAAACAAAATAGCTCCTCAACAAAGTGATAATTTGGGTCTCACAGCACACACAATGACACACAAGGACATCCTCCAAATGTTGGGACTTGGAGACCAGTGAGATATTTCTACACTGATGATGCACATTGTTGCCCTGATTCAGATGTCTGTTGCTCAACCTTTTGGCACATATGCAGTAGAAAATTGTTCATGTGATACCAATATTGAGGAACTCTCCACCAATCCCAAACACACAGCAAGAATGTCAGCATTGCTCATTGGATGATAGTTTAACATGTTATTATCGAAGTTGTGATGTAAATAGTTGCTGCACATTATGCAGGCTGTAGGATATTGGAAGGTGATTGTTACTTTGGCAATTAAGGTGAATTTTTTCAGACTTCATACCACTGCTTCTGCCTCACAGCCATTTGTAAGATTCTTACATCATGTTAAATGAAGTGGTCAAGAGCGTTTAGGGCCAGAATCATTGGCCAACACAGTGGGTCAAAGCTAAGTCAGAGTTCACAGAAAGACTTTTGTGGTCACAGATGTCTTTTACCTGTACTGTGACTGCTTGTTTAATGTTATTTCCCTTTGAAGGGCCTGAAATGAAAATCGAGACCCCACCCTCAAAGAATGAAACACTTACCTCATCTACTCTGGGTTTGATGGCAGCCATTTTTAATTCCAATGCTCACTATTGGATAAGAATGGAACGAATGAGTCACAGACTCAGCCTCTCAATGTCAGTGACCTCCCAACTTTTCATATTCCCTTCTTAGTTGCCTTAATCTTTAATCTTCCCTGCATTCTCACCCAACCTATTTATTTAATCCTTCATTTCCCAACTTTACCCACAATCATAAGGGCAGCACAGTGGCTCAGTGGTTCGCACTGCTGCCTTACAGTGCCAGGGGCCTGTGTAGATTTTGTACATTCTGCCTGTGTCTGTGTGAGTTTCTGCTGGGTGCTCCAGTTTCCCTGCACAGTCCAAACATGTGCAGGTTAGTTGGATTGGCCATGCTAAATTGTCCATAGCATCTAGGGATGCGCAGGTTAGGTGGATTAGCCATGGGAAATACAGGGTTACAGGGTTACAGGGATAGGGTAGAGAGGTGGGAATGGGCTGAATGGCCTGCTTCCACACTGTAAGGATTCTATGATTCTATGACTCAGGGATATGGCTTCATTACACCAGACATAGTAATGCAATGTACGCCCACTGATGCCTGGGTGGTGCTGATAGTCAATGACACGTCCACCCACCTTATCTCTTTGTCTCCAGTACTCCATCACATCCCCCCCTTTATATTTTGATTTTCCCCCTCTTCATAATTACTATTCCCCTGCATCCCAACATGTTGTTTTCAACTCCAAATAAATTAGCTTCCCAGACTTTGTCCTGTGGCTCCTGATAATCCCCACCCTCCTAAGCTTTCAGTGGACAGACTCCCAGAACTAAGAATGGCCCGCCACTCTAGCCGACTTGGCCTGACTTGAAAGGCCAGTCCCAACTATTGAGTGACCAGCACCCTGACGGATCTGCACGCAGGTCCCTGACTGACTTGTCGAGAATCCTCAGATTGGTTGCACTGAACCTGCAGGACTGACTGTGGACCATTCCCTGGACCCTCTGACCATGACTATCCCAAATGGTCATTGACCGTGTTCAATACTCTGGACTGATATTGGGCATCATCCTTGACTCACTGTACTGGTACTCCCAGACTCGATACTGTCTCCCTTGACTTCATTGAGGAGTAATCCCTACTGACTGAGACATGGCCATTTGGTTGAAGCACAGCAGCATGTTTGCCATGTAACATGCTGGCATTTGGCATAGATGTGAGATTGATGTAACATGTACAACTCTCGACTGAATGCTGCTAACAGCCATGACGAGCTGCTGGACTTTGTACCCTAAATAACAAGGTAAGACAGAAATACTGTGAGCCTTTAAGCTCTAGCTAATGGGGCAAAGTGCAAAACGGCAAGGCAAGACAGAGATGCAGTAAACATCCAACTAGGTGAAAAGTGACTGAACATGAAACGAGCCCTGAGGTACATCCTGATTAAATCAATGGGAGAGGTGCCTGTCTCTACTTGTAAAATGGCATACCAGCAGCATTCCAATGATAGGTGCTGCTGCATTTCAAAGTGCAATATTTAAATGCAGAACTGTGTTGCAAGTGTGTTGGAGATGTGACATAAGAGTGTGCTGAGACCAGTTTTTGTCCGATGCTATCTTCTGTGGCTGGGGGTATGGGCGATCACTACCCATGCTCTGAGATGGTGACCACTCTCCTGAATCAAGAAAATATTGACAGATTATTGCCAGTACACCTGGAATTTCGGCTAACACTTCTTTCAATATTCTTGGACAAATCTCAACTAGTCCCGGTGCCTCATCAACTTTAAGTACTGACAGCTTATCCAATGTTTCCTCTTTATCAATTTTAAATCCTTCCAGTGAGTTTCCTCCTCTGCAGCATGGTCTGGTCCTTCTCCTTCCTTGGTAAAGGCAGATGCAGAGTATTCTTTTTTTAAATTTCAAAAATATTCTTTTACTCAAAAAATGTTTTCATCTACATTCACAATTCTATACAGTCTTTGCACACCAAGAAAAACAAACATTGGAATCTGACATTCCCTGCAGCTGCAAAAACCAAAGGCATTTCTTACTCATGCAGGACCCTATTTACATACATTGAGGCAACGACAGTGTCTGATAATTGAACAGACCCCACGTTACACATCACCAGAATGACCTTAAATGGTGGTCTGTGCCTTAGTGGTAGGCTGCCCCAAGCTTTAGTGCATCCCTCAGCACGTAGTTCTGGACCTTAGAATGTGCCAGTCTGCAACACTCAGCCGAGGTCAACTCTTTACACTGGAAGACCAACAAGTTTCAGGCAGACTAAAGATTTAACTTCTTTTTATTTCAGAAGTATACTTTATTCATAAAAATATCTTTATATACATACATAGTCACTAAAGCAGTTCAATTCTGTACAGTAGTGTATGAAGAAACAAACAAACATTGGAGTTTGACTCTATCCAACAAACAAACCAAAGGCATGTCTTTCTTGTACAAGATTATATTTGCATATGTTTGGCACCAGAGGGGCGGTCCAATAACTGAACAGATACCCCCCTGCAGCCACCTCAAGGACCGTCTTGCAGTGGCACAGAGAGTCCGAACGTACAAATAATGTCTTGGTGCTTGTGGTAAGTTCTGGTGATGAAATATAAATGACTTTGATAGTCTGACTAGGGAATAACCCAACAGGATCATTTCTGAAGAAGGGTCTAGGCCTGAAACGTCAGCTTTCCTGCTCCTCTGATGCTGCTTGGCCTGCTGTGTTCATCCAGCTCTACACCTTGTTATCTCAGGATCCACCCTTTCCTTTTCCTGCAGAATCTCAAGGGCGCCAAGTACTGAACACTTCCTGATGGACTTGCAGTCAAATGTGCTTTTCTTTGCAAATTTCTCCATGAAGGACAGGTTATACGGAATGGTCCAACTACTTGGCCAGACCCATCCTTCGTAACACCAGGGACAAGTAGAACCTCAGCACGTAGTGACACTTGGTGCTTGCAAACCGAAAGTCTATGCACAGCTTGACGCAGCCACATGCAAAGGTGGCCATCAGGATGATGGTGGCATTGGGTATGTTCATTCCCCCTTTATCCAGAATTTTTTACATGGTGTCCCTGTAGGCATGGTCCATCTTAGACCTCCAGATGAAGTGGAAGATGGCTTGGGTGACTGCAATGGTGCAGGGAATGGGAATGGGTCAGATCTGCACCACTTACAACAACAGGGACAATACCTCACACCAGATAACCAGGCTTTTACCCTCAATGGAGAGGGAGTGGTGCTCCCAAAGCTGAGTGTCTGCCTCACCTTGGCGATACGCTCCTCCCACAATTTTGCACACACTCCAGCCCCTCCTAACATATTCCCAGCACATTCGGGTAATCTGTCCTGATAGTGGGGGCAATAAAGGATCAGCCAGTCCAGTTCCCAAAGAATATGGCCTCACTTTTACCTTGATTAACCTTGGCTCCTGGGGACAGTTCAAACTGGTCGCAGATGCACATGAGTCTGTGTACTGACAGCAGATCCGAGCAGAAAATGGCAATGTCATCCATGTAAAGGGAGGTTTTGACCTGCAGGCCCCCATTGCCTGGAATAGTCACCTCTCTCAGGCTCACATCCTTCCTGATGGACTCGGTAAAAGGCTCTATACAACACACAAACAAGGCAGAACAGAGTGGGCAGCCCTGCCTGACTCCAGTTCTGATCAGGAAGCTTTCTGATTCCCACCCATTGATTGAGACTGCACTAACAATGTTGGTGAAGAGCAGTCGGATCCAATTGCAGATTCCATCCCCAAAGCCGATTCTTGTGAGCATGAACCACATGTAGGTTTGTGATATCCTGTCAAAGGCCTTCTCCTGGTCCAGGCTGATGAAGCAGGTGTCCATCGCACTGTCCTGCACATAGGCAATCATATCCCTGAGGAGTTCAAGGCTCTCAGAGATTGTCCTGCCCAGTACAGAACAGGTTTGATAGGGTGAATCACTGATCCCAGAGTAGACCTGACCCAGATGGCAATGACCTTAGAAAGGAATTTGTAACCCACATTTAACAGTAAAATTGGGGTTGCCAATTTCTAATTTCTTCCTCTCCCCCTTTGGCTTGTGGATGAGGGTGATGATACCTTTCCTCATGGATTCGCACATGCTACCTGTCAGAAGCATACTGTTGTACACCTCCAGCAGGTCCTAGACAATCAAGTCCCACAGAGCCAAATACAACTCAGCTGGTAAGCCATCGCTTCCAGGAGTTTTATTCTTTCCTAAGGACTCAAGGGCTTTGGTCAGCTCATCCAGAGAGAACGGCTGGTCCAGCCTCTCCTGCATGCTGTTGTCTAAGTTCTCCGTGATAGAGGACAGGAACAACTGGGAGACTGTGCTGTCGGTGGGCTTTGTGTGATACAGTCTGGCATAAAAGGATTTGCTGATCTTCAGGATGTCAGGCTGAGATGATGTCACCGAGCCATCTTCTTCCTTCAGGCTGCTGAGCACGGAGGTCTCCTTGTGCACTTTTAAGAAGAAACACAAGCATGTCTCATCCTGGTCCACAATGTGGACCCCAGACTGGAAGATTATCTTGGAGGCCGCCGAGACAAGAAGCGAGTCTTGCTGGCTCTTCACCTCCTGGAGATCATCCGTGATATTAACCCCCATTGTCTGCAGCAGGAGTAGGTTCTGCATGCTTTTCTGGAGTTTGGACAGTTTTCCTCATCTCTGCTCGCCTTCTGAACACCTTTGAGGATAAAGAACATCACTCAGCCAAGACTCCTGCCTCCATTTGTAAATCCTGTTCCTGTATCTGTATATGCCTCATTTCTTCTTTTTCCCCTTTACTGTCAGTGAACCACCTTTTACTATTAGTGTACTTGTAAGGATTCCTGTTTATGTTAACTGCTAGTCTTTTTCATAATCTCTCTTTGGTATTCTTGTTTACTTTTTCACCTCCCTTCTAAACCTTCTGTGTTCAGCTTGGTTCACAATTATATTTTATACCAGTTAGGGATGGGCAATAAATACTGATCCAGCCAGAGACAGCCACATCCCATGAATTTAAAAATCAGCTCAATCTGACTATTCAGTCATTGAGAATACCTCTGTGCCTTTCTGGTTTGAATTGCTAAGTCAGTTAAAGTAGGAGAGGAGATTGTTCATCCTCAACCATGTACCCTTAGAACCACCCCAATCACAAAGCAAACCACTTGCAAAGCCTCACTATTTGTTTGGGCTACTTCGAAACTCATCATGATGCCTATAAACTGACTTTACCTTTGATATCTGTTTCCTTTTTCCAATTACCTGGTATTTAAGCAAGATTGATGTAAAACTTTCCGTCGGTCTTCAGAAATGGGAACTAATTTGTTTACAATCCTCACCAGTCCTGTATCCCTGCTTGAGTTTGATATATCCAGTCAAAATCTTGTTCTGCCAAAGCATTCTCAGAAGTGACGGATGAAATCAGTGTTGACAAGAACCAGTCTACCATGCATTCTTTGTCAAATTTAACACATGGCACTTCATTTTAAAGCTGCAATTGCCATTATTGTTGTTGTTTGCGAACAGTATGCAGTCCAGAACTAATCTTGAATGAAATTGTTTCAGTCAGCATTGATAAAATCAGGTCACAATATGATGTGAGACTTGACAATTGAGTTAACTGGCAATCTGAGTCAATGTGATGCGAAAGGATTGTGAGCCATATAGAGGATGCACACAAACATGACAAGAATTTGCTTGACTTAAGCAAATTGAAATATTAAATGCTTTTGAAGTCAGAATGATTGTACAACATTGACTGGATGTAATGGGGCATGGCCTTCCCCCAAAGTTCCCACTCCTCCCAGATGTAAAGTTAGTGCGTTTGGAGCCCACTCATCTCCATTGATGCTCCCCGAGCAACAGTAATTGGTTGGAGATGGGATTTCCACCTCTCTCTCCCTCTCTCTCTCTCTCCGTCAGGAGGAAAACCCCCTTAGAGTACTGCCAGCCAATCATTAGCTCTCTAGCCCCAGCAGTGATGGGCACTGCTGAGATTGCAAGCAAGGAGCCCAGATTGTCAGGTAATTCCAGGCTCTAGCAAGGCCGAGGCTCCAAGGTCTCAGCAAAGGGTAGGGACCCAGATTCAAGAGGCCAGAAGAAAGATCAAGGGAAGGTGACTTTGAGGGTGGCATGGATTTGGGTGATCCAAAATACCACTTCTGCACACTAACTTCTGCAAACTCTTCTGTGCTTCCGGATCCTGAGTATTAGTAGGAAATGGAGATTGTCTGACACAAATGTTTCGAGTTCACAACAGATAATGAAGAGGAGTGAGAACTTTGCTCTGTTTTCCCCCCGCATCTGCACACTAACCAGACACCAGCCACGCAGCTATAGCTATCGAGTCTCCTGACTGGATTGGGTCCCACACCCCTGTGGGAATAATACCAGTCCAATCCAAAGATGTTCAGCAGGTTAGGCAGATTGGCCATGCTAAATTGCCCCATAGTGTTCAGGGATGTACGTGCTAGGTAGGTTAAGTCTGGTAAATGTGGGGTTATAGGGTTAGCAGTGAGATGCTCTTCAGTTGGTTGGTGCCGGTGCTCTGCACTAGGGATTCTATGACTCAGTGACATTATCAGGCCCTTAATTCACCATTAATTATAAAAAAAACTCTATACTTTCTGCATTATCTTAATTACATTAAATTTGTCTCCTAATTACTGACTCATGATTGAATACATTTCCTTACTTATTTTATCAAAATCCTTCATAATGTTGAAAGCCTCTATCAGATACCCTCTTAACTTTCTCTGAAATTGTGAATGGATCTCTGTTTTCTGTGAATTGTTTAAAAGCCTCTCCTTCATGGAATCAGCAAAGTGAAGTTTTCTGTCCTCTGGCTCTCCATGGTCTTGACATACTTCTTAAAATAGGGCAAAGAACAATAATCCACAGTCAACCATGTATTTAATTAGCTTCAAATTCTCTGTTTATTTTGTGTATTGTGCCCTAATCTTAAACTTAGCCTGCTATAAGACTTGTATTTGACTCATACTGGCTATTGGAATATATGTCATTTCATTAGTTTGTTGAAGGTATCTTTACATGCTATATTCAATGCAATCTGTCTATTGGGAAGCACTAGGTTTCTTTATTGCCTTCCTTTGTCTCCTTCTCTTTGTCCTGGAAAGGTATTCTTTAGATTTTGTTCTTCAGGAATTGACTATAGCCTCAAACTTAAGCCAATTACTTGTTAATTTTAAAATGTGCTTCTGGATCCTGAGTATTAGTAGGAAATGGAGACTTTCATAACAGATAATGATCAGGAGTGGGAACTTTGCTCTCGGTTTTTCCCCTCCTGATTCCTTACATGTGTTGTAACCTCCCACTATCAATTAGCTAACTCTAAGATTAGTACAAACATTAATCCCGGGACTTTTCTCTGTCATCTGGCATGCAATTGCATTTACCAAGTGAACATTACCACTTACTCTAAATCTAGCAATTTCTATCTCCTTCCCACTTCTATTTTTTTAATAAATGCTCAAACTCACTTAGGGTCAATTTCAATACTGTTTTGCCTTCCCTGAACTGAAATGACATCATTCATAAAGTGACATCCCAATGCTGCAAAATTTGCATGCCAGACGAGATTGTAAGATAACAAGAAAACGACATTGTGCCTTGGGAGCTCAGCTTTCTCAAAGTCCACTCATTTCCAGAAAATACAAGGACCTTGAGCCGGATGTTTATCCTGTCCACATTCATACTGATTATGCATGACCTGAGGGTTCATTTGAGGGTAGACCAATACTGTTTTTCCTCCTTGAATCTTAAAACTCACTTCTCCCTTCCCTCCTTTTCTTCTGGGTAGTTGCATTTATTTTACGCATGAGGCAGTGTTTATGATGTGAGGCACGTGGACTTCCTCCACATGTGTCCAATTCCCTTCATTTCAGAATCACGGCTATGTTTGTCACTATGACAACAGAGACCATAACTATGTGAGCAGGTGTGCAAAATGATTGCTGTTTGGTCACGTCAGCTACACTCATTTCTCCTTTTATCAGAGTATGTAACAATAGGTTTTAAGGAATATTTCAGAAACAATTCCCGGCTGACTTGTATTTGCATTTGTGAAGCATTTTGATGCTGAACTTTAATTGTGTTAAGCAGCAGTTAATTCTGTCACTCTGGAATTTAAACCCTGAGCTTACTTTGTGAAGAGTTAACCAGGCTAGGATTATTGACGTGTTCTGTGAGAATCAACTCATGTTTGAGAGCAGCAGTTCCAGCTGTGTGACATCAGAAGGCAATGTCCCTGTGGTTTATTGCTCTCTGAGGTTACTCAAGGCTACTGTCACCTAAAGTCAAACAACAGCAGCATTGAAAGCTATTTTTGGCCTGCTGCAATCATTCAGGAAAGCCAGCATTCTGTACTTTGCACAAGAATGAATGCTCCTAAGCCTGCTGTGGCTGCCTACTATAACAGGCAGTATGTGGTTAAGGGCGTCGCTAGGCCTTATGCATGCTCTCTTCTGCAGCTGTGACCGCGCTCAAGTGCCCCTGAGAAGGAAGCTCACAGTGTCCGTTTACATATTGTGGTCTTCTACAAGCAGTGGACACCAGAGGGACTTGAAAAACAAATAACAGAATTGTACTTTAATTTGCTCAGTTTCCTTTTTCTTTACTTAGAGTTTGAACTTTATTAATCAACATCCGTTAAAAAGCATACTCTTCCATTAAATTTTGATTTTAATGCCTGTGTTATCCTAATTGGGAATTGGCAAGAGTTAGCATGAGGAGGAACTTTACAAATGCACAGTGAAATTCAAAGCAAAGACTCCCTGCTTCCACAAACGTAGGGCTGGATAATGTACTCCCTTGCAGTTGAATGCAGGTTGGGTGGGAAGTGGGGTGTGCTATGTAAAATCCAGTGGAAGCCATGTCAGCCACCTATCCCTTCACCTTCCCCACCCAACGCCCCCAGACTTCCCATGATTAAATGGAGGGTGTGGGTGGCTGCAGCTGCCCTGCCTTGGGCCTTTAGGCCCTTATGCACCCAATTAATCACTCTGCCACTGCCAATATCATACCTACAGTGAGCTGGAGGAGATGCCCCATTTGATTGGGAAACCTGGTAGGTTTGCTTTTCAAAACAAGGTAAGGAAACTTCATAGAACATAGAGCAGTACAGCACAGTACAGGCCCTTCGGCCCAAGATGTTATGCCGAACTTTTACCCTAATCCTAAGGTCTATCTAACCTCCACCCCTACCTTATACTATCATCCATATGCCTATCTAATAGCCGCTTAAATGCCCCTAATGAGGCCGACTCCACTACCCTCTCCGGCAATGCATTCCACGCCCCGACCACTCTTTGAGCAAAGAACCTACCTCTGATGTCTCCCCTATATCTACCTCCACTCACTTCAAAACAATGACCCCTCATAATAGCTACCTCCGCCCTCGGAAAGAGCCTCTGGCTGTCTACTCTATCTATACCGCTGATCATTTTGTACACCTCTATCTTTCTTTGATAATGTTCCTGTGAAGTCCCTAGGAGTGTTTAACAATGTTAATAAAGCAATATAAGGGTAGGAGGTAAGCTTTCTGTCACTCTAGCCTGTACCAGCTTAGATCATGGCTGTCCTGTGAGTCTTTAGTTTTTTTACCTGCCTTTTACTTAATTTACTTAACAACTTCAGTTAAAAAACGTTTCAGATTTAACACAACCATTGATCTAAAATCAATTGATGATTGCCCGAGTTCCAAATTTTTTACCATTCCTTTTGTGCAGAAAGTTTTTAGGTTGCAGCTCCTTGTCCCAAACTCCTAACCAGCAGAATGGTTTACCTCAATCTACTTTATCTATTAACCCCAAATAAAACTTTGATTAAATCATTCCTTATCATGCTCTACATTCCAGGGAGTACAAGCCTAGTTTGCATAATCTTTCCTTTTGTTTAACAACTAAGTCTAGAAATCATCTAGTAAGCAGATGTGACACTCCTACCAATTACAGTACGTCTTTCCTAAGGTGAAGTGTCTGAGCTGCACACAATGCCTCAGGTGGGGTCTAAACAGCAATGTTTTGCTAAAGCGTATAAATTCTCCTTCCTCGCATAATCTACCAATCGCCAGTATTTCAATTGCCTTTTTGATGATTTTATGCACCATATTTCATGATTTTTAAAGATCTATGAAAGTGGACCCCCCAAAAATGCAAATACTTTGATTTTTACACATATGCTAAGTTACAAAACTTGACATTCTTCCCAGCAATTATATCAAAGTTACGTTAGTGTAGAAAGTCAATGTGTTACATTGGACTAAATTTTGCAGAGCAGGTCAGGGTGCATTAGCGTCTGCATTGCTGACCTCCGTCCACTATCCTCCACCCCTTCTGGCTACAAAAGTGACTGATGTCAAAAGAAAGCAGCTACCCGATATTAATAACATGCTGTGAGTGGCCTTAACCACCTGAGGATGAAACACCTACTTCTTAGTGGGAGGGAATCTCACCCTCAAGATTTTCCAGACAATCTGAATGGACACTGCTGGGATTGCAAGAGGGCTAGAGATCCTGGAGGACTTGGAAGAAGGTAAATGCTGAGCTTTTCGTATGGGAAATGATTGAGGATGCTAGGATGCAGGTTGAGGAGGCAGGTTTTGGACACCAAGTGGGAAGGCACAAGGGCTGGCTGGGAGGGGGCTATCATCTTGGATGGTACCCTCACTGCACATAGGGCACCACAGAATGATTAGCATCCTTTCCTTCCTACTTTTTCAAAAAAGTGATTTAAAAAAGTGGCCTTCTGAACGTTACCCACCTGCCCAAAACAACAAACTAAAGCATGGTCAGTACAGTATACAGGGAAGTTAGATTGTTAACAGGCTCAACTGCTGTTAATTCTATCTTTATAAAATAGTGGGCAGGCTGCAAACATCAGTCAGTACTGCCTTCCGAGTGTATTTTTGTGGCCATGTTAAGGATGGGCAGCAGGGTGCTAGACTGGCCATCAGTCATACGTTTAATGCATCTCTACCAAAAAGACACCTGGAAACTGGCTGTAATGTTCAGCCCATTGTGTTTAAATTTCTTCATGGGCTCACACTCACTCTGTCAGTAACTTCCACCAGGCCTACACCCCCTTTCATCTACCTTCAAATCCTGTGATTCTGGCTTCTTGTGCAATACATCAAGCCTATTCCCCTTCAACCCTCTTCCTCTACCATTCCCCCCCGGACCCCTAACTTCCACAATTAGTAACCATGCCTTCAACTACCAAGGCCTCATCCCTCCCTAACCCTTCCACTTCCCTCTATCCTCCTTTAAGACATTCTTTAAATCAACTTCAATGCTCCAAAACTCTGTAAAGTGCCTTGCAGTGTTAAATATGCTGCATAAAGGTGACTTGTTCGTAATCCTTAGGTTCTGTTATAAATTCAAATACAAATGCAAGTTTATTGTGTCTTCCACCTGCTATTTGACCATGGGAAGAGAAAAATTATTGAAGATTATACAGAAAGCAATTGTTGTGCATCGTCTCATCTCTAGTATGCAGTTTGCCCTTGAGGGACTAGGTCATGATATCATCACCATAGCATAGCATGTGACCTGATGGCATAAAGGTCTCTAAGTCCATCTTGTGACAATATTATGGCTTTAAGATTTGTATTTTGTCCTGGTTTTTTAATGAAGAAAGGTCAAAACAGAGGTTCTGAGCAGTCTGCTCAAAGCTAATAAAGTAAACAGCTTGTGAGGCCTTGTTTTTTCAAAAAAATGTTGAAACAATAGAAGCAGTATGAATGGGTGGGGTCAAGCTCCCACAGAACTAAAATTTTTAATTTTAGCTTTCTGCAATTGCTGAAGCCTTGAAACTGGATGCGGAATCTCTTATTCCTTTCTCTCTGTTACAGCTAAAAGCTGGAGTTCTCTTCCTGCTGCTGGAATTGCATGTGAGACAATTTATTTTATTGCATTTGCCTTTGGCAAGGGTGGGTTTATGGGATGTTATTATATTGGAACAGTTAATTGATAGTAGTTAATACAAATATTATTTTGTTAAGTGTTTCAATGGTGTTACAGTCAATTTTCTTTTTTTATTTTGTCTGTATTTCAACTGTAGTGTAAAAATAAAGTGTGCTTTGCTTAAAGTTGAGTAGTTTGACTATTTGAATTGCATCTGGAACTCAATGCCTTACACTTACCTTTAAAAAAAAGAAAAAGTTAGTCTCGAGACTATCTTCTTAACATATTTTGAGGGGATTGGTCTGGTCCACACCAACCTTAATTGGGGCCACTTGAAGCATGAAGTGCTAGTGGAACCCTGCTACTGTTAAAAACCATATTGCTTATCATTAACCTAGGCATTCAGATGTCAGTGATTATAGTATATACATATATAGAATTAAAGTTAGATTTTATTGTGACGGTATACCCAAGTACAGGGATACAGGAGTACTGTGAAAACTGTACAACGTCGTCATTCCCAGCACCATCATATGTACAAAGTAGACAAATAAAGAAATAAAGTTAAACATTCAACATTGCAGTCCTTCTTAAGTACTTAGCTATGCTGGATTCGCACTCCTCAATAGAGTTTGATCTTCTCCATGCTGCGCTCAATAACCTCCCCGTTGGGCTCGATCTCCTTGTGCTCAATGCTGCCACAGATGCTGGGACACCTCAGGCTGCCTGCTTTTGCTGCCAAAGCAGATACTGGATAATTTCTATCACCAACGTGCTGGGCTCGCTTTCCCCAAAGTTCCTCCCTCGCTCACCACAAAAGGCAAGTAGATTAAAATGAGAAAAAAAAAATGCCGCGAAGGAAGAAATAATAAGTAAAAGTGAATGGAGCAGATGAGCTTTGGGCAGGGGCTCACACGCTACGCTGCTATTCTGCCGCCACCTTGATCAAACTATTTATATCAGAAGCTGTAATATCATGTTATACACATTTCCTGAATATGTTTTGGGAGCCAACATTAATATCGCCTTATTGGGTCCAAATACCCTGCTTGAGGCAAAAGCTCACAGTATAGTGGCAGATCAGTGATAGTTTCAATGTTATTTTTTCTAAATAATCTTTGTGTATGACTGTGATGGTATTTACTGCAATCCCTGCAAATTAGCAATGAAAAACTCGTATATTCTGCCAGTTAAAGTACCTTTCAAAGCAATGTCTAAACATCCAAGCTCTCTTACATAGAATTGTAATTGACTGGAATTGTAAATAATGTGTTACAACCAGGGATATGGAACATCACAAAGTGCTTTAAGCCCAATTTTACTGCTCAGATATCAGTTCTACATTACAGAAATGTAATCATTTCAACAAGTATTTCATTGGCTGTAATGTGCTTACTGAGGTCATGAAAGGCTCAGTATAAATACAGGTCATTTTATTCTTTTATTGCAGGTAGTATAGTGGCATACCCATTACATTAGCATTGAGTATTCAGTATATCACTGCCAATTCTCAAAATTTTGCATTTTGGCAACCTATTAACCTTAAGATGTAAGTTTGTAAAACTGTCAGTCAGCTTTCTGTTGCTTGTTTAAATTTCTAATTTTAGAGGACATCTGACTATGCCTCTCAGCTCTTTTCAAACATTAGGAATCCTTGCTGGCAGCAAGGAGCTGGTAAGCAGGACAATGCACATTAGCTTACTGCTTGAAAGCTGTTTTCCCTTATGCAAGTGTGCAGTGAGTGGGTAGTCTAGCCATGGCTGTATGCCTGTTTCTCTCTAAGCAATGTTTGAGATACTGCATCATTTGCTAACATATAGCTGGGATATTAGAGACTCTCTATTGAATTTTACATACTGCAGCTTTGATTGATAGTAGTAAATGTGAGACTTGTGGATAATGGCCTTTACAGTGTGGGTGCCAAGAAGTTAAAGAGCTTCCAGCCTTTACGTTTCTTAGTCTGAACCATAGTTGCCAAAAACATTAAAAGGTGACTCATGAAAACTCAAGGGTAAATGGCTCAGCATGATTACCAAACCAGCTGTCAGCTCCATTACCTACATTTATAAATGAGCACTAGCACATATTTGGACTGAAAAACTAAATAAATCACTACACATGACAAAATAGGTGTTGTTACTATTTTTCGATCGATGATGGTGGCAACAGTATTTAGCAATGTTGGTGGGCATTAGCACAGAAACTATTATTCACAAGCATAATAAAAACTCAACTCTGAGTAAAACAGGTGAAACCATTATCCATTTTTACAGATAGGATTTTAAGTGATTATAAATGTTAGAAGTGTGGATTATCATTTATTATATGAAGAAACTGTGCTTTAACAAGCATTCAACCTTACCAAAATCACATTGATGTAGCCAACTTTAACGTAGCAAAGGTATAAGTGAGTACTTCACCAGCAGATACGCCGAGGTAGGGTTGGTAGGGTGATCTTACAAAGTTTTTAGAAATAGCACAAAATGTGGTTGGAAGCTGATCAAGATTAGATATGACACTAAGGTTGAAAGAGATTGGTTTAATCACAAACTGTTGCCAGGCACAGTGATGGAATTAGTAGTTAGGAAATGGAGTTTGAAGTAGAAATGGAAAACTATGGCATCAGTCTTCCTGATATTCAATAGGATGACTTTTCTGCTCACTCAGTACCAAAGTTAGAAGTGCAATCAAGCAGTGCCTCTAAACTTTTGAAAGGAGATCACGATCATTGTGAACTCGTGATCATCAGTAAAATGACGGAAGGTGTCATCAATAGCACCTGCTTAGCAATAACCTGCTCACTGACACACAGGTGTAGAGCTGGATGAACACAGCAGGCCAAGCAGCATCAGAGGAGTGGGAAGGCTGATGTTTCGGGCCTAGACCCTTCTTCAGAAGAAGACCTTGTTATCTCAGATTCTCCAGCATCTGCAGTTCCTACTATCACTGACACAATTTGGGTTCTGCCAGGGTCACTTAGCTCCTGACCTCATTACAGCCTTGGTTCAAACTTGGACAAAAGAGCTGAATTCCAAAGGCAAGGTGACTGCTGGTCATGGAAGACAGAGGGTAGCGGTGCAAGAGTGCTTTGCAGAATGGAGACCAGTAACTAGTAGTGTTCCACAGGGATCAGTCTTAGGTCCTCTGTTGTTTGTAGTATATATAATTGATCTGGAGGAAAATGTGGGTGGTCTGATTAGTAAGTTTGCAGATCACACAAAGATTGGTGGAGTTGCTGATAGTGCCGACAGTTGTGAAAGGATACAACAGGATATAGATAGATTGGCAACTTGGGCACAGAAATGGCAGATGGAGTTTAATCCAGACAAATGCGAAGTAATGCATTCTGGAGGATCAAATTTAGATTTGAATTATACTCTAAATGGCAGAACTCTTAGGAATATTAACATACAGACGAAACTGGGCATGCAGATCTACAGTTCCCTAAAAGTGGCAACACGGGTGGCCAAAACGATTAAGAAGACATATGGCATGCTTGCCTTCATTGGCCGGGCATGGAGTACCAGAGTTGGCAAAACATGTTGCAGCTATATAAAACCCTTGTTAGGCCGCATTTGGAGTATTGCGTGCAGTTTTGGTCACCACACTACCAGAAGGATGTGGAAGCTTTGGAGAGAGTGTGGAGAACGTTCACCTGGATGTTGCCCAGTTGACTTTGAGGAAAGATTAAAAAGACTAGGATTGTTTTCACTGGAAAGACGGCAGCTGAGAGGAGACCTGATAGAGGTCTACAAAATTATGAGAGGCATAGATAGGGTGGATAACCAGAGGCTTTTTTCCCAGGGTTGAAGATTCAATTACAAGGGGACACAGGTTCAAGGTGAGAGGAGAAAAGTTTAAGGGAGATGTATGAGGGACGTTTTTCACGCAGAGAGTAGTAGCAGCCTGGAACGCACTACCTGGGGAGGTGGTGGAAGTAGGCATGTTAGCGACATTTAGGAGGCATCTGGATGGTTACATGAATAGGGAGGGAATAGAGGGATACAGACTAAATAAGGGCAGTAGGTTTGTTTTTCAGTTTAGTCAGGGCATGATGATCAACACAGGCCTGGAGGGCTGAAGGGCCTGTTCCTGGGCTGTACTTCTCTTTTGTACTTTTGTTCTCTTTTTTGTTTGAAATTAAGGCTGCATTCGACTGAATGTGGCATCAAGTAGCTCCAGCAAAACTAAAGTCACTGGGAATCAAGAGAAAGCTCTCTGCTGGTTGGAATCATGCCTGGCACAAAGGAAAGTGTTTATGGCTGTCAGTGGCCAGTCATCTCAGTTTCTGGATATCTCCAGGAGTTCCTGAGGGTGGTATCCTAGGCTTAACCACTTTAGCTGCTTCATCAAAGACCTGCCTTCCATCATTAGATCAGATTGCACAATGTTCAGTACCACTGAATACTGAAGCAATCCATGTCCAAATGCAGCAAGACCTGGACAATATCCAGGCTTCAGCTGAAAGTGACAAATAACATTCATGCCACACAAATGCCATGCAATGGCCATCTCCAATAAGAGACAATCTAACTATAATCCCTTGACATTCAATGGCATTACCGTCACTGAATCCTCCACTATCAACTTCGGATAGTTACTATTGATAGAAAACTGAAGTGTACTAATCATATAAATATAGTAGCTGCAAGACCAAGCCAGAGATTAGGAACTCTGCAGTGAGAACTCAACTTCTCACTCCTCAAAGCTTGTCCAACAACTACAAGGCACAAGTCAAGATTGTGACTCCCCAGTTGCCTGGACAATTACAGCTCCAACATTCAAGAAGCTTGAGACTACTTAGAGCAAAGCAGCCCACTTGATTGGCACTATGCCTTCAAACATTCACTTGCTCCATCACTGACACTCAGTAGCAGCAGAGTGTACCATCTACAAGGTATGATGCAGAAATTCACCAACACTCTTGGGCAGCACCTTCCAAATACACATCCGCTACTATCTACCCAGCAGCAGCTTATCTTTCTAATGACTTCATCAGAAAAACAGCAACACACTAGAAATAGCAAGACCATAATAGCCATCATTTCCATGTCAACCTTTACAGTCAGTATCAGTATCTATTGGCAAATCAGTCAAGATCCATATATGCATTTAAACAGGGTGCGAGTAGGCAGAGATGAGAAACCACAGTTGATCGTCCTCTCTGAAATCGATGGCATGCTAAGGATAATTTTAGTTCCCCTATTTATACCCAAACTGAGATCAGCTAACTCAGCGCAGACCAGGAATCCAACTTGGCCCCACATCCTGTTCCACATTGATTCTGTGGGTAAACTCTCTGAGCCAGCGGAAAGTTTCAGCCGAGACAATTCTTGTGTTAGTTCCTCTGTCAGTGTTGGCTGCCATCCACAACTGCACGAAAAGCAAAACCCACAAATCTACAACATTGACCAATAATTTGTTTTCTTGCCTGGATGATGCCAAGAACATGTGTTCTTCATACGCATCTATATTTTACCTCACAGTTTTTTTATAGAAAAATAAATAATTCATCAGCATATTTCAGTGCTAGATACAAGTGTCCTGTTAAGCAAGATAGACTAAAACCTGCAGGCCTTTCTTTATTATGAAGATGTTGTGACTGTCTGGCTATCCCATCTAAAGAGAGCATTACAGCCAAGTCAAATTATGCTCTCATCAAACATCCATACTTGGACCTTCCAACCAAGATCTCTCGATGGTGATATGTAGCAGTATTCCTGGCTGATTTTCTTCCCCACCATTATCCAGTTGTTTTGTGACCAACTGTACAAGCATCTACTACTAGCCTGCTATAACAGCTCAGCACATTGTGCTTTCTCTGATTTAATACCATCATTCAAAAAATCACGAGAGGATTATTATCTATTTGTTAATCCATGTGCAAAACATCAATACCTTGGCTGTAAGTACCCAAAACAGGGGCATTTATAACTGCTTTGCATCTCAGTAGGAAGTTCCATTTTGCCTAATTATAGGACTCAAAATTAGCTGGCGGTGGACCACTTTGCCAAACACCTCTGTTATATCTGTAAACTTGACCCCAAGCTTCTGAGAACCCTGGTCATTTTAATTCTCCACCTTGCTGTCAGGCTGACAGTTCTATGTCTGTAGCTTGCTGCATTGTTGCAGTGAAATTTACCGTTAACCCAAGGAACATCACCTCATCTTTCAAAAAGGGAATTTCCAGCCTTCCAGGCTCAACAATAAGTACAAGAAACTTAAACCATAAACTGTCACCCATTTTATTTCCTTTTCTTTGCATATTTTTGTCTTTCTCTTACTTTATTTTACCCTTTCAGACAGCAGCACACCTGCTTTGGCACACCTTATGTTTATTAGTTTCTTTCCTTTACACATCATCATTCCCTTTGACCCTGGAGTTTCTGTCATGGGGGTAGCTTCACTCAATTAGAAATTCAGAGGCCTGGGCTAAAGCCCTAGGGACATGGATTCAAATTCCTCCACAGCAGTAGGTGGTACAATTTGAATTTATTAGACAAAAATCTGGAATTGAAAGCTCATCATCAGCAATGGTGACTATACAACTATCATAGAATCATAGAGGTTTACAGTATGGAAAAAGGCCCTTCAACCCACATGTCTCTACCACCCTATCATGGGGAAAAGCTTTTGGCTATCTACCTTGTCTATGCCTCTCATGATGTTATAGGCCTGTATAAGGTTACCCCCAGATGTTGTAAAACCCGATCTAATTCACTCTTGTCCTTTGATGAAGGAAATCTACCATCCTTACCTAGTCTGGTCAACATGTAACTCCAGGCCCACAACAATGTGGTTGACTCATAACTGCCCTCTGAAATGGCCTACCAAGCTTCTCTGTTTAAGGGCAATTAGGGATGGGCAGCAAATACTGGCTTCATCCACATTCCATGAAAGAACCAAATAAAAAAAAAACACAATCTGTTCCACCTTTGCTTTGTCCTTGTTTCACTGGCTCAAAGACTGTTATATCTTGAACTGTTCCTGGTAATGTTGAAATATCATTGACTGGAGATGTTAATTCTGTTTCTCTCAACACAAGTGCTGCCTGACCTGCTGAGTTTTTTGAGCAATTTCTGTTTTTATTTTTGGAGTTATTCGAAGTTTGCCTTTAAATTTATATTCAGATCCAAACTACCCAATCATGATATACTCCATTTGACTTTATTTTCATTCTGCCCAATTCAGATCAATTGGTTTTGCTCATTCCAGATAACCCAGTGACAGGTGTTAGAACAGATAAGCCCTGGAGCTGCCAATGAGGACATGATAAAGGATTCAGAGAGACACCAAACACTGATCCCAATCTGTGCCAATACTTGGATTCTGATTACCTCAAGGTGCTCAAGCCTGGTCATTTGTTAATTGCTGCAATCTTTGCTTTTTACAGGTGCAAGCAAAAATCTTGTTAGAAAGTTTCAGCAGTATTAAAGACCAGTTTCAATCAGCAAGTAACTAGCAGCTGCTAATAATATACACTAGAGTGGGTCAGCATGTTATTTTGAATGTATGTATGGGGCTGATTGTCCAGGATATCCCCCCACTGTAACCCATGTGGGAATCTAACCCATAGTTTCAGTGCTAAAATGCCCTATGTCTGTTATTGTGTTTAACTACAGTTTTTTTTCTAACTGCTGGCTGTCTGTAAATTCCACAAAGACTCATGTAATGCACAGACACTTATTTGTCTTACTCAATCCGGCTTTTGGAACCCTCCCACACAAAAGTTCCGCACGCAGAATATTTTCACTTTGCCTGATTTGTGCCAGACTCCTGGGATGAACAACTGGAATGAATGACTCTATTCATCCCAGTTGTTCATCCCAGTTCCAAGGAATGGCTCCATGCACAATCTTTGCGTTCTGAAGTGAACCACAGAGATCATGCTACTTATTTAACAATACAATAAAAGTCTTAATGAAACGAAAGGGATCTATGAAATGGCTACATATTCTGTGATGCACCAACCTGTTCTCAGCTGAAAGGATTAATGTCTGGAGTACTCTGTAAGCCTCATTCAGGCATGGTTTGTGCACTCCATTCCACTCACTGAAAACAGGCTGTGTATTCCCAGTATTGTCTGTAATACTCTACATGTGTCCCTCTGTGCATCACTGAACAAAGTTCTTGGAACATTCCCACTTCGTAAGTTCCACACTTACTTAATGAGTCTGGGATCTTTCCAATCTTTAAATCTTCACACACACTATATATACACTCATCCCTTTTCCTATTTCATTCAGAAACATGGCATTGACTGCAATATTCTGTAATATTTAATTGAATAGTACTAAGTAATTAAATAAGTAAACGATGTGCCAGCTGTGTGTCAGTTGGAAGGTTGTGGATTCGTGACCCATTCCAGAAGCTTAGCACAAACGGTGGCGTAGTCGGTCAGTGGTTAGCACTGCCTCCCCACGGTGCCAGGGACCTGGGTTCAATTCCAGCCTTGGGTAACCATCTGTGTGGAGTTTGCACATTCTCCCTGTGCCTGTGAAGGTTTCCTTTGGGTGCTCCAATTTCCTTCCACTGTCCAAAGATGTGCAGGTTAGGTGGATGGGCCATGGGAAATGCAGGATTACAGGGATAAGGTAGGGGGCTGGGCCTGAGTGGGATACTCTTCAAAGTGTTAGTGTGGACTTGATGGGCCAAATGGCCACTTTCCACACTGCAGGGATTCCATGAAATAGCAAGGCTGATGCTGTGGTGCAGTACAGAAGAATGGGTGCACTGTCAGGGGTGGTGAATTTTCAGGGGAGATTCAAAGCCATTGCCCGCTTGCCCTCACAGGCAGAGATAAAAGTTCTGCTGTGCTACTTTGTAGAAGAAATAGTGAGTTATTTCCAGTATCTTGGCTTTTCATTGATATAAGCTTAGGATGTCATGTGTTTGTGAAGAGTGCTATATAAATGGAGGTTTTACTTTTTAATAATAGATCTTGATATTGGTACTCATCGTTATTTGACCTGCAAATTTAATTCCTCAATAGATCATAATGTGCAACTGTGGGACTGATACATCATGCCAGCAACAAAAGTAAAATAGCAAGCAATAATAAATATTCAGTAGCTTTGTGTACACTGTAAAAGATAACAAACTCTAATGTGTGCTATACCACTCAGGAGTTGAGATGCCAATAAATCACCAAGTGCATTAGATTGTCTAGTGTACACAGCAGATAGTGCATTATTCTATGTTTACCCTTTATGCAGACCTTGCCATTATAAGGATAGTGGTTGGGAAGTTTAAACATGGATTGGAATACTGAAGATTCCATGCCTTGACTTGAAGCAGTGATAATGGAGGTTGCCACTGATAGCCACTGCTGCTTCCAAGCTGTTGAACCCAACATGACTCTCTCCACCTTATCCCCTTCCCCACTTGAGGCCAGGGAGTTTATGACAATCCCTGAAGAAATCTCTAGAGTGTTATGAACAGTAGCCACCAATTGGCTGTCAGCACTTGGTGGGCGAGATTTCTGCTCATAGCCAGGGAGAGCTTAGTACTGGCCAGTTATGTGCTTTAGGGGTCTTCATTTGGTCAGGCTACCCCCATGGAAGTGATGTGCAATTCTCACAAGTTCTCCAACCAGTGAGCAGGATCTGTTTCGAGAATATTAAATCCAGCCTAATATCAGGACCACTTTTTCCTCCTTTGGGATCATTGTAAAACCATAGTTCATGTCCCTTTTACATTTGATTGATGGATAATTCTATGGTTAGGTTCAGGTATGCTATTCGGAACGACAGATAAATGCTACGAAAGGATCAGGGCCTCAAGTTTCATGTTTGTTTCTCCAAAGTATACAGAAAGAAAAAGAATGCATGATCAGTTTGATTTTCCGAGTCTGAGAGCTATCATCTTCATTACCTCTAAAGTCTTTGAACATTGACCGTTCTTCACGCTGTTTCTGTCAAGCAACCTCTCTGATCTGCAACTCTGTTTTGAGCACCAATCTTTGCCATAGTCATGACATTACCTTGGTTATTGTGTTGCTGTTCATCGATTGTCAATTACTTCTTTGATCTTCTGATAAAAAGAGCTATGATGGAAGATGAAAGGACCCATCTATTTGGAACACTAATGAAAAATGGGTGAGGAAAATGGAAATCTGTCAAACACTGGAAATTTTAAAATAATGAAACAAAAAAATTGGATTTATCAAACTCCTCCCCCTCCTCACTGAGGAAATCAGTTACTTTAGGAGCACAGTACCGTGTTTGTAGACAACCATGACAGCTCATTTGAGCACAGCAATATATTACAAACAGTAATGGCTAAGACACAGGAAGAAGTTGTCTGTTTTTTTAAATACGGTAGGATGTTTTATGTATTTCCAAATAGATGGTTTATATTGCCAAATGGTTTATGTTGTATATTAGTCGAAAAGGGTCTGAAATGGTTAATGCTGAGGAATGCCATAAGCAATGGCTAACTATGGGCTTGTGGGCAGAAGAACTTAGGATCTCAAATGAGCGAAATCTGACATTTGATCCATCCCAAAGTCCTTCATATCACTGTATCGTGAATGTAGTTATTAACATGCAATACATTGTATCATTAACCAGAAGAAATTCCTCATTGTACTTCCTCTAAGCAAATATATCCTTCTGTGGATAAGGAGATCAAAACTGTGCACAATACCCAGGAGATGCCTCACCAATACTGCGTACAACCACAGCAGCACATATATACTTCTGTACATAAATCCCCTCAAAATGAATGCAATATACCATTGCTTGCTGTAATTACATGCTAGCTTTTAATGACTCCTGGACAGGGATACCCAGACCTGGTCTATTGGAAGAAGAAAGTTTGGAAGATTTTATTCAACCTGTGCAAAAGAAGGAAGATCCTTAGACTTATAAAGATGCTCAGATCTGAGGGATCTCCACAAAATATATGGGTGAGTTTAGCCATTTGTAGAAGAGCTGAGAAAAAGAGGACACTGATTAAAGGTGATTAAAAGCCACATGCAGTATGAGGAAATCATTGGTGAATCTGAAACTTTCCTCCCTGAGAGTATAGAGGAGATAGACAGAATGGAGGTTTTCCAAGTGGAATTGGATAAATACCTAAGGGTAGAAAGCTTGTAGGATTATGAGGAAATGGCAGGAGGATGACTTAGCTGATTTGCTCCTGCAGCATTGGCACGGACACAATAGACGCAAAAAAATCTCTTCTGCGCTGTTACTCGTCTATGGTCCTCCATAGTAGGTCCCAGCCAACCCTGTTTCTATAATGTATACATAGAGGTTTGATTGGTCTTTGACTAGCATTAGAAGTAGACAGCTGGGAAATTTCAAGTGATATTTTGCATAGAGGGTGAAGACTAAGTATTTCTGAATGTGAAATGGGTTTAGAGGTAATGGCATTAGAGTTAATGGGATCAGGGTGTACGTTTCACAAGCCATTATATCAGCTTAAGAAGATGATGGTTTTGTGGACATGTCACTGGATCCTGAGGCCGAGGGTGATGTTCTAGAGATGTAGTTTCAAATCCCAGCATGGCAGCTGATCAAATTCTTGAGGACCATGAAACTCATCGACAATTCAGGTAATGTCCTTCAGGGAAGGACATGTGCTATCATTGCATGGTCTTGCCAACACGTGACTCCAGACCCATTACAATCTAGTTGATTCTTAACTGTCCTCTTAAATGGTCTGCCAAGCTACTCAATTCTAGTAATAGTTAGGGTTGGGCAAAAAAAGTACTATTGGCACATGGGAAAGATTTAGAGGGATATGGGCCAAAAGCTGGCAAATGGGACTAGATCAGTTTAGGATATCTCATTAGCATGGACGAGTTTGACTGAAGGGTTTGTTTTCATGATATATAACTCAATGACTCTATGCTGTGATAAAAATGGGAATCATTTATTTAGGCCACCAAGAATTGGAATCATTTAGTAAAACCATAACTAAAGTAGGAATCATTTTTTGAAAACCACAGATTGTGGGATTCATGCAGCAAAATCATGAAAATGGTGCAAATTGTCTATGTTAGCAGAAAAAATAGCAACACCTTTCAGTTCAGCAGCAAAGGGCAGAAGTCTTTAAGCAGGAAAATATACAATCACATTATGAAGATGTGGAATCAGAAGAATAACATTGCCAGGGAGACTTAATTGCAGAGATGGGCCAAATAGAACACAGAATTGGAGAAAACAATTCTTAAGATACAGAATGGCTACCAAATTAGACACTAAAACAGAAACTGAACAAGTAACTGATGATTTAAACCATCCAGAATGTAGGTGATATTATAGCTTGCCAGGGGGTAAAAGAAATGAACAATACTTTTAAAGAATTACTGAGAGCCATTGACAATTAATTCAACCTCAAACTAAAGAAAACTTTTGAAAGAGGAAGATACGGAAGAGATCTGCATCCAGGGCAATCCATAGATAATTTCATTTACAGTCTTGACATATCGGTGGAGAAATGTGACTGTGGTGAGTGGAAGTCAGAATTCATAGAGACAGAATTATTATAGAAATTGCCAATGAGCCATTGTCAGAATTAAAACAAAGAAATCCTGGGTCTAGAGAAAGTCAAACAGAAATTAAGTGAAACAGACATCTGGAAGCAATACAAATCAATCCTAAAAGGAGAAGATCTACCTTTGAACTGGAGGTTAGTGGAATCTATTCATTTCTTAAAGTACAAAACCACAACTGACACGCATGAGAAACCAATGATTAGGTCATACAACAGATCCTAGTAGTCCTTGTCACTGCGGTGGAGAAATGAAGCCTCAGAAGGCTATGTGGTAACAAAGCCTGGTGTGTGGGGTGGGGGGCTGGGACATGGGAGAGTTTAGGCCCTGAAATTATTGAACTCAATATTGAGTCCGGAGGGCTGTAGGGTCCCCAGGCGGAAAATGAGGTGTTGTTCCTCCAGCTTGCGTTGGGCTTCACTGGAACACTGTAGCAAGCCAGAGACAGAGATGTTGGCCAGGCCCAATAATTTTAGGGCCTAAACTCTCTCATGTCCTAGACCCCACCCCACATAGCCTGCCATTACACACCCCCTGTTATTAGTCACTAATAGTCCCCATTAACAACTATTCACCCTCCCAGCCTGATCATTAGCAACTACTTTGTCTGTCCAACTGTCTTTCTCTCTCTTTGGGCTCTATCCTGTCATTTAACCCCTACCCCACCCACTGCTCTATTTTCTGCATATAAACCGACGTTTTCCCAGCCACCATCAGTTCTGAGGAAGGGTCACCGGACCCGAAACGTTAACTCTGTTTTCTCCTTCACAGATGCTGCCAGACCTGCTGAGCTTTTCTAGCAACTTTGCTTTTGTTCATTAGGATGATCCCTGGTAGAGAGGCATTGTGTTATGAGCAGATTTAATAGGTTGAGACTTTATTTATTGGAAATTAGAAGATTGAGAGCAGTTCTCAATGAGAGATACAGGATTCTTAAGGGGCTTAACAGGATAAGTGTTGAGAGGATGTTTTCCCCCCATGGGAGAATCTAGGAACAGAAGACATACTCTCAAAAATAAGGAGCACCAATATAAGGCATAAATGAGGAGGAATTTCTTCTCTCAGAGGGTTGAGAGTCTTTGGAACTCCCTGCCATAGAAAGCTGCAGAGGCAGAATCATTGAGTATATTTAAGGCTGAGATGGATAGATTCTTGATGAGTAGGAGAATCAAGGGTTATGGGGAAAATTCTGGAGTAGACATGAATAGTGTTGGATCAGCCATGAACCTATTGAATGGTGGACCAAGCTCAAGGGGCTGAATGGTCTATTCCTGTTCCATTTTCTTATGATAATATGCTTTGAAATGTTTTCTATAGCCAACAAAAATACGTCTGCATGGATCAGGAAGTGTAAAATTTAAGATTAAAGGTAAACTACATCCAATTCTCTGATGTAGGAGATACTAAAGAGCAGAAAATCAAATAGACTTCATCTGGATGGCATGTCTTGACCTTAGTCTTATTCAAAGTTTGGAAGGGGCTAATCAGCAAACACTAAGGAACTCCTTTGAAAAAGAAATACTCTAATTAATAAATGGATTACGAAAACTCAATACATCACACAGAAGAAAACCATTAAATCTGTATGTCACTGCATACCCGTGAAGATTCTACATGTTAAAGAGCAATTTGCAGAAATTACAAGAATAGTCATCATTTCCATAGTCATGAAACCAACTACATAGTGTCTCGGCATGGTTAATGAACCTCAGCCTAACTGTACTGTTAGAATTTGTGATGACTTTACAAAACCAAAGATGACAGTGGTGAGAGAATTTATCCTAAGTACACAGTTGGTAGGATTTTAGGTAGATTGTACAAAAGCAGAGTTTTCACAAAATTTGAAGCAAATAGTAGGTTTTGGAAAGTGTCATTGGATGAACAATCATGACTGCTTACTGTCATGATAATGGATCATAATCCTGCATTGCCTTTGGACACATTGAACTGGTAATTACACCATGTTCTTAAAGAAGTGAGACTTAACATCTAGTCCTCTGCAAAACCTTTGTGCCAATGTCTACCGTATCGATGTAACCTACAACTAACTGCAAACATGTGATAAACTCTGTCTTATTAACTACAGGAGCCTCTTCTAGTCATACCAGGAAGGAACTCATGTCAACTTTCGACATAGAATAGATTTCTCTCACTGCTGTCTTTTTGAGCTATGTATGGTCATCACAAATCAAATAGCAAGTATAAGAGCATGCGCTAACACAAGCTTACACCTAAACTTGAACAAAATTGAACTTCAGATAGAACTGATTATTTACAATGATAAATTGCACATCTGACCCTTCTTGAGTTGTACGCAATGACTTTACAAGGTCAGACTGTAAACATGGACAATTACCAAAAGGAAGTCAAAATTACAACAGATTTGATCAAGTACAGTGGAATCGCTGAGGGGGTTGCATATCCTGCAGTCCAGTGAACTCCAGGAAGAATTCTAGTTTAGAATTCGAGGAAGGGCAAGTGAAATATGTGCACACATTAGAATATTTTTTATCGTTCAAAGTGCTCTCCAAATAAATGAAAATATTTTGTCAATAAAAAAGACTATTGCAATCTTTCAAGGAGTTCAAATGGAAAGGTATCACCCTTGTGGTTTGTTTTCCATGATAGCTAAAGTTCCTAAAATATCCCTGTGCCATAAATATATTTAGAAAACCCAGACATATGGTTAATATTAAAATCTTGCAAGCAATGTTTTTGTGTTCGCTGTTCTGCTTCGAGTTATATATTTTACGTGAATTTATAAATAGGAGTAAATATTACAAAATGCAAACTGTGGCTCCTGGTGTGGCTGCTCATAATTTATTGATAGTGCAAATGTCTAGCTGAATGAAAATGGAGTTCATACACACCTGGTGTGAATTTCGATATTTTGAAGAGAATGTCCCACTGCTATAAATGCAATTGGTTGGATGGCCTCTTTCTGTGCCCCATTGACATAGATGGAAATTCCCTCTGTCTGGAGGTAGCCAGAGAGATGGTGAATCAGCCCTGGGAAGGTACTCACAACTTTCTCGTCATCTCACTAATTAAGCTCCGGCTGACAATGTTCATGGACAACTTTCTCGAGTCACCACCATTAAGTGGCCAATTAATGGCAACTCAGCATCTTCCTAACTTTCAGAAACTAGGACAACATGCTTGGCTTGAGAGGCTGCGCAATCTGAGGTAATTGGACTCATGGATGGGAAGGGCAAGAAGATAGCCTCTGATAACCATACCTGCCCTCGCTAAGACCTCTCTCACTCCATGATACCCAGCGCGTGGCAAAATGATAAAAAAAAACACTTAATTTCCTGCTGCTGGATCCTCTGAGGAGTAGACCTCAACTCTCTGCCTCCAACACCCAGAAACCAGTGGCCAGCAGCTTCTTGTAACCTGGGCTGTCAGTGTTGAGGCCTGCAATGGGCCGAAAATCTCACCTTCGCTCACCTTTCAACTCTTCACACATAGATTGGCATGTGATAGGTTGAGGCTTCTCAGTGTTGGCATGTGATGTTTTATTTGCCATCTAACAAGCTGTAGTGATTGGAACCAGGTGGACCTTGTTGACTACGAGGTCCTTACTTGGGGTTGTCAACCTGGGCCAATCAGGAGGCACTGGCTGACTAATATTAACAGGGGACTTAGAATCTCCTGAGTTCAGGGAACTGACTCCGAGCTGGCTGGGCCACAGCGAGTGTACTGTGCACAAGTAAATAAAGGGTGACTTGGTGATGGTATACCAGCCTGAATGCAGTTATTTCAGTGGTGATGGGAGAAAACAGTATGTGCCTGAAGAACGTTTCCTGGCAACAGTCATCTTGGATTTGGGGCATCATCAGCCTGTGCTGTTTTCCAGCAGGCCATGAAAATATTTTACAAGGGCTACCCTGAGTTGCGATTTATCTGGATGACAATGATAATAACTGGAAAGGCCAATAAAGGGCACTTGGAGAACTTGGACATAGTGCTTAAATGTTTCTCCCAAGCGGGCCTATGCCTTTGAAGGAAAAAAATGTGTGTTCCAGGTGCCCCAAGTGACCCCTTACTTGGGTTACAGAGTTGACAAAACCGGGTTACACCTGTTGAAAGAGAAAGTGAGGGTGATCAAAGGAGCCCCGGCTCCTATGTCTGTACCAGAGCTTAGGCCTTTCCTTGGGTCAGTGAAATATTGCGGAAAATTCATACATAACCTGGCCTCCATCTTGGCACCCTTACACCTGCTGTTGAAGAAGGGTCAGCCTTGGAAATGGCCACTTAGCCAAAAAGTTGCCTTTAGGGAAGTGAAAACGCAGCTATCGTCAGCTTAGCTGTTTGCCCACTATGATCCAAAGCGATACATGGTGCTGACACGCGAAGCCTCCCCATACGGCATCAGGGTAGTGTTGGCTCACCAGCGGCTCGATGGAGAGGAATGCTCAATAGCATTTACTTCCCGGACGTTGGCTCATACTAAATGCAAATATGCTGGAATAGAGAAAGGAAGGTTTGGCGGTCATCTTTGGTGTGAGGAAATTCCACCAGTACCTTTACAGATGGGAATTTGTCAAAGTGACAGATCACAAACCCCTGCTAGGGCTACTGAAGGAAGACAAGGCAGCGTCACCCATAGCTTCTGGTAGAATTCAATGGTGAGACCTAATTCTCAGCACATCCAAATACAAGTTAGAGCACCATCCAGGAAGCCAAGTGGCTAATACGGATGGCCTGACCAGCCTCCCACTGGCAGATATTCCACCGGTGGTGCCTCCCCTGGAAGAGCCGTTTTGGCTTTAAACTTCCTGGACATCCTTCTGGTCACTGGGGACAATATCCGACTGTGGACTCAAAAAGATCCTGTCCTAGTGAAACTGAAACAGCCGGTGGTAATGGGGGGTGGGGGAAACAGAAGGGCCATCGCAGCCAGGATTGAAATCTTTTTGGACCCAGTGAGACCAGATCACCGTAGAGGACGGCGTATTACTTTGGGGAGAAAGGGTGATTGTACTCAGCAAAAGTCGCTGCCAAATAATGGATGAACGCCACCAGAGTCATCCAGGGGTTTCCAAGAAGAAGATGCTGGCAAGAAGCTATGTTAGGTGGGCAGGAATGGATGCTGACAGAGCTGCATTGGTGGGGCAGTGCCCAGTGTGCCAAGAAGGACAGAAATTGCCACCAGCGGCAGCCCCACTTTCATGGGAATGGCCAGGAAAACCCTGGACTCAGTTGCATGAGGACTATGCCAATCCTTTCATGGGCTCAATGTTCCTGGTTACTGTGGATGCCCACTCAAAGTGGTTGGACATGCATAAAGTCCATTTGACAAGCTCAGGGATGACGGTTCAGAAGCTGCAAGCATAGTTTGCGATACACAGACTCCTGGAAGTATTGGTCATGGACAATGGGACGTCATTTACCAGCAGGGAATTTGAATATTTCCTGAAGTTAAGTGGCATTCGGCACATAATGCCAGCTCTGTACCATGCATCAATGGTCTGGCAGAAAGAGTGGCCCAAACATTGAAGGCAGACTTGAAGAAGCAGCCTAAAAAGTGTGACTTGATACCAAACAGTCCGGTTCCTGTTCAATTTTGGACCACCCCTCATGCAACATCAGGGATAGCTCCAGCAGAGTCGCTGATCAGGAGAAGACCCCACCCCAGGTTAAACCTGGCACTTCCAGACCTGGGGTGGAGGTGATACAGCAGCAGGAATGCCAATGCTGGCCACGTGCCTCCTCGAAGCGAGAGAGGTAGTTTAATTCGGGGAACGCAGTTTGGTGCCGGATCTGTGGAAATGGCCCTGTATGGGTACGAGGCGAGGTTGATGCAAATTCGGATCCCGTCACTTACAATGTTCAGGTAGGTGATACAGTCCAGAACAAACACATGGATTGCCTGAAAGCTGTTGTCTCACAAACGGGGCAGGAGCAAAACATACCTGGCCCCTCAGAACAGCTAGAAAGCTGGTCAGAAACCATAGGTTCTCCCGCTCCATCTAGTGTCGAGGAAACTTTGGAGTCCGAGGTGGATGCAGCCTTAATACCATCACCGCTGGAAGAGGAGGAAACTCTCCCAAGATACTCTGGATGCAAGAGACAGTCTATGGTCCAATACACGCAGCATGTGTCAGAGTCCAAGTGAGAGGAACCGGACCTGGGGCAAAAATGTTGCAGGAAAAGATATAAGAGAAAGACAAAGCCTACACCCCTGGAATTGGGGGTGAATGGATGTACTGATTGGAACCACACGGACCTTGTTGACTATGAGATCCTTGCTTGGGGTTGTTAACATGGGCCAATCAGGAGGCACTGGCTGACCAATATTAACAGGGGATTTAGAATCCCCTCAGTTCAGGGGACTGACTCTGAGCTGGCTGGTCACAGTCAATGCACCTTGCACCAGTAAATAAAGGGGGAACTTACTGATGGGATACCAGCTTCTGTGCAGTTATTTTACAAGCACACCCCACAATTTTTGTAAGAGGGAAAATTGTGCCCTATGACTTTGTTTACAATTTTGTCAGCAATCCCTCATCAGCTTAAATGATAATTTGGTCCTCAGTTGGACATCAGATTCTCATTCTGCAGTCATAACCTTCCCTGTGTGGAGGCTCAGCCAGAAGAAATCTGAGTCAGGGAGCTAGGGATGCAGTGTTATAGCCCTATCCCCAGCATATACTTCATTGTGAATGTAGGATCATGTAAATACCTTCATATCCACTTTGGAGACAGTTATAACATTGTCCAATCAGTGTTAACACCGTTCCAGGTGATGGAAGTTATCAACATGCTGTTAAAGCTGCAAAACAAGCTTATTAGGTAAAGGCACCAAAGTCCTACCAGAGCGTAGAGCTGCTCTTTCACTAGAGAGAGGCGACCTAGGGTAATTTAACCGGAGGGTCACCACACCTCAGGTAAAGAAAAAGGTTGAGAAGGAGAGTCCTTCCACAGTAACCTAAGCTAGTACAGGAATTGAACCCACATTTTTAGCATAATAAAGTTTTGCAAAACAACCATTCAGCCAGATGGGCTAACTGACCAGAGAGGAGATATCTTGCTTACTAACAGTGATACCTGTCATCTGGAAATGACCAAAATCTTTGCCTGTATTGGCTGTTCCATTAAATAGTGTACCCAAGGTGAGAGGCAAGCCCATTACGACCAGATTGCTGTGTTTTGGAAGCATGTGTATTACTTGAAAGAGGATCCTGAGAGGCAGTTATTGATTCTTTGAAATTTGACTTCATTGGCAGCTTTGAATCAGGGGCAACTGCAAATGTATATGATAAGCTCTGCCTTCCAGTTTAGTACTATATCATGGAGTTGGTTTACAGGTTAAAACCGCTAGTTGGAGTTAGCTAAGTGTTTTTTGTAATATCAATTCATTCAGCGAAAAATAGTTTTGAAATGATGTTAAGCTTGTTTTTGGCTACTTTTATCTGTTATTACCATTTCTTCTGCTTCTGATTATTTCCAACAGTAAATCAAATGAATCATTTCATCTGAGCTATGTTTTCCATCAATATCATTCTTCTCCAATTCTTGGAAAGATTTGAAGAACACAATAGGAAAGTCATCATTTTAATCCCATATCTCAGCCAATTAAGAGTCCATTGCTTATTCTGTGGTACTTGCCATATAAATTTGTATTTTAGTTCATAGTAAATGCTGGCTTATGCATGGAAGATGACATTTGTATTGCTTGTGAGAGTTTTGGGATAGCATCCAAATAAAAATTTCTTGCTAAAAGGTCAAAAATGAGCTATTACATATTATTTGAAACTCATTGGAGAAATAAGTACTTAACAATTTGTCCTACCTAGCACCATTCAACAAGAGTGAAAGTAAAGCAACCATAGTTCTACTTTCACATTAGAGGAAGACAACTGGTGGTAGTTTAACCTAAGAGAAACCACATCTCAAATGAGGGAAGATGTTGAGAAGGATAGTTCTTCATGGCAATCTCAGCCAGTGTAGGAACTGAACCCACATTGTTAGCATTGTTCTGTATTACCAACCAGCCATCCAAGCTAACCAACCCCCTAGCCAGTTGGACTTGAGAAGACTTCAGCTCAAAATGAAGGAAGCAACTGCAAACCCAGAAGAAGAAATATAATCAATGTCAACTACTCATATTCATCTCCATGATACTGAATTGTTAAACAACAAGGACTTCTCAGATACCTATTGGAAGCATCATTGAAATAAATCAATCAGTTTGCCACACCCTAATAAGATAAGCAAGTCATTGACCGTCTGCTCTGCTACTCACAATATACAGATACTTCAGCAGTAGCAATTTCAGCAAATATTTTACTAAGTTGTTAGACTCACCAAGATATTCAGCATGATTGAACGCATGATTGTCATTGATCATCTTCCTGCAAACAGAATAGTAACATACCGAAACAGAAAGGGCTACTGTCTAACAGTAATGTAACAATACCAGGCATTCACTCACACCTTTGTAGATGGTAAATTTATACTTTTATTCTGTAAAAATCAAACGTGCTGGAGTTTTTGGAAGAAGACATGATTAACTTGAGCATTGCTGACAGAAGTTGCACTTTATCGAAGCTTTTTGCCAGCAGTTACATGATATGTAATAGTTGACCACAAAACTTTCCATAAATTTCAACACAGACAGGTTGATTCTGATCGTCAGGGCATTGCCCTAAGAAATGAACCAGAGAATGCTATCACCTATTTTGTTGAACAAGCAGGCGCTGTGCGTGTGCATGTTGGTTTGCAAAGACACACTCCACACCTATTTCAAATCAATATGATAGGTGATGTTCATCATCTAACTGTTATATTCTCTATTGCAAAGACTCTACCAGAGTCCACTTGTTAGCCAGTTAGCACTCTCCTTTCAGAGAGTATGGATGTAATTTTCTCTTTACTTTGGCATTTCTTGCAAATTGTCCTGATGAATGTAAAATGAAAATTGTTGGTAAAATGTGCCCGTCTTCATCAAAAGCCAACTTCTGTATTATTAAATGGCTAAAGGATTAACTGTTAGTTGTTCAGAGAAATTGGCTGATAATGACAACTCTCTAACAGAGGATAGGTGCATGATGTACATCATTGAGCAGGCATTTAATAATTAGAGGAAGTCTTTGAAATATGTGCTGGTGAATCTGCATATAACTGTAGCTATATTCTGCGTCCTTCTCAGAATTGTTGCAACAAGATTAATTCAAAAACTGACCCCTTCCCTTGTGGGTAGCTTTCCCACAGACGCAACTGAACTTATGTTTTAAGAAGAGCCAGTTTAACCAGATTTCCTTGAGTTAACAAAGACTGAACTTATTGATTACTAAAAAGAGAACAAGTGGTAACGCAACAAACATACACACGGATTAGAAACAAGAGACAAGTCCGAAAGGATAAAAGTTAAACAAGCAGATATGTGGATCAATTTCAGAATTGTTCTTGAAGAGTAGCCAGTTGAACATTGTGACCATTGTATTGGGGTTTACCGATAGCATTGATATTGATAACTGAACAGGTGTTCTGTGGTCATTAGTTTTACGGATTGATTGACATTCTGTTGTTCTGATTCCTTTTGACTGTGATTGAATTCTAACACTTAAGGCAGGAAAGAATCCTTTTGTTGTCCTCTTTCTTTTTTTTCTGGCTGCAAGCTACTTGACTTCCAGCACTCAGAGTGAGAAAATCCATTTACCTGTAACACAGGGGTTATGACTGTTCTTTGCCTGTGATCTTCACAGCAGGCTAATGCTTGAAGCTAGGCTAGCACACAGAAGAGCTCTCAATCTCATAAGCACACTTGAGTAAAGTTGAAAGTGTTTTTTTTTAACCATTGTCCTTATGTATTTTTCAAAAGGGAAAACATAAAATGTGTCTGCATTTGGGATGCAATCCGTATTGCGTGGCTTCCTGTTCAACAAGGAGGTATCAGCCCCTCAACATCTTTATAGTCACACAAAAAAAAACCACAATCCAATGTATTTTGACTCTCCCCACCCTGGAGGGCTGTTGCTGTAAGTTCCCTTTGCATCAGTACGTTTGTCAGTTTTTAGGTATCTTGATCTCCAGACAGCCATTAATTTACATCTGCAGCCATCCTTTGGCAGTACCAGACCTATTTTAGAAGCACATGTCGAAATTACGGGTTAATAATTTCTACTTCACTCACGACAATCCCAAGTTCAAGCACAGTAGTTTCGTTCTTACAGACCTACTAAGATAAAAGAAAGGTAGTATAGACTGAGAAATGCCAGACATCCTTTGAAAAACTGGAGATCATTTAAACAAATGAGTTCTGTGCTCGCAGCTCCAAACTTTAACCAAACATTGAAAGTAGCCATCAATACACGTGACATTGATGCAGGAGCTGTTCTTCTCCAGGAAAGCAAATTTAAAAATGGGGAGATTGTGTGAAAACAATACAAACAACAGCAATGGCTCTCCACAATAGAAAATGGGACATTCGTTTTTTGCTGACTCCAAATCATTTTGAAATATGTGTCCATGCTGACCACAACTCATTAACTTTTATGGAAAGGTTTAAAATCCAGGTTGTTGGAGTGTATTCCTTCAAAAATCACCAATATTGTAGGATAATCAAATATGATTGCAGACCCTCCATTTGGAAATCACATAGATGTAGTTAAAACTAAAGAGATAATTTTGATGAGGGCTAGAGGAATGAGTACGTGTGAGAGTCTGTCTGTTGTTTTAAGTTTTCTTTTGTAGTGAAATTGAATATAGTCTAATTTAATTTGCCATACGGGATCATGGCAACAGATCAGCTATGGATATGAACAAATGAAAAAGTACAACACAGTAACAGGCCCTTCGGCCCTCCAAGCCTGTGCTGACCATCATGTCCTAATTAATCTAAAAACAAACCTGCTTTTTTCGATCCGTATCCCTCTATTCCTTCTCTATTCATGTACCCATCTAGGTGCCTCTTAAATGTCTTCAATGTGCCCGCTTCCACCACCTCTTCTGGTAGTGCATTTCAGGCTGCTACCACTCTCTGCATGAAAAACGTCCCTTGCACATCTCCCTTAAACTTTCCCCCTCTGACCTTGAACCTGTGCCCCCTTGTAATTGAAACTTCAACCCTGGGAAAAAGCCTTTGGCTGTCCAACCTATCTACTACTCTATCTAGCACTCTCATAAGTTTGTAGACCTCTGTCAGGTCTCCTCTCAGCCGCCACCTTCCCATTGAAAACAATCCTAGTCTTTGAACCTTTCCTCATAGTCAATGCTCTGGAGACCAGGCAACATCTGGGTGAATCTTCTCCGTACTCTCTCCAAAGCTTCCACATCCTTCTGGTAGCGTGGTGACCAAGACTGTACACAATACTGCAAATCGGCCTAACAAGGGTTTTATATAGCTGCAACATATTTTGCCAACTCTGGTACTCCACGCCCCAGGCAATGAAGGCAAGCATGCCATATGCCTTCTTGATCACCCTGGCTACCTGCGTTGCCACTTGCAGGGAATTGTGGACCTGCACGCCCAGATCCGTCTGGATGTTAGTGTTCCTAAGGGTTCTACCATTTACAATATAATTCACACCTAAATTTAATCCTGCAAAACGTATCATCTTGCTCATATATTGAATGCTTAGTTACATCTTTTTCTTGAAAGAGGACACACAGTCTAAAAATGATTGAGAATGTAGAATCCGTGCACTGTAATTCAGTGATAGTCCAGAAGGCCTCAACGGATTATCCTCAGTCTTGAGGCAGATGGGTATCAAAGCAACATCAAGAAGGGAGAAATGCACTGTAATTTGAATCATTATCTCCTTTGTGTTATCACAGACTATGAACACGAAGGGAAAAGGTAGGCATTCCGAGCAAAAGGTACTTTGTGTTTTCTCCATTCAAGAACACATGTTGTACAGGCATTAACAGCCAGTTTCAATTGTGGTCTGTATGCTGGTGGTCAAAGGTAAGGGCCGTGAAGGTCACAGCTGAGAAAACTCTTAGTCATCCATGAATTGCAGGTAAAACAAAGATATTTCTTAAAGCCAGAAAGCAAGTGAAACCACATTGAAAGTAATCCAATGTCCTTTCAGTTGACCAACAAAGCCAAACGTCTCAAAATCAGCTGCTCCCCTATCAACATCAATGCTACTAGTATGACCCAAAGTAACAGCCACTACATCCAATTGTCTTCTCTTCATGGAACTGAGGGACCTGATCATTATGTATTTTTTTAAAAAAAAACTTTGAGAGTGAGTGAGAGTGAGATTAAGATTAAGATTGATAATTATTTCTTCTCACATTCAGCAACTAATAAACTCACTCTTTCATTAAAGCTGATTAAATTGGCTCCTTTTAAAAGGGAAATCTATTCAGGTTTGGCATCCATATGGAAAGGAATCCCTTTCAAATTAACTATGTCACAACTAACTGAGAGCACAAGTGAACAAAATAAGGAAACCCATTACCCCCTCCTCAAGTAGGAGTTTGACAATTTGTGGTACCCTCTCTAGAAGCATCAAAAAAATGGGTAACTTCACTCAGTGACTGTTTGTAACAGTAACTTCTTGCAGAAGAACAATTTGTAGAAAGGGGTATGTCAAACTTCATACACTTTGTACCCTTATGTGTCTATTGTCTTCTACTGATTAGTATTCACCACACAGTTCCTCAAACACTCAATAAGCTCTTATTCTTTGTGTTCTCATATTTGAGAGAAGCCAGTTTGCCAGCTGCATACAATATAGATCATTATTGCAAGTGCATACTCATTGGGTTCCATTTAGCACTGATTGTGTTGTACTTAAGATCACACATTCCTCCATTTTCTTCACGCTTCAGGAAGATTGAAAAAGATGAACATGTATTTTGCTTTAAAGAAATGAGGAAATTTTGACCCTGTCTGTCCCAAATGTCTCATCTCTCAGTCTGGATAGGCCTCACTCTTTCTGATTCTGAAAACTGTTCAAAATTGGAACTAGATTCTACAATCTCTAAAAGTAAAGTCATCATAGTCTTACCAGGCCATAGAGCAGTTGAATCACTAGAGACAGAGACAATTGGTGGTGGTTTAACCTGCGGATAACCAGGCCTTAGGTGAAGCTGTGAAGGAGAATTCTTTATCGTAACCTCGGTTAATGCAGGAGTTAAACCCACACTGTTGCCATTGCTCTGCATTGCAAATCAGCTGTCTGGCCAACTGAACTTAGAGCAGCCCTATTACCTCTACATTCATCATATGAGCAAATATTCATGCTCCTTAGTGTGTAGGTCCCCACTTGTCCGTTGCCTTCTGGTGCCTCAATGAAGTGATAGTTCCTTGGTGCGATCCTGGGGAGTGAGAATTGGCAGACTATTGAATCATAGCCAGAGAACTGTGCATTGCAATCCAAATGTAACACTCCTGCTTCTGAGTTAGAACATTTCAGTGCACATTTCAATCTTGTGATGTGTATACCACATCATGGCTGGATTTGTTCCATGTACCCTCCCCCACTGCTTTTTCAAAAACACTGAGATTTGTTGTACCACCTTCAATACTATTCACGTGAAACTGCTAATCCAGCAATAGCTGGTGATTGAGTATGAGAACTTCCTGGTCTGGATTACCGAGCCTGTTGAATCATCCAGGATGTCAATTTTAAAATGAGCAGCCCTTTGTGCTAGTGATAAAAATGAGTCCAATATTCAGATGCAATCCAAATGTGGAAGGAATAATAAAGTTTGGAGCCAATGCTTTATCTGATTCAGATTTATTTTTCCATTTGTAGAATTTATTTAATGTTATATCAGGAAAGAGATTTCAATAACAGACTTGTACAAAGTCATTGATGAGGTCATGTACATTCCAACACTCCCACTTTGATTACGATTCTCACTTAATACTCACAGTTACACCTCCCACATGATTGCTATGCTTCTCCCACTTTTGTAGCATAAACTACTATAATTCTCATAATAGTTGACTGTGCACAATAACTTAAATGGGCAAGATGAGTCACAGCCTCCTGTATCATAATACCACTTGCTTACATGGTGTGCAACCTGGAAGAAAGCAGCAGTGACATTGTCAACATATTTTGCAATCTACAAGAAAAGCTTGCTAATCGTTGGAGCTTTAACTTGAATTTCCAAAGCAAAGCATCATCTTTATAACAGGCTTTTTATGTCTTCAAAACTCATTTAGTTACAAATACAAATCTCATTCTATAATAAGCCCATGTCCACATGTGCTGCCTTTCATACATATTCAACAATTCAAACCATATGCTGCATTAAACTAATATTTATTCACTGAAGAGGGGGTGAAAGAGGAAATAGAAATGAGGAAGTTAAACAGTCACTTCAGCATTATATCGCCCTTGGCATAAGGCACTCCAAAGGCAAACAGCTGCAAATTTTTATCATTAAGAACGCTAGGTCAAGGGCCAAGGTTCATCATGCAGGATGCCACCAAGGTTGAAACCAGTAGAAGGAAAGATGGATAATGCCGAAAACAAGTTATTTTTGGATCCTTTGTTTGTCCATTAAAAGAAACTAGGTTAACCCATTTAAAAAAACTGGTTAGTACCTGTGTTAAAAGGGCAGACAGAAAGCTGTCATGTGAAGACACTTGATGTTTATGTCAATTACAAAGCATTTTAATGGTATTACTTACTTATGTTAATGCAAGCAACATGTTTTGTTTTCAAATGCCTGAAATTCTAAGAGGAAAAGAGACTGGACTAACACTTGCTCTGGACTTCAAATGGCTCCATTTTAATTCATGTTATCATGCCGACATATATTGGACAAATCAATGCTGAATTATTAGCCTAGATAATTGTTCTGTAACAGTCTATTTGTTTAATACTTTATTTAAAGTACTGCTGGCTAAATAAAGCATGTAAAAGCTATTAGGCTATGCGTGAAATTGTGAATATTCATTTTCCCTTGGCAACAAACTACAGTAGCAATGTAGGAAACACATACAGATATACAGCACAGAAACAGACCCTTTGGTCCAACTCGTCCATGCTGACCAGATACCCTAAAATGATCGAGCCCCATTTGGCAGCATTTGACCCATATCCCTCTAAACTCTTCCTATTCATGTATCCAACCAGACGCCTTTTAAATATTATAATTATACCAACCTCCAGCAATTCCTCTGGCAACTCATTACATACACTCACCATCCTCTGTGTGAAAAAGTTGCCCCTTAGGTCCCTTTTAAATCTTTCCCCTCTCATCTTAAATCTATAACCTCTAGTTTTTGACTCCCTTACCCTGGGAAAAGACCTTTGCTATTCAACCTATCCATGCCCCTCATGATTTTATAAACCTCTGCAAGGTGCATAATTTTATATAATAAATATTTCACTTCTAACAAACTTGATTTTTCACAATTTCTCTCTAATAGGCTTTTTATTCCTTCAACTCTCCATTTCCACTCCCTAACCTTGCATCTCCGCAGAAAAGCACTGAGAATTTTTGTAATGGTAATAACCCTGATTATCTCACTAAAGTGACTGTTCTTCTGTTTTGGTGTTCCACAATCTTACCATCGCTAGAGACGTACTTTGCATCAGACCTCACAGTATAAGGATCATTACTTGCAATCATTTCTGCCAGTTCCCATTTCTCAAGCAAGGGCATTGTGTCTACTGCCTTTAATCATAACACTGCCCAGGAAAGCAGTAGCTACAATAGCTTAAATTTAGGATTGAATCAGTGAGCACCCACAGTTCATGTGCCTCAGTTAACTCACTGACTTCACCTGAGCAATCCAATGATGTGTAGACTTGAACAACATTAAATGAAAAAAATGTATAACTTTGGGAGCTTAAAAGTAGGTTGACGGCAATTATTTTACATATGCATCATTCCAAAGACCACCAGTAATCTCAACATCATTATGTTGATTTTGGGCTGAAGGTCAAAGGTGAAGATGAGAGAACTTGCTGAACTTGTAATTGCCTTTGACTACAGCTAGAGTGAAGAGGCAGAGCCCTGAGCCTACCTCAGCTGGAATGTGGAAATTGACCTCTATACTGTTGATGCTATTCTGACCCACAATCTGGTTGTCCATTACCAACTCAGCTAACTCATAATATGGAAAACCTCACATAAATTGGAAGTAAAGGGAGGAATGTTTAAGGAGGTGGTTTGATAAGCATTTCATATTGGCGTATTCAAACAATTTGAATGATTGCATTTTCAAGTGTGGCAAGAGAAGCATCGTTGACTTATCATTCTTCTGGATACTTCCTGTAAAGCATGGGGGGGTTAACCTGATTTACCACCAACATTCCCTTTGGCCCATATGCAGCTACTCCAATATTCCATGCACAGTGATTGGTGCACTGACTCAAATCACAGCATCAACTTCCAGTCGCTACCACACATGGACTTCAAATATTTCTTCCAAATATTTCTGTGTAAAAACAAACTGTCAACAACTTAATTCTTTATTTGAAAGGTATTCCAATGGGAGGTTCCCACCTGCCTCAAGAATACCACTATCATCCTGGTGCCATAGCAAAATCAGGCAATGTGCCTTAATGACTACTACTCAGTGCCTCTAACCTCCATCATTATGAAGTGCTTTGAGAGGTTGGTCATGGCTCACATCAACTCCAGCCTCCCAGATTGCTTTGATCCATTACAATTCGATTACCTTTGCAACGTGTCCACTGCAGGTGTCATCTCCCTGGCCCTACACTGATCCCGGAACATCTGGATAATAAGGACAGACTCCTATTTATTGACTTTAGCTCCACCTTCAACACCCTAATTCCAATGAAACTCACCCTAATTCAATGAACTTCAAAATCTAGGACTCTGCTCCCCCTCTGCAACAGGATCCTCGAATTCCTGGCCTACAGACCGCAATCAGTAAGATAGGCGACCACACCTCCTGCATGATAATTGTCAATGCTGGTGCCCCGCAAGTCTGTGTATTCAGCCCCTTACTCTACTCCTTATACATTAATGAATGCATGACCAATTTCAGCTCTAACTTCATTTATAAATTTGCTGCTGACACTACCATAGTGGGTTGGGTCTCAAACAATGACAAGACGGAGTACAGGAAAGAGAGAGCTTAGTGGCATGGCATAAAGACAAAAATCTCTCCCTTAATCTCAGCAAAATGAAAGAGCTGGTCATTGACTTCAGGAGGCAGATTGGAGGACACGTCCCTGTTAGTATCAATGGCGCTGAGGTGGAGATGGTTGGGAGCTTCAAGCTCTAAATACCACGAACAATGTTCACATCGACACTACAGTCAAGAAAGCACACCAATGTCTGTACTTTCTCAGAAAGGTAAGGAAATTCAGCAAGTCCACAATGACTCTTACCAATTTTTATAGGTGCACCATAGAAAGCGTCCTATCCAGATGCATCTAACCTTGGTATGGCAACAGCTCTGCCCAAGATCACAAGAAACAACAGAGAGTTGTGAACGCAGCCCAGTCCATCATGCCAACCAGCCTTCCATCTGTTGACTCTATCTATACTTCCTGCTGCCTCAGAAAGCAGCCAAAATCATCAAAGACTCCTCCCACCCCGGTTATACTGTTTTCCACCCTCTTCCATTGGGCAGAAGATACAAAAGTTTGAATACACTTACAACAGGATTCAAGAACTGCCTCTTCCCCACTTTTATCACACATATGAACCGACCTCTCATATATATTAGAGTTGGTCTTTCACTGTATCTTCTCCATAGCTGCAATACTATATTCTGCATCCTTGATACATTTATGTAAAGTATGCTTTGTCAGGATAGCACATAAAACAATTCTTACCACTGTATCTTGGTACATGTGACAATAATAAATCAAATCAAATCTAAAAATGAGCAAACCAGTTCAACACAGCATCGAGGTCCAGCCATGTTAGATAATGGCAACCCGACTGATAGCAGACACATTTTCACAAAAAAGATGTTCTGGCCGTATTGTTTTAGAATGAATCCAGACATCCTGCCTCAGTCTTTGTGCTGGGATTAGTAATGGTTTCTTTATTATCGATCTCATTATACCACAAGTAGTACTTTAAAAAGATTTTGCCGTCCTGTCAGGAAATTACATGAACCTTATTTCTTGGATGGAAAGTGTTATTCATTCCCCCCATGGCCCTTTTGTTATTGACTCTTCAAAGGACAACTTCAACAAATATTGTTCTAACCGTCCTCGAGAGACTCAGATTATCAATTTGACATCAAAATTTTAACTTAATAACACCAAAACTGACAAAAGTACAATCAAAAGAGTGAAAAGAAAATAACATGATGGTATGTTAACAATTCCAAATAGTAATAATAGCAGCAGTTCCAAATCATCAAGAACTGGAAGTGCTGACATAAATCTGATAAAACATCCATTCTGCGTTAAACAGATTCATAGGTCTCTCTGTTCTGAACACACAAGAACAGCAGTGGGCCTTCCAACCAACTACACTGTTCTACCACAGCATTTAGTAATTCAATCATGAATGAGCTGTACCTTCATTTCAACGACTCACATTTCTTCATGAAGAATGTAGGAGACCTGTAGACTAGACCAAGATATATCTTGTTATTTCAACGACCAGAATGTAATGCTAATAATGTTAATAATGAATGTATTACCATAAACATGTTAGAGTCATGCATTTTCCATGCAGGAAGGAAAAAGGAACATATTGGTCGAAGGTAAAGTGTTGGTGTAGCAATCGACTATAATGTAGCTTTTTCCCAGCCATATTAGTACTGTAAAATGTGCTCTGAAGTGCAGATTTTCAGCATCAAGGTTAATACTTTCTTGATTCAAACAGTGTGATGTGTGTTATTAAAAGTTCTTGTCTGTCTAATATACCATCTCATACCATCCCTACATTGTTAGTCTTTACCCTGCTGTGTGCAAGCATTGAAGCAATGTTCGTATGAAAAAAATCTGTGTTAGGTTAAAACATTAATATACTGCTAACTCCATCGTTTCTTTCCATGCTCATTACAAATTCAGCTGTTACATGAAAGTTAACATTATCAATGGATATCATGTTACTGAATGTATGTACGAATTTGTCACGACATTAAACTGTTCTTATTGATTAACTTTTAGGCGGCTGATATTCCTGACCTGGCTCATTGGGAGCAAGACGTTGGAGGCTGGGACCACAGGCCTGAGTAGGAGAAATCACCAACAGGCTGGAGGTAGAGAGGTTTCAGAGGACTGAGAGGCAGGCATGGGCATCTGGAGGTACTAGGAGCCAGAGGACCTGAGGGAGGAGTGATCACAAAATGGGAGTATTTGGGAACCTGAGGGATAGTCAGAGACCTTGGATATAGAGTGGAAGCATGGGCAGATGCCTCAATTGGAAGAATTACAAATCCCGGGTCAAGTTAGAGGTTTTAAGATGAAGAGAGTGAGAATGGGGCATGATCTATGTCTGAAATTTGAGAATTCAGAAGGCAAGTGGAGGGTAGGGTGGAAAATTAAAGGTTGTGGTACTGAGGGCAGGTTGGAGTCATGCTGGGTTTGGATGCCCAGTGGTGAAGTTTGGCACCTGATCATGGAGGTTCCTCATGTAGGCACCTGGATCCAGTAGATAGATATGAAAGTCTTTACAGTATGAATCCACCAAGTTCTCACATTGAGGAACCTGCTGGATTTCCCAAAAGAAACACTTAAATTCAAAACAGAAGTTGCTGGAAAAGCTCCGCGGGTCTGGCAGCATCTGTGAAAAAAAAAAAGCAGAGTTAACATTTCAAGTCCAGCGACCCTTCCTCAGACCTGCTGAGCTGTTCCAGCAGTTTTTGTTCCTGATTTACAGCATCCGCAGTTCTTTCGGATTTTAGTTAAATTCAAAAACTAGAGTGAAGAGGAGGTTAATTGAATTGGGTCCGTCCTCACTCACCTTCCAAAATCAATTAAAGTTGGGAACATTGTAGGATGTATGATTTGGATCAAGGAACTGATTTTCAAATTTTAGTCTCAACCCAAGCCAAATCTGCCCTATAAGTTTAAAATCCTCACCCTCAGTACCAGAGGAATGACTTATCGAAGAAGGTTATAACTTGTCAGTTTCTCCAGCCTTGAAAAGAGATGAACTAAAGGGATATTTATAAATGCATGCATAACATTGAGTTAAATGGGGGAAAATCCAGAACAAATCAACTGTACAGTAAAGGGTTATAGGCATAATACTGAATACGCTCAGGACTCATTACGAAAAAATACTTTTACACCTTGATTTAACACCTGGAATGATTGTTTAAGAGGCAAAAAATTCCATAATTACTCAAAAGTGAATTATGTATATGGGTGTCTAGCACTCTGTTGCAGGCTGAGTTATATAGGTTAAATGAGCTCTGTCTTCTCCACTCATCTTTGCAACCTTTATGTTATGTCTCACATTATTTAAGGTGGTTCTGATAACAACGCAGACACTTTGCATCTGACACTTATCCAGGAGATTGTCAGGGATAGATCTCCAAAACAAACATATTGGCATCATTTCTAACTTTTACCTCAAACTTTTTCCTTCATCAACTTTATGGCGCTTCAAGTATAAATCATACTGCTTTTCAATATGGTTAGCCAAATGAATTGTCCAGACAAAACCCCACTCAGCTACCCCCACCACCTTCCCTTTCACACTGGAAACACACACAGGAATTTCACACAGCAGTAACAGCCATTGACTACTTCAATGTGCAAAGTGCGTAGATATAACTCCCTGCCATTGGTTGCTGCAGTGAATGTAATGAGGTCAGCCAGCTGAACATCATAGAATGAGTTCCCTGATTGGACCAGATGAACATCCCCAAACAGGGAATCCTGGCTGACATAAAAAGGTTTGAGCATCAGAGATACTGACACTCTGGTGCCTAACTCTGTATGAGGCAGTACGACCGTCAAAGATTGTTCATGTGTAAATATAGGGTCACTTGGTTACAGGATACCAGCCTCTGTGGAGTTATTTCAGGTATGGTTGGTTGATCTGCTTTGAGCTTTTGGGCTTCATGTCTTCTCCTTCACAAATCATACACTCTCCACACTCCTTTGCTTCTTTTTGTAGTCCACGTGTCAATTGAAGATACACAATTTTCAATAGACTTTCAATAAGATAACTTGAATTGAGCTTTACAAACAAATCAAGACAAAAATATGGGCATATTGAACAGGATAAAATGTAGCAACGTGAATGGAACAGGGTTTAATGAACAGGAAAGCAGGAATTTTGGCAGAATGGTTGTTGATGAAGTTGGAGAAAGGAAGGAGATGATCCAGGTCATGTTCAGTTTTGTTCTCGGTATGTAAGGATGACTTGAACTTGGATGCAGAGAGCTCAATATTCAAATTTGCTACTGACTGCAAAGAGGGGTTATAAAACAATTTGACAACGATACACAAATTCTCAGGAAGACACGGACAGGTTAGTGAAATAGGCAGAAGTGACAGATGAACTTGAGTCAAGAAATTTTAACCTTGAAATTCTGACTGGGGTCAGGAAGGAAATTGATGTCAAATATGATTAGATCAGAAATGTACAGGATCTTGAGGAATCTTGCCAGAGTATAGCTGAACAAGATACTTCTTGTTATGGGAGAATGTAGAACTAATGGCTCGTTATGTAACAATAAGTGTTTGCCCATTTCAGAGATAAGACAAAATATTTTCTCATCATGGATCTTAAGCCTTTGGTACTCTCTTCTGAAAAAGCAGTGAAAGTAGAGTCTTTGAAAATCTTTAAGTCAGAGTTGGATAGATTTTTATTAGGTGAAGTTGATGTTACAATTGGATCATCTCTGAATTAATTAAATGGTGGCATAGGCTCGAAGGGTCGAATGGTCCATTTTTATTCCTTGGTGTTTGTATGTGCATATGTAAATGGGGTAGAAAAAAGCTCTCAATAAAAACCAAAAGAACTGCAGATGCTGAAAATTAGAAACAAAATCAGAAATTGCTGGAAAAGCTCAGCAGTTCTGGCAGCATCTATGGAGACAAATCAGAGTTAACGATTTGGGTGCAGTGACCCTTCCCCAGTAAAATGTTCTGCTGGGTTGTGGCCACAAGTAAATATTCCAGCCTTTCTCTCCACCACCACCGCGGACAAAACGGCAATTACAGAATTAGTTCTCAGCTTCATAGTCCTACTTCCCTAATGCTACCTCTATGACTTTGCAGGATTGATTAGATGGAGAGATTGGGGACACAGAAATGTGTGAGTCTGAGGGATGGGAGAGGCTATTGAAATTGACAGTGCGTTGGAAAACCGCTTTCAAACTGCAAAGTTTTGGCTGTGTGAAGATGACGACCGCAGGAGATACTGGCTATTAATTTCAATATGCTAAGCACACAATTAGAGAGATATTAACATGGGTGTTTGAATGTTAACTCTCAGTACATGAGCTTTCCAGGCTCACTGAGACTTACCAGTGAAAGCAAGGCAAGAACATAGTGACAACTGAAGAGGCTGAAGGTGTGCCAATAAGTACTAAAAGCTCACAGCTGATTTCTTGCCTGCTTATAGGAAAGCCTTTGTTCACAATGTGTTGAGAGGATTCAAAAGTTTGGATGTTGTACCTCTGAGTGCTGCTTTGGAATGACCATCTTTCAGTTCAGTAAGAGTGCCGCTAATGCTTTCTCACTTTGCATCTTGGGTTTGGAGAAAAACGACAAGCCGAAGCTGAGCTGGTGAATGGTGTCACGGGGCATCTCTAGAGAGGCTGACCACTTCAGAGGCGTTATCATTGTCCTCCAGTATCACCTCTGTCAGACGCATGAAAGCTCTATGGCAGATTAAAAACATGAAACATTCTTACCATGACAGTTCTAATTCAAGTGATCATTACACACATGACCAGTGGGGATTTTTAAAATATATTTTCATTCATGGATGTGGGCATCACTAACTAGGCCTGCATTCATTGACCAACCCTAATTACACAGAGGGCATTTAAAGGGTATCAACAACACTGCTGTCTACCTGGTCACATGTAGATCAGATCAGGTGATGATGGCAGATTTCCTTCCATTTAGGATAGTAGAGAACCAGATAATTTTTTATGACAATCAGCAACAGTAACAGGATCGCCATTAGAGCATAATAAACGGGAGTAGTGTCACTCCCTATGGAGGTTCCCCATAAATAGGCCATGGGACCTCTTAAACCTATGCCACCATTCAACAAGATCATGGTTTGCCCAAGCCTCAACTCCTCTTTCAAGCCAGCTCAGTATAGCTGTCAACTCCCTGAAGTTTCAATAATCTATCTACCTCCTCTTTAAATACTTCCATTTTTTTTCCATTTTACTGAATTCAAATTGCACCATCTGCCATGGTGGGATTCAAGCCCATGTCCCCAGGACATTAGAAGATAGAATATAGAACAGTAGAGCACAGTACAGGCCCTTCGACCCACGATGTTGTGCCGACCTATTATCCTACTCTAAGATCAAACTAACCGGTAACTAACGCTACATTTTATTATCCTCCCTGTGCCTATCCAAGAGTCCCTTAAATGTCCCGAATGTATCTGACTCCACTACCACTGCCGGCAGCGCATTGCACACGCCCACCACTCTTTGTGTGAAGAACCTATCTCTGACATCTCCCCTATACCTTCCTCCAATTGCCTTAAAACTATGCCCCCTCATAATAGTCATTTCCGCCCTGGGAAAAAGTCTCTGACTATCCAGTCTATCTATGCCTCTCATCATCTTGTACGCCTCCATCAAGTCACCTCTCATCCTTAGCTTCCTTAGCCCTAGCTTCCTCAACCTTTCCTTATAAGACCTGCCCTCCAGTCCTAGGCAGCATCCTGGTAAATCTCCTCTGCACCCTCTCTAAAGCATCCACATCCTTCCTATAACGAGGCGACTAGAACTGAACACAATATTCCAAGTGTGGTCTGACCAGAGTTTTATAGAGCTGCAGCATAACCTCTTGGCTCTTAAACTCAATTTCCCTGCCAATGAAAGCCAACACACCATACGCCTTCTTAACAACTCTATCAACTTGGGTAGCAACTTTGAGGGATCTATGGATGTGGACACCACACTGCCAAGAATCCTGCCATTAACCCATTCAAGAGTTCTGAATTATTAGTTCAGTGATATTGACCCTGGGCTCCTGGCTCTCCATACACACATCAGGATAGAACAGAATGTGATACTACACTCATGCCCCCTGCATTGCTTATATCATCAAACTAGGCATTAGATCCAGGAGGATGCCACCAAACACCTGCTGCCAACCTCCTCTATGATTCCCAGGTACACACTTATGGTTTCACAAACAGGTTTCTTCCTATTGTCAACGTCAGTGTTATGTCCTTGCAGTCTTATAGCTTCCAGTGTCACATCCAGTAATTTGGGGACCTCTAAAACATTGACTCCTTGCAATCTATTCCATCACTGCCTCCTGCACTCTTATCTAAAGAATCAATCAAATTCAATGATTACCATCAGTTTTAACCACTGGCATGATATCAATTCACAGTCATATTCATTCAAATGTATCAGTCAAGAGACCTGGAAATAATGAAGAGACATTACTAAAAACTCACAACAGATGCATTGCATTCATTTTTAGGTTCTCAACTGACCACTAAACCCCATCTATTCCAGAACATTAGCAATTTATAATCCAGCCCAATCAGTTGCTGAGTCAATCCATTCAGAGAATAATTTCACTTCTGTTAATTTTCCTTCCCAAACCCAACAAAATATGACCGTGGAACAGGAAAACTTCTTCAGCAGAGATAAAATACTCATTGACCTGGATACCTAGTGCTTATGTGTGTTGCTCTACTGATGTAATAAGTATGTTTTTTATAACATGCATTACATAACATGCAACACCCAGGATTACAGTTGGGACATATTGGTGCCATGTTGTGGAAATGTCAGCAGTTCTGATATGTGTGGAATCTGATGCTTTGTAAATAGTTATTTTTTACATATATATTTTTCTCTGGATTGTTTTCTTTGTAACCACACATCTGAGCAGCCAAAACAGTGATTAGTACCTCGCCCTGTGTTTGCTAATAATATGTTTTGGAATTTCACAATAAATCTGTCACAATCATTACTATTGATGCACCAGAAGTGCATCACCTGCTATACTTGCCTGTGAAGTTAATGCATCGTTTTATAAACAGTTTTTATTTATACCCAGTTGACACACATGCTATTTAATGTGAATAAGTATCATATTAATCTGTTGGTATTGCATGAATGTATTACTATTATTTACAGCCAGAAACAGACCTATCAACTCAACTGGTCCATGCTGGTGATAATGAGCCTCTATATAAGCTTTCTCTTCCCCCTTTCTTAATTCAACTACAGAAGTAACACGACACCAGGTTCTAGTCCAACAGGTTTATTTGAAATCACAAGCTTTCGGAGCATAGCTCCTATGTCAGGTGAAGTGAGAAAGAAGCTCAAAGGACACGGAATTTATGCACAGAGAGAGAGATCAAGGGCAGAGAGATCAAAAGACCATACAAATGGTGTGAGTGGAGTGCCAAATAGTAAGTCCCTGCAGGTGATCAAGAGTGTCAGATGGTGTGAGTAAAGTGTCAACAGCTGAATAAGGTATGACCTCTAATCCGATTAAATGAGGCAGAGTGATAATTACAAAAAATTAAAAATGAGGTGGTGCTGGAGACAAACCAAATGACCGGAATAACATCAGAGATAGTCAGAACTGCCCATGCTGGAGTCAGAGATAGCACAGTGTGGAGATGGAGGAACACAACAGGCCAGGCAGCATCAGAGGAACAGGAAAGTTAATGTTTCAGGTCGTGACCCTGCTTCAGAAAATTGGGTCCCAACCCGAAACATAACTTTCCTGCTGCTCTGATGCTGCCCAGCCTGCTGTGTTCCTCCAGCTCCACAGTGTTATGACTGGAATGACATGATTTGGATTACTTATGACTTTGGTTAGATTCTCGGCATGCAACTCTTACACAACTTCATTACTGTCCAGTTTTGTCACCATCACCTGGATAAATTGTTATGATCTATCTACCTTAATTAGTTTGTATGATTTTGGATTACTTATGACTTTCATTAGACCCTCTGCATGTGAATCTGATACATATCATATTATTCCAGTCATTTGGTTTGTCTCCAGCACCATCTTATTATTAATTTTTTGTAATTACCTCTCTGCCCCATTTAATTGGATTATAGGTCATCCCTTCGCTTATTAATCAGCTGTTGACACTTTACTCACACCATCTAACACTTTGGATCACCTGCAGGGACTTATTATTCATTACTCCACTCACATCATTTTTATGGTCTTTTGATCTCTCTGCTCTTGATTTCTCTCTGCCCATAAATACTGTGTTCTGTGTGCTTCTCTCTAACTTCACCCAATGAAGGAAACGCTCCAAAAGCTTGCTATTTCAAATAAACCTGTTGGACTATAACCTGGTGTCATGTGACTCCTGACTTTGTCCACCCCAGTCCGACACTGGCACCTCCACATCATTGATTCAACCCGATCAGCGCTACCTTCCATTCTTCACTTGTTTCCTTCACATGTATCCAAAGCCAGTCTAGCATGTGATACTGTCCCTCTTAAGAATTCTTTGATACTGCCCCTCTTAAGAATTCTTTGATCCTGCCAAAAGAGCTCTATAAATGCTTCCATCATGCAGTTGAGCAAGGTTCTATGAAATTTCATGAGTGAGATGATCTTACCTGGTGTTGTTCTATGAGGACCACATTTGGTCTCAGCAGCTTTTGGCTAGGAAGGGAAAATTGATACATTTCCTGGCTTGATTACTATTCAGGGATTCTGCACTGGAATTGTTTATGGGGTGAAGCGAGACTGTAGTGTCCCTACTTGACTGTTAATGATTAATATCAAGGATTATACATAAATAGTATACAGTTGGCTCAGATACAGAAAGGGCCAGTTGACCATGGAACTGTAACCAAAAAGGACCCAACATTATTGGGAGGGAAGAGGGAGGAAGACAGTGCAAAGTGTTTCATATCTCCAATCATTCATTACATGAGATTTTCTTTTCCCATAGGCTCTATGTACCACTTTAACCATCATCTTCATTAGTCTAAGTGTACGAATCAAATTAATCCGGCAGAAATTGAACACTATTGAGTCAATGAATGTCACTTTACTGCTTGAAATGGGTGATGATGAATCAATAGTTTGTTTTTCGTTTCCTCCGACTTAATTCCCATCCAAGGCAAGTAAGACAAAAATCAGGAGACAGGCGAAATATTTACATCATGTCCATTTTGGTTACACCTGATTACATTATTATATGATCGTGACCACCTCACCCCCCGTCCCCTCCAACACCTTTTGTTTAGCCTCTAGTTTAATTACTTCTCTTTATGCTGTTCCAGGTTCATGTGAGAAAACCTTTGGAATAAAAACAGAAGTTTTTGAAACAACTCAGCGGGTCAGGCAGCATCTGTGAAGAAAAATCAGAGTTAACATTTCAGGACCAGTGACTCTTCCTCAGACCTGCTGAGCTCTCCCAGCAACTTTTGTTTTTGTTCCCGATTTACAGCATCCGCTGTTCTCTCGGTTTTTAAAGACTTTGGAATATAATGTGGAGAAACAGAATGGGGTGCATCTTTGAAAGTTCCTCCAATCATCATTTCAACTGTTATATCATACTTCTGATTGATTTGTTGAATCCCTTCAGATTTAAAAGGGACCTAAGGGGCAACTTTTTCACGCGGAAGGTCATGCGTGTATGGAATGAGCTGCCAGAGGATAGTTTGAGGTTGGTACAATTATAACACTTAAAAGGCAACTGGATGGGTACATGAATAGAAAGGGTTTAGGGAGATATGGGCCAAATGCTGGCAAATGGAACTGGATTAATTTAGGATATCTGGTCGGCATGGATGAGTGGGACCGAGGGGTCTGTTTCTGTTTACAGTAAATGGAAAAGCCCTGGGGAAAATTGATGCATAGAGAGATCTGGGTGTTCAGGTCCATTGTACCCTGAAGATGGCAACGCAGGTCAATAGATTGGTCAAGAAGGCATATGGCATGCTTTCATTCATCGGACGGGGTATTGAGTACAAGAGTTGGCCGGTCATGTTACAGTTGTATAGGACTTTGGTTCGACCACATTTGGAATACTGCGTACAGTTCTGGTTGCCACATTACCAAAAGGATGTGGATGCTTTGGAGAGGGTGCAGAGGAGGTTCACCAAGATGTTGCCTGGTATGGAGGGCGCTAGCTATGAAGAGAGGTTGAGTAGATTAGGATTATTTACATTAGAAAGACGGAGGTTGAGGGGGGACCTGATTGAGGTCTACAAAATCATGAGAGGTATAGACAGGGTGGATAGCAAGAAGCTTTTTCCC
>NC_063360.1:24874974-24977930 GCF_021869965.1 Rhincodon typus | reverse complement strand
TTCCTGCTCCTCTGATGCTGCTTGGCCTGCTGTGTTCATCCAGTTCTACACCTTGTTATCTCTGCACAATCTTTGTTTCTTTTTAATATATTTATATCCATGACCTCACTGTCTTCTCTTATTGCAATCAAACATTCCCCCATATTCACTGAATCTAAAGTTTTTTATGCAAAGCTAACCTTCCCTTTTCACGTGCCAGATGTCTTCCCTCTGGGGGTTAGATAGCTCAGTCAGCCGGATGGTTGGTCAGTAATACCAATAGTGCAGGTTCACTTTCCACACCGGCAGAGGTTACTGTGAAGGACTCTCCTTCTCTCAATCTCTTCACTCACCTGAGGTACGGTGATACCTGAGATTAAACCACCATCAGTTGTCTCTCTCTATCTCTATGGAAAAAGTAGGACTATAATGACTTTACCTTTTCTCTCAATGATTCTTATGCTTAAAAGTACGCAAGTCCAACACTGTGCACAAATGCAGAGCATGCAATGCTATCACTTACAGTAGTGTGCCTTTGTTCCATCTCTGCCCAACATTTTTGTTCCCCTTCAGAACTTTTATTTTCTCAATTTTCTCAATACTATTATTGTCATTGCTCCTCAGAATCATTAATTTTATATTAATTGTGTTTAATTGCATGTAAGTGGTATTCACCTGACTCCACATAAAGACACAGACTAAAACTGTGGGTTAAGAGTTAAGTGCTTATGATGTGTAATTCCTTAAATAAATTAAAAGGTCTATTAAGATAGGCTCCAGTTTGATTCTCCACTGACTCATTTTCTGGAAGAGAACAAGAACTTTTCTCTATTGTTCCAGTAAAGCTACTAATTGCTGTTTTATGCATTCAATGCTATGTCTTAATATTTATTTTCAGTTGAAGAACAATAACGTCATCTGTTTCGTTTTCTCTTTCTCCTACAACAGTGAGCTTTTAAAATCTACACACAGCATTGTTTGACCATTGAATCACCACAGTGGAGATAGAGGCCATTTGGCCCAACAAGTCTGCACTGACCCTCTGAACAGCATCCCACCCTATCTCCATAACTCCACATTTGCTATATTTAACCCACCTAGCCTGCACAATACGGGGAAATTTAGCATAGTCAATCCATCTAAGCTGTACATCTTTGGCTTTGGGAGGAAACCCATGCAGACACAAGACTGAAATTGAACCTGGGCCCCTGGTGCTATGAGCAACAGTGGTAACCACTATGCCACCGTGCAGCCCTAATTAGGACTTCACAGCCTGAAAGGCAGGTAGAAGCAGATTCAATGGCAACTTTCAAAAAGGAATTGGATATCTACCACAGAAGAAACATTTGTAAAATGACAGCAAAAACGCAAAGTAGGCGAGAGAAACTGATTTACATGTTCCTTCAAAGAAGCAGCAAAGCACACAGTGCCAAATCACTCATTCTGTATTGGGCAATTCCATAATTCAATGATTCATATTCTTTCACTCTGGGTGGCACGGTGGCTCAAACGTTAGCACTGCTGCCTCACAGCCCCAGTGACCCAAGTTCAATTCCACCCTTGGGCAACTGGCTGAATGGAGTTTGCACATTCACCTTGGGTTTCCTGTGGGTGCTCCTGTTTCCTCCTACAGTCCAGAGATGTCCAGGCTGGGTGTATTAGCCATGGGAAATACAGGGATAAGGTAGGGGTGGGGTGCTCTTCAGAGGGTCAGGGTGACTTGATGAGCCGAATGGCCTGCTTCCCTGCTGTAGGGATTCTGTGAGTGTATGTGTGTTGTTCTTTCAGAGCAATGTGTTTGTAAGCAAAAAATCCATGTTATTTCACAGTTAGCCTTGTTCTTTCTTGCTCAGTAAAGGCTCTCATTTGAACTGAGAACTCACGGCAGAAAAAAAATTTAAAAATTCCAGGAACAAGCAAACAGTAGTGTTTCATTTTGAGTGATATATAAATGTTTTTAAACAATATGTTCAAGTATGTTTCGACACACCTCAGGAGCAGGTAGGTCTTGTGCCTGAAGCTCCTAGCCTACAAGTAGGTCACTACCATTACAACACAAAAGTCCCAAAGTAATATGCACGCTTGACATTCTAACAATTAATGGTTGCCATTGAAAGCAGCTCTGTAACCTTTGCCACTGTAAAAAAACTAGAGTTGCAATGTTATGAAAACACCACCAACTCCAAGTTCTCTGCTAAGTTACACCCATCCTCACTCAAACACCATGGTTGCATTATGATCAAAGGATGGATATTTTGAAATTCCCCCCTAACATAATCATAATGGCACCATTACCATGAAGTCTACAACGCTTGAAGAAAATGGCTTGATTTTTCAGAGAATAAATAAAGCCCATCATCTTTCAAGTTCTAAGAACATGTTATTTTAAAATATGCTAGAATGTCACAAGTGATACAGCAGATCAGAAGTGGTCTTATCAAGTGAACAACTCACAATCCGAAATGTCCTATATTGAGCAAATGACATGACAAGCGTGGCTGAAACATGCGAATGAACTAATTATTAACGTACTATATGGCAGCTTCTCACAACCTCATAACATCTTGATGTTCTTCACAAACAATGAATTGCTTCAGAAAGTTGTTATATGAAGGGAATGGAACATTCTGCTGACATAAAGAGGAACACATAACAGTAAAATAAAAGGGTTTTTTTTGTACATGGTTATACTCTAATATATGTAACTTGAAGTTATGCCTCAGTGGATCTATATCATTACCACATGGCTCATTCTTCCCATCATCTGCTGGAACTCAATCAAACTTATAAGTCTAAATATAAGTCTATCATTATTTTATTGCTCTTAAGTTAGTGGCTCCCCTCACTTGTGGGAGGATAAATTCCATCACAGACCTCTGCAAAGGTTCTTATTTCATAAGGGTTCTGTTACCATTTTAAAGATTTATTCATGACCATTAACCTTTGAGTTGCACTTTTATGATCATTTATTTTTTTCTCTCTGCTGGAGGAGGTTTTGTAAATGATTAGATTCCTATTTGCACCAAATCTGTTCCAAAATGCAATTCAGATTGATTTCCATTAAGGCAGCTGGTAATTAAAAACAAAATTTGGAATATCCAGAAAGAAAAACTAGCAAAACTGGTGACAGACGTACTGATCCAAATTGTATGCTCCATAATGGAGGTCCAGTATGACCAATACATTCATTTCCAAGTCCAACTGTTTTTGTAATGATTTTCCTTCTGAGTATAAATGTACTCTTCATATCAGGGTCCATTAAACTACCATCAATTGTCATGAAAACCCATTTGGTTCATTAATGTCCTTTATGGGAGGAAAACTACCATCTTTACTGAGTTTGGCTGACATGCAACTCCAGACAGAAAGTGGTTGCCCTTTAATTGCCGTCTGAGATAGTAAAGTAAGCCATTAAGTTCACGGACAGTCAGGGATGAGTTAACAAACAATGGCCTTGCCAGCAACACCCACATCCTCTAAAAGTATACATTTCAAAAAAGAAACAAATTTGGTGAAAAAGCACAGTTGTGATTTCATCAATCTGGCCAGGGTTTTTCTGATGTTGGATTGTGGTAGCACTCTTAATTTGATCAGTTATTTTCTTAATGCCATTCTGGTCAGTGTTTCTCTGAAATGCCCATTATTTGTCCTCACAATTTGTTCCACTTTTCACTTAGTCTTTGCTTTGTGCTCAAAACTGGAACCTTCTTACAGTCCTTGGTCTTTTGCTCTAATGCTACTTAATCATTACTGCCCTAGTTATCTGATATTTTCTTCCAGTAAGAGCACAGGGCCATCCCTTCTGCTGGAGACCTACAGGTAAAAGGCAATAGGCTAAAACATTACAGCACTGTTTCGGGGAAAAGGGAACTTGTCCTTTAATTTTGCAACACTTAGCGTTGTCTAGTTTGAAGCTTAAATTTCTCAAATGAAAAGAAAACCCTGTTCAACAATAATCTAGACACTTCCGACATCACCAGTACTGGATGGGTGCTTTACGTCTACAATTTTCTCCCAGTGTATGGCTTACTATTTAAGATAACCATTCAGTATTAAATGGCATATAATGATATTTTGGTGCAACGATCTCTGGAATTTTGGAAGAAAAACCTTTTTTTGTTCTGTCCACAAAATAACATTGCTTCATGATATTCTCATCTAGTTTTCAACTTCTCTGGAGGCTACGTAGAAATTACTTTGTTAATAAAAATGCCATGGATCACTGCTATGGTATTCAGAGGAAACTGTGCCATGTTACCTGAAAACAATCCAGCCCAAAAGATCAAAGTATTTGTCTTTCAAAAGAAGCCAAATTGCCCAGATTTTCTTATCCCAGTTAAAGGGAGGATTGTGTAAAGGCTAACTGTAATCAAATTGTATCTTCTATGCATTGAGGTATTCTGTTTCACTTCTTATACAGCCATTCATTACTTTCACTCTCTGTAAGTTACATTGGGGCAACAATAAAAATAAAAGCTTGGACATTACAATTTGTGATATTAGGATGTAAGTAGTTAACAAATTTCTCTTCGTTAGTTTAACAGACATTAAGCTATTTATTCTCATCAAGTAAATTTCCTGTGAAATTGATGGCATCTTGTTTTAGAAAAATATGAGTGTTACCAACTAAATGAAGTGGGATAAGTGTCATATTTACACAAATATGCCATATATTAATGTACAAAGAAGGGTTAATGCATTAAGCAACTTGCTACTAATATTAGCAATGATAATATTTCAGATACCTATTCTTAGATGCCTCTAAAGATATAAAATCCATGTGACAGCTATTTCACCTGAATTTTTATTTGTAAGATTCAGAATTCAACATAATGACATTAGTACGAAGACAGCTCAGCAAGCAGGATACATATTGTGTGAAACTTCAGTGTTCACTACCAGCAGATTTGCTGAACATTGAGGTTACATGAGTAGCAGCTATTCTATTCCAGGTCTAAAAGCAGAAAGGTCTTGCATTTGTGTATCACCTTTCAAAATCTCTGGAGATTCCAAAACCAATAAGTATGCTTGAAGCACAATCGCTGGTGAAATATAGGGAAGTGAAGCACCAATTTGTACACAACAAAGTCTCATGAACAGTAATGAGATACATGGCCAGATAAAGCACTTTTGTCTTTGTGAAGTAAGTTGACAGATACTTGTTGACCAGGATGTCAGCAGAACAGAATAAAAGCAGACAACAGTCCGGCAGTATCTGTAAAGACAGAAGGAAGGTTAATACTTCAAGACTGAATGACTGACTGTTCTTCAGAAGTGGACTTTCTGTTTCTGTTTTCTGGATTTGTATCTCCAGCATCTGCACAGCATTGTTTTTACACCAGGAGACTTTGCCTGCATTCCCTGAAAGGCACTGTGAAAGATGTTTCACATTGACCTTATCATAGAATCATAGAATCCCTACAGTCCAGACAGAGGCCATTCAGCACTGACCTTTGAAAGAGCATCCCATGTAGACCCACACCCCCACCCTGACTGCATAACAGCACGTGGGATTTTTTTTTAACCATGGCTAACCTTATAGAGCAGATGAAGGCTCAGGTTGACTTTGAGATGTGGCACTGTGATATGCGGAGGCACTTGATCAGAATTGGTCTGAATTAGGCGTTCAAATTTTAGATCTAAAATTGCTGTTGGTCGGACCAGAATGTGTGAACAGTGGGCTGTCTAGTTATTCTATGTTAACTGTTCATCACCCAGTTTCCATCAGATGGAGAGAGTTAAAATTACCCCCACAATTTTGAAGAAAAGGAAAATCACCAGAGTCCACCGGGTGCACCTTCTACCAAATACTAGGGTCTGGCATTGGTTTTACAGATCAAATTGTGTGGCACAAATCTGAAATGGCAGAACACATTGAAGAGAGTAAGGATATCAGATAATAGTATGATTACAACAGCAATATCTATTTAAATAAGGTAATTCATGCATCCTGACTTGATAAAACTTATTATTGTGTAATTTGCCTGCCACAAAATCCACAAATGACAATCACATTAACCCTATATCACATCTACAAACTTGTGGTTGCCATTTACTTCATTTGAGTATTCTGGAATATAAGCAAACACACAGGCTGAACATGCAATTGCTTAAACCTGCCACAATGTAGCAGGAGATCCACAGCGTTTAGCTCTATAACACAGACATCTCACACTATATCAGCAGTGGAATGCACTGAATTGATCACATCTTACATCAGAGTGTTTCACATCATTCATGTCTCTCTGTGCCCTGAAGTTAAACTCGATAACTATTAAACTTGTTAAAATGCTAACTATGAGAAATTAAAGACCTAATGTTGGAATAGAATATTACTTGACACTAGAGAGGAATAAAGCAAAACAATCAATAATTTCAAGAACATCAGGAAATTTATTTGCTTAACAAGAGAAGTACTAGTGCAATTATTAAAACCTACTAAGTATGAATGTGCCTAACAATTGACCTCACTTCACAGATACAATTATCTTGACACTTTACAAGAAAGATGTTATGTTGTTGCATTACTATATAAATCAAAAAGAGCTAAGAATTAATTGTTATTCATATATTTGGGGTGCCACATTCAGTGAAACTCCAGAATTTTCAGTCTAAAAATGTGATTAGTTCGAACTTAGAAGAACCATGAGAAATACTAGGACATGTAGTTCACAGATCTAACCCTTATTTCTAGGATGACACACAAGATGATTATCACCACCTTTTTAAACCTAAGATTATCATATGATCTGATTTACCTGCATGTTATCTATTTTGTATCAGTCTGAAAAATTCTGAAAGAGTTAATATTAATGAACGCCATAAGCACTACCCACTATGATGATGTTATTTGAACATGTGGGCAGAATAGCTTAGGATCTCCAGCAAGGCCTAACATCTGATGCTCCTCAAAATCTCTATAATGATGCTTATCATATTCATGCAACCTGTAACTAGTTGACAACATTCAATAGACTGTATATTGTTAACTACAGGATGTTTTTCTAGTTGGAAATTAGACTGGACAAAACAGACCCAATAATTAAAAAGATACTAGCAGAAACCTTCATGAATAGCAGCTTATACATTGTAGTGAGCTGGCATATTCACATTGAACATTTATGATTATCCAAAGCTCCCATGGCCTCCTGTAGTCTCTCAATCCTCCATGCACTTCAAGTTATTTGCATTCAGCTCGATCTTCACCTTCAGAACATTTTCCTCAGGTGAGAGGGTTAAAAGGTTTGACTGTCACTAATTCAAACTTGAGAAACACATTGCCTACTGATTCCTGTCCTATTTCACACTGTTGTTTTTCTGATTCTAGATGTGTTGATTCATGATTCTAAATGTAAAATGCACAGAAAAGACATGTTGTGCAATTAATCTCAATATTCACATGTGAGATGTGGACAAGAAGGAGACGAGGGTCAACCTGCTTCAAGCATCCAGATGGAATCTACAACTCCCTCACCAGCCCAACAGCCAGTTGTTTATTAAAAGATGCTGTGAATTTTTTCCTTCTCTGCTTGTATTCACGTCCATTCCACATGAACTTACAAATTAGGAGCAGGAATATGTTCCTCATCCCCTTGAACTCTGTCTGCCATTTAATAATCATGGCTATTGATGATTCCACATTCCTACCTACCTCGATAAACTTTCACCTCATATGAAGAATCTGTCTAACTCTGCCTTAAAAAGATACAATGACTCTTGTTCCACTGTATTTTTAGGAAGAGAATTCAAAAGAATCATAACTCTCAGCAAGAACAGAATTTTTTTTATCTCTGTGTATGACCCTTTAATTTTTGTGTTATCCCAAGTTCTACATTTTCTCATTAGAGGGTGAATATTTTCCACCTCCACCTTGGCAATATCCCTTAGGATCTTGTAAATTTCAATTACTGTTCTAAATTCAAGTGGATACAAGTCTAGTCTGTCTAATCTTTCCTCATAAAGCAGGTCACTTATTTCAGGTTTTAGTCTAGAAACCCTCTGGATGCATTCACATTTCTTAAATAAGGCAATTGCTACTATGCATGATACTCTAGATCTTGTCTCACAACACCCTGTAGGAGTGAAGCATACCTAACTTTCACTTGTTTTGTAATTTCCCTTGCAATAAACAAGAACATTGTATTGGCTTTCCTAATTACTTGCTGTACCTACATTTTGTGATTTATGCACTAGAACACCCAGATTCCTCTGCAACTCATCACCACATTCTCAAGGGCACTGGGATGGGCAATAAATGCTGGCCAGCCATCAACACCCATGTCCTATGGTAGAATAAAAAAAATCTTGAGCTATGCAATCTCTTATAACGCTCTACTTTTTTTATACTCCCTGCCAAATTGAACAATTTGACATTTTCCCAGATTATAATCCATTTACCAGGTCTTTACCATTCACTTAACACATCTCTATCCCTTTGAAGACACTTTATATACTCTTCACAATTTACTTTCCTACCTGTCTGTGACAATTGTTTTGTGGATTATACTGCAAAGATTATGCAATACACTTGATAAAGAGATGATCATGTCACCCTACTACAGTATTGCAGCATGACACCAATGCAGCCATTATACCAACTTTCGAAACAACTCTTATGACAATTTGAAAGGACGGCGCTGTGCATGACACAATTTTAAATTGTAAGCTTGTGCTTTTAACAAATTAATTAATTACAAAGTTAAAAATTATAGAGCCAAATGAACTGCGGTTGCTGTAAATCAGAGACAAAAAAACAGAAATTTCTAGATAAGCTCTGCAGGCCTGGCAGCATCTGTGGAGAGAAGTCAGAGTTTACGTTTCAGGTCCAGTGACCCTTCCTTAGAACTGTCCTGAGGAAGGATTACTCGACCCAAAACATTAACTCTGATTTCTCTCCACAGATGCTGCCAGACCTGCTGAGCTTATCCAGAAATTTCTGTTTTTGTCTTAAAAGTTATAGAATCCTGGTTTAATTGTTTCCATGTTCCATTATTCATACAATTATTTTGTTCCTTCTAGTGTTTCCCCTTCTGTCCTGAAATAATTCACTTTTATTTCATTACAGTCACACTATAGCTAGTCTATCCAATTGACCAACCTTCAAGACTAAAACCCAACTGTAAGTGTCAGTAGACTTTCAAACAAAAGGGAAATCATTCAATGCCCAGAGCTTGGTAATTGCTGACAGCAGGCATTGTTAATGACCAGATACAAGAATCCTGACTGATACTGTAGTTCCCCTCCTTAGAAACTGTAGAGTTATTCTTGCCACAGCCAACTGAGATGGACTAACTTAATACAGTCTAGGGATTGAATCCAGGATCATTGTGGTTTCTGTGGGTCTTTTTCACACTATGCAGGTCTGTTAACAATTAGAACCATATGAAGTCGCTTAAAAGTCTACACAGCACATTAAAAGGCCCTTCGTCCCATCAGGTCTGCGCCAGTCAAAAATAACCACTTTACTATTCTCACCCCATTTTCCAGCACTTACATGCCTTGTGTGCCTTGGCATCACAAGTGCACATCTAAATAGTTCTTAAATGTTATGAGGGTGTCTGCCTCAAATCACCCTTACAGGCAGTGAGTTCCAAATTCCCACTACCCTCTGAATGAACAAAGTTCTCATCACATCCTCTCTAAATCCCCTGTCCGTGACCTTAAATCTATGTCCCCTGGTCATCGATCCCTCCATCATGGGAAATGTTCCTTTCTGTCTGCCCTCTCTAAGTCCCTCATAATTTTCTACATCTCAATCATTTCCCCCTTCAGGCTCCTCGTCCGCAAGGGAAGTCTATCCAAGCTCCCTTCGTAACTAAAACTCTCCGGCCCAGGTAACATCCTAGTAAATCTCCCTCTGCACCTTCTCCACTGCAATCACATCCCTCCTATCATGCAGATTTCAGAATTGCACATAATTAAGTCTTTAATATTGGGCAACAATCTTCTAATCTAACACTTCAAATCATGTAAATGAATCTTCACCTATCCAATGTTAGCTCATAGCATTACAGGGAATGAAAGAACCACATCTACAGTAGGAACATTCAGACTGAAGTTCAAGTTTGCACCTTATGGCTGACATTTTATCCAGGGGAGGTAACTGCCTTGTGCTCTTGTTGCTGGGCTGTTAATCCAGAGACACAGGTAACATTCTAGGGAGTGGGCTTTGAATCCTGCCATGGCAGATGGTATAATTTGAATTAAATAAAAATCTTGGATTAAAAGTCTGATGATGACCATGCTGGCCAGCCATCAACACCCACGTCCTGTGGTAGAATTAAAAAAAGTCTAAGCCTCCTGGTTCACTAATGCTCTTTTTACCTGGTCTGGGCAACATGTGACTCCAGGTCCACAGTAATGAGATTGACTCTTAACTACCCTCTAGGTATTTAGGGATGGGCAATAAATACTGGCCTAGCCAGTGATGCATTCAACCTGTGAATGATTTTTTTTTAAAAATGCATGCAAATGAATGCAAAATGTTTGCTGGAAATCTGCTCGAGAAACTCAGCAGATCTGGCAGCATCTGTGGAATGAGAGTGCTTATATTTCGAATACCTCTTCTTCTGTTTGCTATTAGCTCATGCAATGTGAGCATTTCTGGCTAGGTTAAAATTTATTGCCCATCCATTCCTTGCTGCAGACTGTGTGCTGTTCAGGAAAAGTTCCAGGATTTTGACACAGTGACAGTGAAGGAACTAGGGTGTTGTTCCAATTCAAGACACTGTGTGGATTAGAGACGAAGTTGCGGGTGATGGTGTTCCTACTCATCTGTTCTTGTCCTTTTCAGTGGTTGAGCATGAGAGTTTGGAACGTACAATTGATGAAATGTTGAGTTGCTGTGTGGCATATTGTAGATGGTATAGGCTACTGCCAATGTGTGTTGGCAGTGAAAAGATTGAGTATTGAAGGTGATGGATGAAGTGCCAATCAAGGGGGCTGCTTTGTCCTGGATAGTGTTATGCTGACCTGGTTGACAATCTTGGTCAAGGCTGGCAGGGTGTGGTGGCGTGGCATCTTCTGCCAATTTTGTGGAGAGATGACATACCTCCTCTGTACTACCACATCCACCAGAGCCTCCAGGGTGTTAATTTTCCCTTACTTGCTACATCCAGGGCAAATATCACAAATTGTGCAGGGCATCTGCAGACTAGGTGCACAACAGTCCTTTAAAGATGGCACCAGCAGCAGCAATACTGGGATATGCTCAATTGAATGACAATAGAAAAAATATTGCTTCTGTTTTACTTCATTCTTTAGCTCTGGGACAGTTCCTTGAGTATGTCCCCCCTTACCCAAGTAGCCATTTTACCTTGGCATTTGACAGAATATTTGGGCAAAAAAGAAACCAACTACCAACAGGTGTCTAGGATATTGATTCCGTGTTTGAGCCTAAGCAAGGGGAACTGAGACCCAGATCTGGAATGGAATCCATGATCTTTCTGGTAAAGTGCTGGTTGATAACAAAATCTTGCATTTGTATCCCTACCTTTACACTGGTAAAATTTCCCAGGGCAATTACCGGTTTGTTATCAGGGCAATTGACTAAGAGCTGACCAGATTCTAAGGAATATTGTGTTGAACAAAAGAGAGGTGTGGAAAGGTCTCCAAATCTTTGGGTATAGACAGCAAAAGGCATGGGCAGCAATGCTGAGGAAAAAAAATACTATTCAGAGAGTAATAGAATTTCAAAAATATAAAAGAGTAAAAGAAAGATGACATTCATTGATAGAGTTTGAAAGCTACGCATCTCTATCTATCATCCATTACACAGACTAGCATGAGCTACAGTATATTGTAGTCTGCACAACAAAAGCATTGAAACAACACCAGTGCCAAGGGATTGATGTAATATCCAGTTAAGCTTTCAAACCCCCAAATTTGTTTTGATTTTAAATAGCTTTTATCAGGGATTGGTCTTTCTCCACTATTATTAATTGGAACAGTAAATTACTCTTAAACCATTTGCTTTTAAATTGAGGCCCCATAAAACACAGAACTATAATTTTTTTTGTTATGAAACCAAATATAACTGTTAAGTAGCTGACAGTTAGACACTACATAAAACATCTCAGCCATAACAGTGTGTACAATTGAATTAAGTCAGCAAATCTTTTGCAAAATAGGCCATTAATACATATTAACACTTTTAATATTTGGATTTGTAGGTCATTAATGGGTGTTAATAGAATAGGCTGTAGAACTAAAGAGTTTAAGGTCATCACCTTCCTCATTTTTACTTGCAATGTTAACACATGCTTTCTAGTTGTAAATGGAGGTCATTATAAACCATGAATATAACTGGGTTTGTATAATGTGCAAATGTAGCTGTATAATAGTACCCTTATCCCTTCAACTTGCAATTTGTTGGTTTGGTCCCTGCTGCAGACCAGCAAATACACCATATATCTAGACTGAGATGAAATTGGGGTATCGAGGGAGTTCCATACTCTCGACGAGATGCCAAGCTGAAGTCTTCTTAGCATTTCCAATTTTAATTAAGAATATGACAAAAAGATGAGTTGAATAATTTAAACTATTTAAAGTCAAAAACATATTGTTAAGCTCACCATTAACTCCATTGCATTTCCAAATGGGGAGCTGCATCATTTGCTTTCAGGTAAAGAGGATGTCATTACTACCAAAAGATAATGCCCATCATTATAGGTTTTAATTGGGGTGTGTATTGCTTACACTGAGCTAATTAACACATTGAACATAAAAATAGGGTGAATTACCTGTTCCTCAAAGTTCTCCTTATTTATTGTCCATTCTCACATTCCCAAATCTTAGCTGAAAGTTGCTGAAAAGGGAAAAATGTCAAAGCTTTTAGCTTTGCACTCATCAGGACAAATGTATGAATACTAAATTTCAAACAATCCCAACAATTTCTACTGCAAGAGAGAGGTTTACCAAGTCAACTCTAATTGATTGAGGCATCACATTAGAGAAGATAATGGGGAACAACAGACTCTCAAGTACTTCAAAGAAATGCTCCTTTTATTTGCAGGGAATGGGCCTCTCCATATTAATGCGTGTTGCTTCCAGCAAACATAAATGAACCACATCATGATCTTAACTAACCGCTCATCTTAAACTTGTTGTTAGTGTAGTTATCAATGCACTCAAGGTTGTTCAGCAAGTGCTGTCTAAGTTCAGGATCACGTTTAACAGTTGAAGTTTTGTTCTGGAATTTGCAACCGTGGATTGGTTGAATATGGTCTGTACAATGCCTACAATGAACAACCGAAGGATCATGTTTTCATTCCATCAGCTAATTCGATAACTGGGATGAATGGCTCAAATACCTGGCATTGTACTAGTTCTGAAGTTCTTACACAACGTTGCTCAATTGTGTGATAGACAGAGTTTTTTTTTCTTTCTGGACTGATGGAGGCATCCAGTTAATTAAAAATACCATTCAGATAGCTGATGAATAAATAACAGGCTATGCAAGCCTGCTGCTACTAAACACTTGAGATACTTTACCTTTCCAGAGAAATTTGGGGTAAACTGGATATGGTTCATGTCTGAAAGTGATCGTCTTTGGCCTATTTGCAAATTTGCACAATACACAGCAATCAATTATCTGATCAGAATAGTCACTGACCCACAGAATAGCTTTGATGCACTTGATTTCTGTGTCAAGCATGCAAACTTAGCAATTGGCTAAAGCCCTATTTTTAGCCTGACGTGATATGAATCCCACAGTGCATATTGACTGGTGAAAGTAAACATAGCTGTAAACAGTAGTGCAGAATCCATTTGCAGATTTCTGACCAAACACTTTGAGGAAGGGTGGCCAATAGAATGTTACAGTTCAACATGTTATTTTAGTGTATGATGGAAGTTATTAAGATGTGTAACTCAGCCACTAATTGAAAGATTGCAAATTCATAATCTATGTAACAGAAAGATGCTGCAGCTTTGCATACTAATGTTTTACATCCTTCCTGTTTTTCAATGCACTTTCTTTCCTACACTGTGAATGAATGACGTGTTGCAGCACATAGTAAAAGTGACTTTTGTCCTTGTATGCTCTGTGAATTCCTGTCATATTGTGCTCAACTATGTGCTACAACACTTGAATGAAATTAAAGGAGAACTGGTGTCATAATGGTAATGTCATTGGACTAGTAATCCAGAGGCCAGAGCTGAAACCAGGGACATGGATTTAAATACTTACAGCAGCTGGCAGAGTTTAAACTCAATCAATTAGACTTGAGTCTTAAAGCTGGTCTTAGTAATTAAAACTGCCTTGGTTGTCATAAAAAAGCCATCTGGTTCATTAAAGGGTCTTTTTAAGATGGGCAAGAGGTAATGCATGGGGTTCCACAGGGGTTTGGGTTGGACCTTCAACTTGTTACAATTTTTATTGGTGACTAATGAGGTAAACAAAGGCATGGTAGCCAAATTTGCAAACCATCCAAAGATAGACAGGAAACTATGTTGTGAAGTGGGCTTGATGGGCTGAATGGTCTGCTTCCGTACACGGGGAAATTCCATGATTCTAAGGAGAAGATATAACACGGATGTAGATTGATTAAAGATAGCAGGACATCACTCGTTATACTTTGCCAATCCAAAAAAAAATCCATTATGGAATCAAATGGCTTTTTATGACAACCAACCTTTTCAGATAGAGGGGTTGTGCAACCTTGGAAATCTCTCCCTCTGAAGATGGTAGAGGCAGGGTATTGAATATCATTAAGGCGGAGAGAGATTTTTGTCAGGCAACAGAATCAAAGGCTATCAAGGATATATGGGAATGATGGATTTGGAACACAAACAGATCAGCCATGATCCAAACTGAATGATAGAGCAGGCTTGAAGAGCGAATGGTAAAATTCTGCTTCTAATTTATATGTTCATATGCAATGCCCTTTTACGAAGAAAATCCACCGTGGCTCACCTGGCCTGGCTTACACGCTACTAGAGAAGCACAGCAGTGTGGTTGACTTTAAAATGCCCTCTGAATTGGACTCACAAGCTGCTTAGTTCAAAGGAAATCAGAGAAGGACAACAAACGCTGCCATTTCCATCCCGCATCCCATAACATTGAAAAATGGGAATAAAACAGGGGTGAGTGGCTGTCCAACCACATGCTAAACTGTCTGGTCTGTAAAACAAAAATTTCCTTTCTCCATCTGCACTCAATCCTGATTGGTCTATGTTTTGCTACAGCTAGTTTACCCTCATTATTTCCAGAAGTGCCAGTGTGCAACATCAAGTGACAGCATCATGGGACACCACTTCAGAAAATAACATTTTGGGATACAGAATCAGTATTTTTTGACATGACATGGTAAATGAGGGTGCTTGGAAGATAGCATGTGATGGTTGTTCTCCACTCTCTGGAGTTTAGTCACCTCAGGCAAGGCGATGGCCTCGTGATATTATCATTGAACTGTTAATCCAGACACTGTTCTGGGGACCCAGGTTTGAATTCCCCTATGGCAGATGATGGCATTTGAACTCAATAAAAAATCTGGAATTAAGAGTTGAATAGTGAACACGAATCCATAGTTGATTATCGGGAAAACCCATCAGGCCTACTCATGTACTTTAGGAAAGAAACTGCAATCTTTACCTGACTCTAGACCCACAGCAATGTGGTTGACTCTTAACTGTCCTCTGGAGTGGGCAAGAAATGCTGGCCTAGCCAGTGACACCCTGTGAATGTATTACAAAAACATATTTGGACTAATGAGTAGAAATTAATGGCTATGATTAATGAACAAATTTATTATCAAGTTCCCGACTTCCTCCATATGACTGACTGGGCCCTTTGTTTGGCAAAACTGAAAGCTGCCATGATTGTGGGCCTCCTGTCAAATTTATGGTTAATTTTGGATAATATGGTTTCCCTGACAGTACATTGCCAGAATGAATTCCTGTTTCCCTTATAGTGGGCAAGATTTCCAAACAATCAAGTTATTTACATCAGTGAGTTCAACATCTATTTACTGCTGGCTGTTCTCATGATGGGCTGGCATTTGGAGATGATTGGTTGACCCCAAAGTAAGGCAGAAATAGGTTTGCACTGTTCATTTGCAAACTGGAATGTAAACCGCAAACACTTAGCAGACAATGAGTTAATTTAGTTCCAGCTATTTAGGATACCATTTACATCGACCTACCTCTTTTAGAGCCTGCCTGTTTAGATTACTGGATCTCACCATTTACACCGTGAAAAGGGCCATTCGAAACCTACAAACTGTGGCATGGCCAAATTGCGTCAACATTGACATTTTCTGTTCCCCACCAGTTTTTATTTTAGTTAAGTAACGTGGCAAAATGATAGGTCGAATAATCAAAAGTGAGGCCACTTTTTAAAATCTGTTTACATAAGCGGGAATTCAGGTTAATTATTCTCTTCTCTGTGGAGTTAGTACAATTGAAACCAAACCAAAAATATACAGAACACATATAGTGCTGTTTATTATCACAACATGGGGTTGATAAGGTCAAAGTGCCAGAAATATGCGGACAGTTGAATCTTGTTTAATGCACAAACTGTGTTCTGTTTAAAGCTTCTTTGTATGAGTCACCCCATAAAGCTCAATCTCTTCCCCCAGGTTTTGTTGTGATTTCAGGGTTGTTGCCAATGTTCTTACAAGGTATCAATGCAACCTTAAAATTCTTCCCACGTCTTAAAAAGGTTTCTGGAAAATCCTCCACATTGAAGCCACAGAGTCAGAAATGTACGTACCACACATTCCTGGTGAAAGTCAAATGTCTGAAAAGTGAAGAGGTTTTCACCGTAGCTTTAAATTTTTTTTAACAGTTTACAAACTTCCATCCTCCCTCAACTTTCTTATTACCAGGCCTTTTCTGATTTCTGTTCTTTTGAAGGCACCAATCATTCTTTAGCTTACAGTTTCACACCTTCCACAGTACTCTGGTGTATGATCTGCACTTTTACTGTGAATTTTTCTGGCTATTTGACTGTGGCCTGTTCTGTTGCCTTCTAGCTGATGCTCAAGCATGTGCAAGTTTCAAGAGAGGGAACAAAAATCAATGGGGATCCTGGCTGAGTTTCTCCCAAGTGGCCAAAGAAAGTAGCTCTTGTTATTATCCCAGCCACTATCACCCATCTCAGCACGGATGAAAATGATGTACAGGACCTCCTGCCATTATGATCTCCCTAGATAACGTCTTTGTCTATGAGGATATCAGGGAGCTGCTACACAGATGATTCACAGGTCTAAATGGGACCTGATCTAACATGGGAAGTCTGTTGGTACCTCACCACTGCTGGGTATCAAAGTGTCAAAGGTTTTCTGACATGGGAGCCTCTACAGTCAAATTTGATCCAGTTCTCCTGACACCTATGTTTGTGCTCTACCTCACGTGGTCACAGAAGGTGGACCAGAATCCTATCTGGCTTTATGAGCCAAATATAGCATTCTCTCACTTCGGCAGCATTTCACGTATATTCACGGCTTACACAGTCAATACCATACAATGCTATTGAATAAAGTCTGCAGAAGTATTTATACCTTAGTCTGCAAAACATTACAAGTGTGATAAACTGCATTCTCTACCTCCTGTGAGCTAGACATTATGCCTTGTGACAGCAGCTGGAATTCATTCATGATGCTGTCAGTCATGAGTTATCTAGTGAAATGAAGATTAAAATCGTACTCAGCCAAAAAGGTGTTGAAGAAGCTGGATCAGTCCTTAATCTCGCAGTGCAATGTGTAGTCTCTTGTTAGTGATTTTGAAATAGAGTGTTTTTAAAACAGTTTTAACCTTTATTTTGATATGTTCTTATGCATGTTATGTAGAGAGACATTGTAGGTAAAAAAAAAGTGATTTAAGAGTTGCAGATACATGAAGCTGCTCACTCTCTATCACTGTAATTTCAGTACAGTGGAAACTATGCTTGCTGGTTCTGACTTTTGGAAAAAAGCAGGAGTTGCTCCAAGAAAAATCACTGTAATGGTGCCATTTACCCAAAATTTGCAGATAGTAATCCAGAAGTGAGGCAATTTTAAATTAAAACATATATAATGATTACTCAATGACTACAGAACAAATGGAGAGTATGAATGGCATAAATCGAGACAAAGTGGGGATAACTTATTATTTAATTTATTCAATACCCACTTGAAAGGCCATGGTCTAGAGTGTTTAACATCACTGAGTAGAAAAACAAGTGTGAGGTGAAAATGAATCAGTACATGAGTACGTGATGCTGAGGGTTGCTTTAAAGACATGAAGCTTGTCAGAGGAAGGAAAGACTGAGAGATAGGCGTGGACCATCCAAACAAAAGGAGAGATTTCCAGCCATAAACGTGTTGAAAAATAAAAATGCCTTCTCTTACATCAGATACAGATTAGTGAGCGTTCTGAATGATAGTTGCTAGTTGATTTGGAAATTTATTATGTTGCAGGCAGTGAGGCCAGAAGTATGCATTCCAGTGGTTCTTTCTGTTGAAAGGGCCTCTGTCCAGGTCCATTTTATTGTACACACTTAAGTAAAGGCCATGGAACATATTTATGTCTAAGTCTGCAAAACATTGCAAGCCTGATAAATTGTATCCTCTCCCGCCCTTTGAGCTATGATTTTAAGCTGTCGTGTGACACCAGCTGGAATTCATTCATGATAATGTCAGTCATGAATTATCTAGTGAGTTTTACATTGAAATTAAAATCATATTTCATATTGAGCTGTTAAATATTTCTTATTCACTCTACATGCTTAATAAGAATAAAAAATAAACAAAGCCAGTGCACCAGGAGTTAAAGAAAAACTGAAGACTTAATATGATGTTTAAAGCACATAAATAGTTGACAATATTAATAAACAGCACTTTATATATTTATTTGACATCCCTCAGAATAATTCAAATGAACAGTTTGATATCTGTGTTAAATAAAGCAAGGGTATTCCAGATATCTGTATAAAGTACCCCTTCAACATTGTCCTTCCTAAGCTTCATGTATTAGTAATTATTATTCCACGGCTGTTTGCTTGTATATTTTTCTTCTTTTCATGTCTCGTTTTATTCACTGGTCCTTTAACACCCTGAACACAGCATGAGCCATCAGCGTCAGTACACACTAATGTTCTGCCAAATGCTTCCCAGTAAGGTTAGGTTCGCCAGTTCCATTGCCTGTAATCTTCATGACGTGTCACAGCTGTTCAAAAGGATAACAGTGCTCAATACACATTCACATTCTATATTTCATCTATAAACATTTACTTTACCAGGTTTACAACTGCCACCTCTCTAGTAAGGCTGCACTCTCTGCAGGAAGTGGGTGCACTGTAGGACATTGTGAAGGGGCCTGCAGCCACAGAGCTCAGACCAAAAAGACCTGAGGCACCAAGCCAGCAGGGCAAACATTACGTTATTGCACTAGGATTTCCCTGTGTTTGAGTTTGAGTGGCAAACGTTTAGGCCGAATCAGTTCAATTCCAAGTCTTCAGAATTCAGAAAATTCAAGAACACATATTTCCAGTTCATGCTAAATGCCATTTATTATGTATCCTTGAAGATTGACTGTGAGGAATGATGAATCATTTAGTTTATATCAGTATAATTCACCCCTTCGGAAAACAATGACTTTGTCACACCTCAGCTATGAACCTGCAACACAGGAAGACTTTTGGGACCAACTGTTCTCCATCCAGAAGAAAGCTAAGCAGGAGGAGGCCACTGAACCTGCAGCACTATTCAGTAAGGTCAGGGATTGATCTAACTGTGGCTTCCACTCTGTTTTCCTGCCTGTTCAATAAAACCCTTAATCCCTTGTGAATCCAACACCTGCCTGTCTATGTCTTGAATATATTCACTGATCGAGCTTCAGTGGTTCTCTGTGGAAGGGAGTTCCCAAGACTCTCAGCGCTCTGAGGAAAGAAATTTCTCCTTATATCAGTCTTGAAAGGATGAGGCGTTTTTCTGAATCTGTACCCTCTGTTTCTAGATTTCCTCAAGAGGGGAAACATCCTGTCAGCATCTACACTGCCATTAAAAATGTTGTATTTCAATAAGATCACCTCTTATTCATCTAAATTCCAATGGCTGTAGACTCAAACTACTCAACTGCTCTTTATATGATCACCTTTTATTACAGGAAACAACCTAGTGAACCTTATTTAAACTGCTTTCATTGTAAGTATATCCCTACTTATAATACACTGAAGTAAACTATATGCAGTATTCCCATATACTTGATGCAGACGTCTCATGATTTATATTTCATTTCCCTTGCCCTGAAGGCCAGCACTTAAGTTTCAAGCAAGTCCCTTTTCTCACATGTTCATGTATTCCCTTTAACCTCATACCTCTAACCTTCCAAAAAATACAGTAATACAGCCTGTTTCAAGTACTGAGAGCAAATACTCACATCAAGCCTACATGTGAATAAAAGGTCTTCCTAATTTCTGAACTTGCTCTGTTGATGGCCATCATGCATTTGTATCTGAGGAAGGATCACCTGACCCGAAACGTTAAATCTGTTTTTTCCTTCACAGATGCTGCCAGACCTGCTGGGCTTTTCCAGCAACTTTGTTTTTGTTCCTGATTTACAGCATCTGCAGTTCTTTCGGTTTTTATTATGCATTTCTATCACTTGTTCAGGACTCACCCACAAGAGAAATCAGTTTCACCATATCCCCATTATTTCAAAGAGCTTCATGAAGCCTTCTTCTTTTCTCCAGAGAACTGTGCCCCAACATGCTTAACTTTCCTGATAGTTGCAGTATCTCAATTCTGATGACATCCATGTGAATCTTTTCTGCATTTTCTCCAGTGCATCAACATCGTTTCTCTAATATGGAAACTGAAATTGCACACACAACACTTCAAACGTTTTTGTAAATGTAACATTACCTTCCTGCTTTTGTATTTTGGTCCTCAAAAAATGAACCCCAGCACCTTATTTACACTCTTTATGGTCTCAGCATTTTGTATTGATACTTCTTGTATTCATGCCTTGGGTTTGAGATCCTGTTCCTGAAATAGTCTTGCATTCAGTGGTCCAAAATCTGAGTTGGAAGATTGCAGGCAATGATGAATTTTGTCATCTCTGTCTATTTCATAAGGAGGTTCCCAAGATATAGTATAAATGCTATAGGAAGGACAGGAAGGGAGGCAAGACAGGAGGGAAGTGGCATTTTTGGTGTGGGAGAACCTTATGGCCATACTTAGGGAGGATATTCCTGGGAGTGCGTCCAGTGATATTATATGGGTGAAACTTAAAAATAGGAAAGGGATGATCACCTTGTTGGAATCGTATTATAGGCCCACCAATAGCCAGTGGGAAAATGAGAAGCAAATATGTAAAGAGATCTCAGGCAGCTGTAAGTAAAATAGGGTTGTAACGGTAGGGGATTTTAACTTTCCAAACACAGACTGGGACAGTCATAGTGTTAAGAGCTTGGATGGAGAGGAATTTGTTAAGTGTTACAAGTAAATTTTCTTATTCACTATGTAGATGTGCCTACTAGAGAAGAAGTGATACTTGAATTTCTGTTGGAAAATAAGGCAGGGCAAGTGACTGAGGTGTCATTGGGGGAGCACTTTGGGTTAAGTGACCATAATTCTATTAATTTTAAAATCGTTGTGGAAAAGGATGGAACTGATCAAAAATTTAAAGTTCTAAATTGGAATAAGGCCAATTTTGACAATATTAGACAGAACTTTCAAAAGTTGACTGGGGGAGGCTATTTGCAGGTAAAGGGATGGTTGGGAAGCAGGAAGCCTTTAAGAAAGAGATAACGAGAGTTCAGAGACAGTATGTTGCTGTTAGTGTGAAGGGCAGGGCTGCTAGGTGTAGGGAATGCTGGATGACTAGAGAAATTGAAGTTCAGATCAAGAAAAAGAAGGAGGCATATATCAGGTATAGACAGTTGGGATTGAGTGAATCCCTAGAAGAGTATAAGGGCAGTAAGAGTATACTTGACAGGGAAGTCAGAAGGGCACAAGGGTACATGAGATAACTTTGGCAAATAGAGTTAAGGAGAATCTAGAGAGAATCTACAGATACATTAAGGACAAAAGAGTAACTAGGGAGAGTATATGGCCCTTATAGATTGCTGTGGCTGACTACTTGTGGAACCACAGGAGCCGTGAGTTACTAAACAAATATTTTGCATCAGTATTTACTATAGAGAAGGACATGGAAGCTAGGGAACTTAGAGAAATAAATAGTGATATCTTGAGAAGAGTTTACATTACAGGAGAGGAGGTGCGGGAGGTCTTAAAATGCGTAAAGGTAGATGAATCCCTGGGATCTGATCAGGCATTTCCCAGAACTTTGTGGGAAGCCAGGGAAACAATTGCTGGGCCACTTGCTGAGATATTTGCATCATCGACAGCCACAGGTGAGGTGCTGGAAGACTGGAGGTTGGGTGATATGATGCCATTTTTTAAGAAAGGCTGTAAGAGAAAGCCAGGAAACTATAGATTGGTGAGTCTAATATTAGTAGTGGGTAAATTGTTGAAGAGGATTCTGAAAGACAGGATTTACATGCATTTGGAAAGGCAAGGACTGATTAGGGATAGTCAACATGGCTATGTGCATGGGAAATTTTGACTCACTAACTTGATTGAGTTTTTTGCAGAGGTAACAAAGATGATTGATGAAGGCAAAGTGGTAGATGTTGTCTACATGAACTACAGCAAAGTGTTCGACAAGGTTCCACATAGTAGACTGGTTAACAAGGTGAGATCAAATGGGATCCAAGAGGAACTTGCCAATTGGGTACTAAATTGGCTTGAAGTTAGAAGACAGAGGATGGTGGTGGAGGATTGTTTCTCAGACTGGAGACCCACGACCGGCGGTGTGCCACAAGAGTTGGTGCTGGGTCCACTGCTTTTTGTCATTTATATAAACAATCTGGATGTGAATATAGGAGGTATGGTTAGTAAGGTTGCAGATGACATCAAAATAAGTGGTGTTGTGGACAGTGAAGATTTTTATTTCAGAGTACAATGTGATCTCGATTAAATGGCCCAATAGGCAGAGGAGTGGCAGATGGAGTTTAAATTACAGAAATATGAGGTAATGTGAGGCACTTTAGTAAGGCAAACCAGACCAAGACTTACAGGCCAAGACTTATACAGTTAATTATAGGGCCCTGGGGAGTGTTGCCAAACAAAGAGGCCTAGGGGTGCAGGTGCATAGTTCCTTGGAAGTGATGTTGCAGGTAGACAGGATGGTGAAGAAAGCATTGGTATGCTTGCCTTCATTCGTCATAACATTGAATATAGGAGTTGGGATATCAAGTTGTGGCTGTACATGACATTGGTGAGGCCACTTTTGGAATACTGTGTTCAATTCTGGAAGCCCTTCTATAGAAAGGATGCTATTAAACTTGAGAGGGTGCAGAAAAAATTTATAAGGATGTTGCCAGGACTGAAGGGTTTGAGCTATAAGGAAAGGCTGAATAAGCTGGGGCTTTTTTTCCCAGGTGCATCAGAGACTGAGGGGTGACCTTACTCTGGTTTATAAAATCATGTGGGGTATGGGTAGAGTGAATAGCTAAGGTCCTTTTCCTTGGGTGGGGGAGTCCAAAACTAGAGGGCATAAGTTTAAGGTGAGAGGAGAAAGATTTAAAAATGACCTCGGGGGTAACTTTTTCATACAGAGTGGCGTGCTTGTATGGAACGAGGTGCCAGAGGAAATAGTGAAGGATGGTACAATTATGATATGTAAAAGGCATCTGGAGGATAAATGAATAGGAAAGGTTTAGGGGGATATGGGCCAAATGCTGGCAAATGGGACTATGTCAGATTGGGATGTCTGGTCTGCATGGATAGGTTGGACCAAAGGGTTTTTTTCTGTACTATATGACTTTAAGGCTCTATATATCTCATGATCACAGATCATAATCCTGGATTACCTATGATGACACTTTTATTACAACAGGCATTTTTTAAAAATAAGCAAAGCGGAGATCGAGTCAAAAAATGACTGTGATGTAAATTCAGTGGCTGTCTGAAGAGGAATTCCAGAGTGTCACATCTGAAGCGGTCAAAGAAACATCAAAAGGGAGAAATACACAATAAATGGAAGTGTAATCTCCTGCGAGTACATCACACGATGAATATGAAGGATAGCAAAGCACAGCGCGGAAACATAGAAACACAGAAGACAGGAGCAGATTTAGGCCCTTCAGCCCCTTGAGCCTGTTCTGTCATTCAATAAGATCATGGTTGATCATCATGCTCAATATCGAATTCTAAATTCTTATCCTACCCCATATCCCTTAATCCCTTTAGCCACAAGAGCTATATTTATTCTCTTCTTGAAAACACAAAATATTCTGTCCTCAACCACTTTCTGTGGTAATGAATTTCACAGGCTCACCACTCTCTGGATGAAGAAATTTCTCCTCATCTTGGTCAAAAGATTCTTTATACTTTATCCCTTATACCTAAATTATGACCCCTGATACTGGACTCCCCACCATCAAGAACACCCTTCCTGCACCTAACTTGTCTAGTCCTGTTAAAATGTTATAGGTTTATATAACATCCTCCGATATTCTGCTAATCTCCTGTGAATACAATTCTGACCAACTCAATGTCTGCTCATACATTAGTCCCGCCATCCCAGGAATCAACCTGGTAAACCTTCACTGTACTCCCTCTATAGCAAGAAAATTCTACCTCCGATAAGTAGACCAAAACTGCACAGAATATTCCAGGAGTGGCCTCACCAGTGGCCTGTATATTAGTAGCAAGACATCCATGTTCATGAACAAAAGCAGAAGTTGCTGGAAAAGCTCAGCCGATCTAGCAGCATCTGTGAAGAAAAAAATCAAGTAATGTTTCAGTTCTGAGGAAGGGTCACCAGACCCGAAACGTTAACTCTGGTTTTTTCTTCACAGATGCTGCCAGACCTGCTGACATTTTCCAGCAACTTCTGTTTTTGTTCCTGATTTACGGCATCCGCAGTTCTTTCGGTTTTATCCATGTTCATGTCCTTGAATCCTCTTGCTGTGAAGGCCAGCATACAGCTTGTGTGCAAATGATATTTACATTTCCCCTTTCAAGAATACACAGGGAAAGAGGTTAAAAATGAACTTTAACACTGGACTGTGTGTGCCAATGGGCTGAGGCACTCGTGTAATTTCCTGGGTTTGAGGGCTGGTTTATCCTGAAAGTTACTGTCAGACCATCCACTGGTCACCTCTGCACACAGGTAAAAGACCCTCTGATGAGCACTGGAAGCTAATTGGTTAAGCCAGTTCCAAAGTGAACACAACGTATTAATTATGGCTAATCTACAAAACAAAGAATGTCAAAATCAACTCATCACAAACAATCCAGAAACTGATCCACATATCTTTTAACTTCTCATTTTGTTGGATTCACTTATCATTTGTAATCAATGTCTGTAGCATTATTAGTTCTTCTTGTGTTTAGCAACTAATAAACTAACTCTTTTGTTAACTCAAGAAATTCTGGTTAAATTGGCTCCTTTTGAAACATTAATTCATTTGGTCCAGGAGAAAGGTGTTTGCAAGGAAGGAGATCCAGCTTAATTAACCTTGTTGAGACCAACCAAGGAAATAGATGTATAAAGATGAAGAGTCACTTTATCCATCCTCACCTGGGAACTTCAGAACTTGTTGTGGCCCATTTGAAACCATAAAATATTGGGAACCCTCACCCAGGAATGTGTTGTAAAATTTAGAAAATATGGAAAATAGTCCACATTTTTCAGGACTTGCCACTGATCTTAATCAATTGAAGGGGTTGATAAGTTATAAGAGTTGATTAGAAAAGGACCTTAGTTTCCAGCATCATGGTTTACATGACACCAATAATCCCCAAGCTTCTATATGCTTCAGGCACATGGCAGCCTCCAGCTGACATCTGAGAAATACTGCAAGCAATGTCTTCCTAAGATCCTCCAATTCTAGAAGCAAGGAAGACCAGGTCACTTTGACCCTCGATTTGTTTAATTTTCTTGGCTTCCATGCAAAAAGCATCCTCCTTTGAACGTGGAGACAATTCATATGTCAAGACAGTGTAATATTTTAAAAATTTGTTTATCTTGCATCAACTTGATTTCCAGTAGTTTCAGAACTAGGAATAAACTATGGTCAATGTTGGAGGGAGCCAAATTACAGTAAATAAATTCTTACTTGTGATGTAATTACAAATTTATAACTGTTTCGTAAACATTGCTGGAAATGGATAATTGTGTATAATGGAACTTTAAATAAATAATTATAAGATGAAGTGGAGTAGTGGCAGTGTCACTAGATGAGCAATCCAGGGGTCCAGGCTAATGTTTTGTGGACAATGGTTTGAATCCTGCAATGGTAGATCATGACATTTGAATTCAGTTGATATTATCTGGAATTAGAAGCAAGAGGAACGGTGGCCATGAAAACATTGCTGATTATTGGAAAAAGCCAGCTGGTTCACTTGGGTTCCACAGTGACTCAGTGGTTAGCACTGCTGCCTCACAGTGCCAGGGACCTGGCTTTGACTCCACCCTCGGGCGACTGTCTGTGTGGAGCTTGCACATTCTCCCCGTGTCTGCGTGGGTTTCCTCCATGTACTCCAGTTTCCTCCCACAGTCCAAACATGTGCAGGCTGGATGGATTGACCATGCCAAATTGCCCATAGTGTTCAGGGATGTGTAGATTAAGTGGGTTATAGGGGGATGGGTCTGGGTGGGATGCTCCGAGGGTCAGTGTGGGCTTGTTGGGCTGAAGGGCCTGTTTCCACACTGTAGGGATTCTATGATTCACTAATGTCCTTTAGCGAGGAAAGTCTGCTATCCTTACCTGGTCTAACTTACATTTGAATCCAGACCCAAAGCAACGTCATTGACTTTTAAATGTCCTCTTAAGTGGCCCAGCAAGCCTCTCAGTTGTATTGAATTACTATAAAGGGTAAGAAAGGGATTGAAACTGCAGACACCACTCATTATCCACTAAGGCTTTGCAAATGACAATGGTGAACACAGTCCTGTCAATCTTGGAAAATCTTCTTTACTAACATCTGAGGGCTTCTGACAAAATTGGGTCCTACTGACTAGTCAAATAATGGCAGGACACAGTCATCCACATGCAATCATATCTCTCAGTGCATGGCCCTAACACCTCCATCATCATCCCTGAATATGTCCTGCTCTACCAGTCAGAGACCAGGGGTGGCAGCACAGTGGCTACATGCAGGAGCAAGTTGCCCTGGGACTCCTCAAAATTGACTCCAGATCACATGTGGTCTCATGACATCAGGTCAAACATGGGCAAGGAACCTCCTGCTAATTATTACATACTGTCCCTCTCCCGGCTGATGAGTCAATACTCCTCTACATCAAACACCAAGTAGAAGAAGCACTGAGGCTTTCAAGGTTGCAGACTGTACATTAGGTAAGGGGATTTCAATATCCAGCACCAAGAGTCACTCAGCAGCACTGCTAACAGCTGAGTTATTTGAGTCCTAAAGGATATTACTGCTAGACTGGGTCTGCAGCAGGTTGTGAAGGAGCCAATATGAGGTAAAAATATGCTTTACCCTGTTGTCACCAGTATTGGTAAGACTGATCACCACACAGACACAATGGAGATGAAGTCCCATCTTTTTGTTGAGGATATTCTCTATCGTGTTGTGTGGCGCTACCACCTTACAAAATGGGATAGATTTTGAACAGATCTAGCAACTCAAGACTAAGCCTCCATGAGGTGCGGTCAGCCATCAGCAGCAGCAATAAATATCTAGAATAAAAAGCTGTGCTGATAGTGACCATGCAATCATAATCAATTGTTCTAAAAAGCTATCTACTTACTAATGCCCTTTATGGAAGGAAATCTGATTTTCTTACCTGGTCTGACCTATGTGTGACCCCAGAATCACAGCAATGTGGTTGACTTTTAAATGCCTTCCTCTGGGCAATGAGGGATGGACAATAAATGTGGGCCTAGCCAGCAATGCCCACATCCGATGAATGAATTAAAACCAATTCTGCTTGTTCTGAAAACCCCCTTAAGTGTCTGCCACTGCATCTCCTTTGACCTAGCCCTTTACCTTATTTTCTAATTCACTTTAGCTAGCTTTTTATGATCTCATAACTGCTCTAATTTTATGTATAATACAAATCTTAGACACGCACTTTTCTCTCTAAACCCGAATGTAAATTTAAATGATATTATCTTCACTGCTACAATAGAGCGCCTTCACCATATGGTTATTAATTATTCCTATTGCATTGCACAGTACCAGGTCTAGTATAGTTCTGGTATGCTATAAAACATGCTGTTCTAGGAATCAGACCAGAAGACATTCAGTCAACTAATCATCCAGGCTACTTATGTCCATTGGGTCTTTCCAGTTTATTTGTGACTTAAAATCCCTTATCATTATCCCTGTATTTTTCTGACAAACTCCGATTATTTTTTCGTTTATACTCCATCCTACCATGTGTTTACTGTTAGCGGGTGTGTCTACACCACTCTGTGCCTGTATCATTTTTCATCTCTACATAACCTTCTGCCCTGGCTTCCTGAACTTGACAATTCTGTCTCTGTAATGGCTATCAGATCATACCTATTCATTTCTATTTGAGCTCTTGGTTCTTCTATTTTGTTTTGAACATTTTTTAATTCAGTCATGGGATGTGGGCATCGCTGACTGGCCCATTACCTAGTTGCACTTGAAAAGATGGTGGTTAGCTGCTTCTTTAATTGCTGCAGTCCTGTGCTGTAGGTAGACCCACAAAAAACATTATGGAGGGAATTCCAGGATTTTGACTCAGTGACAGTGAAGGAACAGCAATATATTTCCATGTCAGGGTAGTGAATGGCATGGAAGGGAACTTGTAGATGGTATAATGTATCTGCTGCCTTTATCCTTCTAGATGGAAGTGGTTGTGGTTTGGAAGGTGCTGTCTAAGGATCTCTGGTGAATTTCTTCAGTACGTCATGTTGGTAGTACACACTGCTGCTATGGAGCATTAGTGGTGGAGGAAATGAATGTTTGTGGATGTGGCACCAATCAAGCAGGCTGCTTTCATCTGGATGGTTTCAAGCTTCTTGAATATTGTTGAGTTCCACCCATCCAGGCAAATGGAGAGTATTCCATCACACTCCTGATTTGTCCCCTGCAGATGATGGACAAGCTTTGGGGAGTCAGGAGGTCAGTTACTTGCCGTAGTATTGCACAGCCTTTGACCTGATCTTGTAGCTGTTGTATTTATATGGAGAATCCAGTTGAGTTTCTGGTCAATGGTAACATCCAGGATGTTGATAGTGGAAGATTCAGTGATGGTAATTCTATTGAATGTCAAGAGGTAGTGGTTAGATTATCCCTTATTGGTGATGGTGATTGTCTGGCATTTGTGTGGTGTGCATGTTACTTGCCAATTGTCAGCTCATTGAGGATTCAGATAGACAGACTTTAGATTTGCATTTTTATTAGTTTTATAGTACACAGATGTATCTGTTGATTTACTCTCTAATTTGTCCTGTCTTTCCTTACCTATCATGTTTTACCTTTCTTTCTTGCCTTGTCCTTTTGATTTATCACATTTTCCCAAAAGTGATCCCTTTCACCTACAATTTAGTTTAAAATCATTTGCACTTCCCTACTAAATGTAGCTCACTAGAACAACGGTTCCAGTGTAGGTCAAGTGTAAATCATGACAGTGGTATAGCCTCATACTCCAGTACTTATGCCAGTGCCCCAAGAACATCTCCTGAATATACCAAAACAAGTCTTTGAGCTTTGCTTTCATTTATTTAAACCTATAATGCCTGACCCTATTTGCATGTGGCTCACATATTTTTGGGTTTCTTCTTCCTAATTTTGTGCATAGCTCATCACTCTAACCATACAGACCCTCTTTCCTTGTCTTGTCCATATTATTAGTACCTACATGACCATGAGGACTAAATCCTTCCACTCCCACAGAAAACTCCTCTACAACCTGGAGCAAAAATCTCAAACGCTGGCTTCAGGCAGGCAATATGACCTTCTAAAATCCCTGTTTGTTGCAGAGATCAGTGTCAATTCCCCTCATCACACTGTCCCCTACAAACCACTGCTTTCCATTTTTGTTCCTGTCACTTCAATGGCATCTTGTACCATCTGGGTCATGGTCAGCTAACTCATCCATCCTAAGGCCCTCACTCTCATCCAAACGAGCTGAAGGAACCTCAAAATTGTTGGACAATTGCAAAGGCTCAGAGTCTTAGACTCCTGCCCTCTCATTTCCAGTGACCCGCCTCACTCACAGTCACACTCTTCTTCCCTTGACCAGTGACCAAATCAGAATATTTTATTCTACAGGGGGTGATATTTCCAGCTCATAATCCCTGAACCAAAGTTGGTTGAGCTGGAATCATTCACTACAGATGTGTTTGCCCTGGAGCACATTGGCTTCAATCATAACATGTCAATTGCCCACCTGTATGCCATATGGTTGCTGTGATTGAATGGGTAACAGTTCATTTCTAAGGTAGTTGACTGGAAATGAAGAACTTTAGGGTATACCCACATTGAATTCCAACTTGTTCTTTCCAGAAACAGACCCAAACTAAACAAACCTTAAGGAACAAATGAGACCACTTTGCTGAATCACAATATTAACTAATTGTTTCCTATCATCTGTGATGAAGAGACAATCATAGAGTCAAAAAATTACACAGTCCAGTAGGTTGGACTTTTGTAGTACAGTAATGATGCCCCTACATCAGGCTCAAGAGATCCAGATTCATGTCTTACTCCTTAAAGATAAATCATAACACGTCCAATAGATTTGATCTTTTTAAGCAAAAAAGGGCTCTTGTGTTATTGTGATAATGTTCCTACATCTGGGTTCAGGTCCCACCTGCACTGGAACTGAGTCACAACATGCTGGAAAAGGAAATAATATTCATCTTAAAGATATCTCAATGAACAAATAAAATCAGTGGCATGTCACTCAACCGGACTGGAAGGATCCCTGTGTGAACCATTGCCCTACCTGTCTGCTGATGTTAGCAAGTGTGGCAATGCAAGTAGCAGAATTAATATCCATTCTCCCTGCACTAATAAGACAGAGAAGCCATGTTGCTGAAAGTGCTCGGTGTTTGATGGCTGTCAATGTCGAAAAGGGTGATTCACTGCCAGGTTTCTGCTTGAGAATGGCCAATTATACTCGGAATTGGAACAATATCCCACCATGAGTTGTCACCTTAAGGGCAGGTGTAAGGGAAGAAATAGAAAGGGTAAAATTCAATCAAAAAAGCCCTTAAGGTTTCTTTTTACAGAGGAAATAATGTTTTAAGGTACTTATTTTAATGCATGGAAAACCAGATGCTGTGACTCACAACTGCAACAAAAGGTTGAACAGTGGAATAATGTCAGTTGTGAAAATCTTATTCTGATAGAATGATGACTGAATTATTTTAAGTGCAAATCCTATTCTATTGCCAGGCAACTGTGCAGATTTAGCAATGAATGAATAAATGAATGAATGAATATGTTGTTTATAGCAGGAAGATTGTTCAGCAAATGACAATGTTCCATGCCATGAATCCAAGGGTAAAACATAGAAATCAATCGTTTGTCAATTATGCTCATGCACTGTCAACATCCCGAGGGTTACCATTGTCAGAAAACTGGATTGGACTAGCAAGGCAAGGATAGTGACTACCAGAGCAAGTCAGAGGCTATGAATCCTGCAGTGAGTGACTCACATCCTGACTCCCCAAAAACTTGTTTGTCAACTGTAAGGCACAAATCAGGAGTGTGATGGAGTACTCCCCACTTGCCTGGATGGATGCAGCTCCAACAACATTCAAGAAGCTTAACACATCCAGGATAAAGTAGCCCACTTGATTGGCACCACATCCACAAACATCCACCTCCCTCCACCACCTACACTCAGCAGCAACAGTGCGTACTATCTACAAGGTGCACTGCAGAAATTCACCAAAACCCCTTAAACAGCACCATGACCACTGCCATCTAGAAGTGCAAAGGCAGTAGATACATGGAAAATCACCACCTGCAAGTTCTCCTCCAAGCCATTCCCTATCCTCACTTGGAAATATGCCGTCATTCCTTTAGTGTTGTTTCATCAAAATCCTGTATTTCCCTCTCTAATGGCATTCTGTGTCTACCTTCAGTGTATGGGCTACAGCAATTCAAGAAGGCAGCTCACTACCACCTTCTCAGGACAACTAGGTATGAGTACTAAAATGAAGGCCCAGCCAGCAATGTCCACATCCCATGAATGATTAAAAAAGGTTCATTTTACACATACTAAACAAGTTGATCAATCCGTTGTTCATGAAGATTTGTCCATCTTGAGATTTGTTCATCTCTCTATGTTTAAGGTCACATCACAGAATCATTGTGAGAGTTTTAATGGATGCTCAATGTATGAATTCATAAATAGTGAACAACTAAACAAGGAATGAGGTAAAGGATTTACAGATGGAGGACATTGATTAATTAGCACTTCAGTACATATAAAGAAATACTTTCCAAGGGACTCAAATGCCTTATCTTTCACTTGCACTTCCTCTAACAAAATCTTAATTTAATTTTGCTAAGTTTCCTTTCACAATTTAATTTTTGTCATGGTGTCTCTTAAAGGGGCTGTTATTTGGTTAAATTGGGTCATTTGTTTTAATTCATTCAAAAGGTATAAAGCCATGGTTATCTCTTTTAAGATTTGTTAATTAATTCATTTGTTTATTTGTTTATTGTTTATTCAAATGAATATAATAACGCAATTTTAGGACACTACATTGGTTAACAAGAAGGTAGACTCTTAGAATGTTTCACTCCAAGTAAATGCAATATTTGGTAAAAGACTGGATTCAGGTTCTTTTTCCAATCACCAACTGCCCGCTAGATGAAATACCAGATAACAGTCGGGATGGAAGTTAAAATTTAAGGGAATCAGGCTGTGGCCTATCGGCAGTCAACTCATCCAGTTTTAACAAAGGTGGGTTATGGGGTGGGGGACAAATGAGCTCCCTGTTTACAACATAAAAATTGCATTAGAGTAGCATCTTTTTTACCAATTGGCATCCCATGTGAACTTTTCATTTCAAATGATGGGCAATTTTGGGCCATGGATTTCACTTTCACTAATAATTGATCTATAGCATCTGCGTTGGATATAGAGCCAAATGATTCTATCCTTAAAATTCAGTGGAACAAAATGGGCATAAAAGTTTCCAAAAGCACAGGATGGCACACATGTTCAATACATGCCAGAAACATGCAGCCTCCCACCACTCCAACCCACTCTTACAGATGAAGGCAGAAAGAGAAAGCCAACGATCACTTCTGAAATGGATGTTAGCTCCTTTGTGTCAATGAAAATAGGGGACATACTACCTGTTTGAAGCTCACTTTTGGAAAAATTCTGCTGCCTTGCATGTAGCCTACGTCAGATCGGTGGTATTCAGAGGAAATGGCCTACGAGTAATACTTAAAAGCCGGCAACTGAACAATACTCCTTCTTTTAAATACTATATGGAGCCAGAGGAGTAGGGCTGCTCCTGCTGGTTTCACTGCTGCGACAAAAATTGTTGGTAGCCTCAAAGATTCACAGGATCACAAAATGGTTACAGCACAGAATGAGGCCATTTGGGCTGTCATATCCATGACAGCACATTAGTTTGCAGGTACAGAAGGAAAATGTTAAGAAGGAAAATGGAACACGGTCATTTATTGCAAGGGATATGGAATATAAAAGTACAGGAGGTCTCCGATTTGTGAATGTCTGACTTATGAACACTGATACTTGCTAGCGCAAACTCATACAGGGGCGTAATTTTAAAGATCTGGCATACAAACGTCTCCTGTACTTACTAATGGCTTCTTTATATTGTCTTGCATTGTGTCCCACCCTGTGTAGAAATTGACTTGTGAATGGTCTCAAGAACAGAGAAGCCATTCTTAACTTGGGGACTGCTTGTAGTGAAGTTTTACTGCAGCCGCACAAAGTATTGGTGAGACCAGTTTTGGTCTGCATTTTAAAATATGCAGAATTGCTTTAGAAACAGTTCAGAGAAGGTTCACTTGGCTCATTCCTGGAGTGAAAATGAGGAGATTGACCAGATTAGCCCTATACCTATCAGAGTTCAGAAGCACCACAGCTGGTCCTATTGAAAAATAATAAACCTTGAAAAGTCCTGAGATGGACACCTGGAGTTAATAAGTTTATACAAGGCTGAGTTAACTAGTTTTGTTTTGATGAAGAAGGGTGTCAAGGATTTTAGGGTGTAATTAGAAAAGTGCAGCTGAGACTATAACCAGATCAGCCATGATCTTATAGATTAGTAGAGCCAGCTCAATGACAGCAAATGGTCTACTTTTGCTCCTAAGTCCTCTGTTCCTATAATGCACTCCAGATCTCTACAGTAGCAACTTAATCAGTTCATACCCATCACCTTTTAACCATAACCCTTCAAATGTCTGTCTCTTCCTGACAATCACTTCCCTTACCTACCAGCTCCCTTCCTCTCTGGTCATTTCCTTCTTCTCTTAACTATCCTACTCTCCTGATTGCAGAAGACGCAGGCAAACCAATTTCCAGTCCTATAACTCTAATTCCTAAATGTAAACACATAGATAGAATTGCACGTCCTCCTGGTCTTGGAACAGTTTTGAGAAAGGAGGAGTTTGCACAGAGCATTCGTCAGAATGTAACAGCATCAGTCCTGGGATGTGAATGATGTGTGGCAATGAAAATTTCAGAACAGACCCACAAAATACCCATGTATTACAGACACTGCCTTCCCTTTACTTTTTATATGACAGGCCGGCTTTCAGATTAAGGACATATAGCCTTCTGAGGAAGTGTGGCAGTGATTAGACAAAAACAATAAACACTTGCAGTCAGATATGTTTTAGCCTAATTATACTGGCAGGGCCTTAGCCTCACTATGCAGGCCAACAATGTAATTTTCACCTCGTTCTTTTTTTGGATGCTTTTTTTACAGCAAATATCAGTTTTTTTGTAAGTGCATTAAAATTTAGCCTCTGGAATGTGATGAGTAAAAATAACTCTCAAATGTTTATACCTGACCATTTACTGAGAATCAGTGAAAATCACAACAAGTGCAAAATTTACAGCTATCATGTAAACATGGATTTTTTATTCCATGATAAACACGGGACCAGACTAAACAGAACACAGGCAGTATCACCTCTCCACATACTTTCACTGTTACATTGCCAAATGCATTTACAGAACTGGCAAAATATTCGTGTCTGGTGATTGAAATAGGCATCCCTATAAGTTTTCTGCATACCAAAGCTCACCAATAACACAACTTGCAAGTTCATATCTCACTCCAAGACTTTTGCATATAATGTGAATCATATTCAATATATTGAAAATGATACTAAATTGCTCATTAATGAGATCCTATAAAAAGAAAGAAAATTAATTAATCTTCATAAAGCATCTTTCATGACCTCAAAATATCCTAAAGGACATAACAGCCAATAATGTACTTTTGCAGTTGAGATGAGCAGTTTGTGAGTTACGCATATATACGTAACATTTTTTAAGAGTTTGGATTTTAAAATTGTGGCATATAGGTAGCTTACTTTTGTGAAGTTCAGGTAGTCTTATTGGAACAGTCTAAATAAGTCTAAAAGCAAAATACCACAGATACTGGAAATCTGGAACAAACACAAGAATGCTGGAGGAACTCAATAGGTCTGGTAGCATCTGTGGAGAGAGAGAGAGTTAATGTTTTGAGTATGGCATACATCGTCTTCAGTTCCAGGACAAGGCAACTCTTTTGAATGATACCACATGCATCTGCTTAAATGTTCACTCCTACCACCATTGGCTTACAGAGGCTATAATGTGTGTAATCTACAGGATGCAAACTTGTAATTTGCAAAGGGAACTACAACAGTTCATCCCAGACACATGTCCTTTAACACCAAGAAAGCCAATTGCAGTATACATATGGGAACACAACTACCTCATTTAAAAAAAACACCCAGAAAACATTGGGAATTGGTTCAGATTTCCAGCATCTGAAGTATTTTGCTAATATTTTATCACTACCACCATGTTATCCTCTATGTCACTCTTGGAACTGCATTGACACTTCTCCTTTGTCTCTGGGTCCAAATCCTGGAGCTTCATCCCTTACAAGACCGTGGTTGACCTCTACCACATAAATAGCAAGTGTTCAATAAAATGGCTCACCATCACCACCTGTAAAATGCAATTAAGAAACTGTAGTAAATGCTCAGCATCCCCATACCTCCTGAATGAAAAAGGTAAAATTAAATGCAAGCTTTTACTGTTATTATTCTCCCATAAGCTGCTATTTTGTTCTTGCTGTCGCAGCATGCAGTTACAGGAGTGTCATGCTTTTACATCATGCTAACATCATGGGAATACAGAGTACTGGGCTAATGGTAAGATTCTTGGTAGTGTGGATGAGCAGCGAGATCTCGGTGTCCATGTGCATAGATCACTGAAAGTTGCCACCCAGGTTGATAGCGTTGTTAAGAAGGCGTATGGTGTGTTAGGTTTTATTGGTAGAGGGATTGAGTTTCGGAGCCATGAGGTCATGTTGCAGTTGTACAAAACTCTGGTGCGGCCACACTTGGAGTATTGCGTACAGTTCTGGTCGCCGCATTATAGGAAGGATGTGGAAGCATTGGAAAGGGTGCAGAAGAGATTTACCAGGATGTTACCTGGTATGGAGGGAAGGTCTTATGAGGAAAGGCTGAGGGACTTGAGGCTGTTTTCGTTAGAGAGAAGAAGGTTAAGAGGTGACTTAATAGAGACATACAAGATGATCAGAGGATTAGATAGGGTGGACAGTGGGAGCCTTTTTCCTCGGATGGTGATGGCTAGCACGAGGGGACATAGCTTTAAATTGAGGGGTGATAGATATAGGACAGATGTCAGAGGTAGGTTCTTTACTCAGAGAGTAGTAAGGGTGTGGAATGCCCTGCCTGCAAAAGTAGTAGACTCGCCAACTTTAAGGGCATTTAAATGGTCATTGGATAAACATATGGATGATAATGGAATAGTTTAGGTTAGATGGGCTTCAGATTGGTTTCACAGGTCGGTGCAACATCGAGGGCCGAAGGGCCTGTACTGCGCTGTAATGTTCTCTGTTCTATGTTCTATGTTCTATGTTCTATGTTCTATGTTCTATCATGCCCTGAGGGTTATAGAAAACACTGCAGGCTTTTAACTCTCTGATTTCTGGGCTTTTCTCAGCTTTGGCTTCTTCCAACCCTTTGTTGGGATCCTAAGAACAGATAATCCAACCAGCCCACATGGACATGTCACTCCTACAGTGATTGACACTGTCCCCTTGCCTGGTGCTCTCAGTGTCAGTTCAATATGATATTCTTGCCTGAGCCATTTTCTCTCCTTGAACTGATGCCTCCATCGAGACAATGATGGCAATGCTACTCTTGCTTTCACTGGAGAAAACATGTTTATTTCTTTCCAGTGGGAACACCAAAGGCATGGTATGATTTTGTTTCTCCTCCTCACTTAGTCAGTATCATAAATTATGGTGTTCTTTGCTTACAGCCCCAATCTCTAAGCGATTATAATGATGGTAACTTCTTACCAGAGACTGCAGTGAAACCAACATCAGATTGTTTTCTCTCTTCATGTTCCCTTTATCTCCTAAAGTTGCTCTTATGTTCTGTTTTTTTAACCAGGTTCACTGAATCACTCCCCCTTTCCAATTCTTTCAAGATGAATCTCGTTCTTTAAACAAGCTCTTGGTCATTTTTTTCTCAAAGTTATTTCACAGGATATAGGTGTCACTGGGCTAGGGTAGCACTTATTATCTTTCCCTACAAGCCCAGGCGACAGTTAAAGAGTTAGCCGCATTGCTATAGATCTGGAGTCATATGAGGGCAGACCAGGTACTGATGACAGACTTCTTTCCCCAAAGGACATTAGCAAATCGGATGGCTTATTTTTTTATAACTGGTTAAATGTCACTATTGGGCCAGCTCTTTTTTCCAGATTTTATTGGATCCAAGTTTCAATATCTCTCATGGTGGGATTCAAACCCCATTTCTCCAGAAGATTCTGACAAAGGGTCACTGGACTGGCAACATTATCTTTGTTTCTTTCTGTATAGATGCTGCCAGACCTGATGAATTTCTCCAGCACTTTTTGTTTTTGTCCCCAGAACATGAACCCAGGATTCTGGATCACTAGGCTGGTGACATTACCACTATGCCAGCACCTCACCCACCTACCTAACTATCTCCTCCTTTGCCTTAGAATCTAATCATGTTTGTCTGGTTACAGTGATAAAGGTGCTGTATCAGTGGTTATTCATGTTAATCTTCATATTGATGCCCAGTTAAACTGTACAGAGATCCATGAAGACATTTGCGGGATTGAATGGGTTAAAAGATTTCAAAAAATGTTTTCTTCCCTAATTCATTACCAAGAAAAGGATAGAAAACATTTTTGAGAATTCGTCCATCCAAACAGACCTAGTGCATGCAGCTTGCTTTGTCTTGCTGGCTAACTAAATGTCTGTAAATGCATAAATAATTTTTCAAATGTTAATACAAAAGAAAACAAACGTGTGTTTTGAAAGCCATAAAGGTAATTCAGTGCCCAGAAGATTTATATAACAACTGAAATTTATCCATATTCATTAAGGTATAACTAAAATACAATATAATGGTCCAAATAGGTTTTCAAGGGCAGGACTTAAAATTCATTATTCTACCTGCGCTGAAGTTAAATGACGTAAATGTGGATTGGACTCCTGGTAGATCCAACCGACCAGAACAACACTAATAAACATTACATACAATGCTGTGATAAGCCAGCAGTTATCCCTATAAGAGGTCTATACAAGGACTTATAAGCATGTAAATCCTTTATACTTCAGTTCAATAATTTAGGAGAGCTGATAGAGGTGGAGTGCATTTTGTTCCAATGTTCTTTGATACCCTCCTCTCAACATGCCAGCACTATTGTTTTTCTAACCTATTTTCCTAAACAGTTTGTTCACAGATATTATTACATACCTCCGGAGCAGGTAGGATTTGAACCTGGGTCATTTGTTCCTTAGGGGCACTATCTCTGCGCTACAAGAGGGTCTATCAGGACTCATGGTACATAATTGAATGGTATATCATTAAGATGTAAGAACTTAACCCAGCCTGTTTTACTGGGACCAGTTTAATTAACACACTGCGGCCAAGCTCCTATGGTTAATCATTTGACTGATTAGGAGCTTGTTTGGCAGCCTGGGGCTTTTGTGGTGCTACCTTTAAGACAAGAGACTGGAGTTGAGGTCCCACCTACTCCAGCAATGTATCATAATAGCTCTGAATAGGTTGATTTGAAAATACATGAATTGATATTGGTGCAGTGCTTTAAAGGCCTTGCAATGTTTTTAAGAGTAGGCTATTGTTTTTGTGTCTCTCTTACTAACACCCTACGGAAGAAATGGTGAACTTCATGATATCTGTTTCTACTTTTACAAATGAGAGAATGCTTCACTGTTCTGATGAAGCCATTGAAGTATTGTTGCAGCACATGCATGAAAGGAGAAAGGCTCCCAGCCAAGGTGGTGTATCAGATAAATCATTAATGTGCGCGAAAAGAGGCAGCCACTAATGTCAATGCACTGTGAATGTCTCAGAAAAACATACACATTTTAGGCAGATATCTGTCATTAGTATTTTCCAACCATTCTTCTGATTAGTTACACCTCAAGTGCGCACACTTATGAAGTAAAGCCCAATTGAAAAGAACACTCAAACCACTAAGATGTGTTCTTACGAATATTAACAATGGAGCATTCATGTGGTGCAGTGGAAGTGTCCCTCCCTCTGAGCCAGGAGACTCATGTTCAAGTCCCACCTGCTTCCGTGGTATAGAATAAAATCTCTGAACAGGTCGGTTAAAGAAAATTTTTAAAAATGACAGGATAGTGAATTATAGGTGGAAAAATTACCACAGGTGATTTGATGAGGGTCAGAAAAGAATACTGACAGAGAGGCTTCTTGTGACACAGTGGTAGTGCTTCTAGCTTTGCGCCAGGAGGGCTGGGTTCTCTACCTACCTCAGAGATGTGTCATTACATCTCTGAACAGGTTAAATTTTCAAAATGGAATATTGACAGGGGTGGGGGAGCTCTTGTGGTACAGTCATGGTGTCCCTACCTCTGAGCCAAGGGGCCTGGGATCAGGTGCCAAGTACTCCAGAGGTGTGTAATAACATCTCTAAACAGGATGCTTTGACAGTATTTTTAAGAAAGGAATATTAGCAGAATACTGTGACATTTACTGAAAACACCATTTGTAGATATTGGATAAGGACAGAATTCAGGTCTGTTGATATTCTCCCCACTACCTTGCCTTCCCCCTTCCTGATTTCCAACAGTACTGCACTTTGTCAATGTACATTAATCGCTCCTGAACAGCATGTGGAAGGAGCGGTGCTATTCTTTCATTTAAACATCTCCATTTAACAGATCTTATTGCAATTTAGCCAGTTTAGTACGTATTGCAGAGACGGAGAGAAGGAAAAGAAAGAAGAGGCGAAAGCTTAAGCTGCTGCTTATGACAGAGTCAGTGGGATGTGCCTACAGCATTAAACCCAGCACTGCCCAGAGCTCTGTAAGAGTGGTAGGCATTTGGAGTCAGCTATATTGATGGCATGATCATACTATCACTGATCAGCATGGGCCACAGTGCAGCAGCATACCATTTAGAAGCATCAAGGTGGTGTGGGAATATGGATATGTCACTTGGATATGACATATGTTTCCTTTGCTAGTATCCTTTCTGACACTGTTGCCCCTGTGTAAACTTACAGCAAAAACCAAAATGAAACATCCCTTCAGCATCCTGCATTTGGCAGATGTGATATCACAAAGAACTCCCGCCCACTAACGTCATCAGCTGTATTTATAACTGCCAGATTCTGTCAAGTCACAAGAAAAATAATGCAGGACTACTGCGCAGAATAACTAAAATAACGTCTCATTTCAAGAACTGTAAGGTAGGAATACTTCGTTGAAGCAATAATACCTACGCATACGTAAGTATTTCATGCAAATTAATAACCTTCTGCAAATCATGGACCCAATTTATTGCACAAAACGCAATGGACTTAACTTGCAATGTAGACCAAATAGATAGCAATACACTGATTGGCTGGTGTGATCAGCATGAATGTATTTAAACAATTGACTTATTGTTTTAACAAACTTCTTCAGTAGAATTTTTAATAGAATTTTTCAATTTAGCCATGAAATTCTGTTTTGCAAATATCAGTCCATTAACCTTTACTTATCCTGTTGGGTAAAATGTTACAATTAACACCAATATTAACCTTTTACTTGGGTCAGTTTGGTTTACTGGTGACATTCTCATCTTTTAAGTCTAAAAGACCTTGAAAAATAAAAGGTTGCGAAGTTGAACTCCACTCTCGGGTTTGATGCCAAATACATTTCGTTACCATTTTAAGTGCAATTAGCGGCAAAGGAAACATTTTTCACAGAAAGTCTGGTCAGCACTCATTTCTGAAGAATTTCTGAAGAAGGGTCACTGGAGTCATGGACTCATGGAGTCATGGAGATGTGCAACATGGAAACAGACCCTTCAATCTAACTCATCCATACTGACCATATATCCTGAATAAATCTAGTCCCATTTGCTAGCATTTGGCCCATATCCCCCTAAACCCTTCCTATTCATGTACCCATCCAGATGCCTTTTAAATGTTGTAATTGCACCAGCCTCCACCACTTCCTCTGGCAGCTCATTCCATACATGCACCGCTCTCTGGGTGAAAAAGTTGCCCCTTAGGCCATTTTTAAATCTTGCCCCTTTCATCTTAAACCTGTGCCCTCTAGTTTTGGGCTCCCACACCCCGGGGAAAAGACCTTGTCTATTTACCCTATCCATGCCCCTCATGATTTTATAAACCTCTATAATATCACCTCTCAGCCTCTGACGATCCAGGGAAAATAGCCCCAGTCTATTCAGCCTCTCCTTATAGCTCAAACCCTCCAACCCTTTTCTAAACCCTTTCAAGTTTCACAACATCGTTCCTATAACAGGGAGATGAGAATTGCACACAGTATTCCAAAAGTGGTCTAATCAATGTCCTGTACAGTCACAATATGACCACCCAACTCCTATACTCAATGCACTGACCAATAAAGGCGAGCATACAAAGCGCCTTCTTCACTATTCTGTCTGCCTTGTCCTGGTCTGAGAAAGGTACAAAACATGGAGGATATAGGGTCACTGGACCCGAAACATTAACTCTGATTTCTCTCCACAGATGCTGCCAGACCTGCTGAGCTTTCCCAGCAATTTCTGTTTTTATTTCTGATTTAAAGCATCAATAGTTCTTTTGGTTTTTGTGTATTGTCTCTGAGGTAGTTGATAAAACAGTTATCCAGTCTAATCCAAATTTCCAGATCATTTTTAGTGTTCCTGTAGGTTATAGCACTTCAAGTGCTTACAGTAATTCTTAAATGTGATGAAGGCTTGTGTCTTTAGCACTCTAGCAAGCAATGAGTTCAAGACACCCTCAACCCTTCAGGTTAAAATATTTCACCACTTCCCCCTAATCCATCCGCTGATTTCTTTCTATTTATGCCCTCTCCATTATTGATCTGGCTGCGGTGGAAAATAGCCCCCTCCTGTCCATTCACTCTGGGCTCTTCCTGACTCTAAACACCTAAATTAAATCTTCTCTCAGGCTCCAAGGAAAACAATGCCAGCATCTCCGATCTTCCATCACAGCTAAGTCTGATTCTTTTGTGAGCTCGACACTCGCCTACAGCAAAGGCAAACCTCACAAAGATCCGTTTTTTTTTGTGTGTGTGGTTCTCAGCTTTGGAAAAGCGACCCATCATTTTAAAAACAATCCGCAGCTGTCGGGGTGGGGGGAGAAACCTGATCCGCCAAGAGGTTAAGGTCATCGGCTAGATGCCAATAACGTTCACCTGGGTAATCAGCAACAAATCAGGAACAAAACCTATCTGCGGTCTGTTGGCAGCTGGAAAGAGAGAGACAGAGAGAGAGAGAGAGGAGCCAGGACTGAATGTACATTACCACTGAGATGTCAACAGCAGCATAATGTTCCCGTGTTACATTTAAACAGAATGACGCACTAGCCCTGGGAGCTTTTGCTTTTTATGGCAATTTATTTTGAAGACCATCAGCAGCAGTGGTTACAAGAGCTTGCTAAAAGCGAGGCTGAGCCTCAACTGAAAGGCCAGCAATTCCTTCTTCTGGGTTTTTGCTGGCTGAGTAATTACTAACATACAAAATTCAATACCTCATGGATTTGTTGTCAAGTGTAAAGGACACAGTCTGGCTTTGACTTGCCTCACTTTACTTGGGAAAAACATGTTTACGTCTGAATTCCTATACTATGACACTCCAATTGATACCAGCTGTAAATAAATAATGTACAAAGGAGCAAAAATAGTTTTTACCCTGGTAAATTATAACAGCCAAGTCAATCTAAAAAGGTCAAATTCAGGCAATTAAACTATTTTAAGCATTGCTGTTATACATTTAAAATTGTGACAATTGTAGCTTTTTTTTAAATTCGACACTTCATTTTGTTCATTATTTTGTTCATTGTGAAGGGCTTCAGATGCAGTGAGATTGTATGCTGTATTTGCCTGCTGACTACAGAATCTAATATAATCATTAGTTAACATATCTTCATTGAATCTCATCATACCCTTCAATGTCTCCTCTTTCTCTCCTGAAGCCATTAACCAATGCCATGGTTTGATTTCTTGGGTTGTGTGAGCTCTATCCACTGCCCTGAACATCTCATTCTCTACATCTGAGACGACACAAAGAGGCCCAGGATAGCCTCACCGTGCTTCTTTTCAGGAGGATTTGGTGTAGAAAGGACCAAGACTGGTCTCACCAACCTTTGTAGAATGTTGAACAGTACAGAACAGGCCCTTCGGCCCACCAAGTCTGCATCAACCGTGATGCCATTCTAAACTGATCGCGTCTGCCTGCACATGGTCCATATCCTTCTCTACCTTGCCTGTTCATGTGTCTACTCCTACATAATTGACAGGATGCAGTTCCATTTGAATGACAGATCATGTGAGCTGACTAAAATACATTTGAAGTCTGCTCAACAAAGAATGGAAGAACTCCTCTTCATTCCTAGTTTTTCCATAGTTAATCCACTGACCCAAAATGTGCCAACATATCTTTGGGTGGATACATGCCAACTTAAGTAAAATAAGGAAAAACATGGTTCCACCCACTTTCCCACTACTGGCCACGATTGAATGCAAAATTCCATCTGTTAAGCAATAGTGCTGACAGATCAGTGGGTCAGAAGGTGACTGTAATAAACAATCTACCATGAGACTGTGTAAGCACACCCAAGGAGTGGCTATGGGCATATCAATTCAGTAGCAACAAATTTTCAAAGTTTTCTAATGCAAAAGCAAAATACTATAGCTGGTGGAAATCTGAAACAAATGCAAAAAAAATGTTTCAACTACTTGGCAGGTCAGGTGGCATCTGTGAACGATTCTGACTAAAGGTTGTCGACCTGAAACATTGGCCCGGAATTTCATTGTTGAAATAGATACTGGGAGTTGGATAAATTTCCAGCTCAGTCCATCGGCCTAAGGAGAAAGTGCTCCCGAGTACTATATTTTCAATGTGACAATGGTAGGTGTAGGCTGCAATCAAAATTGTCAAATTAGAAAAACATTCAGAGGCAACCACAGTGATTATCTGGTGTGGAGGTGGGTTTTTAAAAGACATACTTTGGTGCTTTGAGGTTTTTTTCCCAGTTGCAATGGGGTAGGTGATGGCCTAGTGGTATTATTGCTAGATTATTAATCCAGAGATCCAGGTAATGTTCTGCGGGCCTGGGCTTGAATCCTGCCATGGATTTGAAATTTGAATTCAATAATAACCTGGAAATAGTAACGACCATGAAACCATTTTCAATCGTCAGGAAAATCCCATCTTGTTCGCCAATGTCTTTTAGGGAAGGAAACTGCCATCCTTACCTGGCCTGGCCTACATGTGATTCCAGATGCGCAGCAATGTGTTGACTGTTATCTGCCCCCTGGGCAATTACTAACGGACAATAACCACTGGCCTAGCTAGTGATGCCCATATCCCATGAATAAATAAAAAAAGAACAGAAGGCCTTACAGCCTTCGCCCCTCACAATCTTTCACTTCACTTTCACTTTCACTTTCTTAGACTACCCACATCACTTCCTTGCCAATCCCTAACCCTAGCCACATCCTATGATGAGTCATACTAATGGTGACATTTCCATGACCGTTCACCCATCTTACACTGTATAGAAATAATGAATGCTATAGTGGCAGGAAGATGTAGAAAAATATACTTTACAGACAATTAATTCATTATAACTTTACATTATCCTTAAATATAACTTTACATTATCCTAAATATTTTACTGCAGCCCAAACATCCAGCCATTTTAAAGTATCAATAGCAAAGACTGTAGGTACTTAACACCTCTTTAATATTTGTAAGTAAACATTGTGAAAATGATCAGACAGCTGGAGCCGTCAATCAATTAATGGCTTTAGTGTTTCTGCAGAAATGGACGCTTGAGTTCTCAGCCATGAATGCATGGTGACAAATAGCCTGGCATTAGAGCATGAGGGGCCATGTGGGGCGTGCGGAGCAGGATAGCCTGATACAGGGGGAAATTAGGAGGATGTTTTGGCCCTTTTTGTGGTGTATACAACTGCTAGTTGTGCTTCCTCTGTCACTACCAAATGCCACAGAAAAAGAAGAAGGAAATTGTGCTGGCAGACACTGCTGGAAGTGGTCTAATAAGAATAACTGTATTTCATGTGAGTGACCCTGGTGGGGGCAAAATGGAACAGGAGCAGCAGCGGTCCCAGTGTCCAGACAGGACCTCACGGATGCAGGTACAGCTAATGCCGCCCCCACCCCCCACTTCGCCCCAGAGGCACGAGATGTAATGGCAGTGGGTCAAAAGGGTTGATGCGCACACTCGAGGCATTCCACCCAGCTCCTGGAATCCACCCCAATCCCATTGCAGACCCCCACCTTACCATCTCATTCCAACTCTCGCTTCTCACGGTTGCCCCACACCATCTGTGGCCCAAGCCTCCGTCTGGCCTCCCCACACGGAAGACAAGGACATAATCGATGCAGATGCCGTCACTCCCTGAGACTTATCCTTTTGCAGTTGGGTGAGGTCATTGGCCAACTGTATGCATGTGCGGTTCCCACATTGCATTGAGTACAATTTCTCTATTTGAAGTCATCTTTCCCTCTGAGGGGATCTTTAAAAAGCTGGTTTCACAGTCACGACAGTTGCAAGATGAGTGGGCCATGCCTCTCTCTGCACAGGAACTGGCCAGGTTGAGAATGCTGGGGGTGGGTTTGTGACCCAAAGTAGCCGACTCTCTTAAAAGACACTTCCAAAACTCATAAACCATTGAAGGGGGGTGGGTGGAGGGTGGACAGGAAATCTGGGATAAGGAAATATCCACCGTTCATAAAGGGATACCAAATCATCCCAACTTGGCAAAAATCCAGCCATTATCACAGTTTCTCTCCCCACAAATGCTGTCAGGCCTGATAATTTTACCCAACAGTCTTTTCTTTAGCTCTAGTGGGATGGGGCGGCATGGTGGCTCAGCAGTTAGCACTGTTGCCTCACAGTGCCAGGGACCCGGGTTGGATTCCACCCTCGGATGACTGTCTGTGTGGAGTTTGCACACATTCTCCCTATGTCTAAGTGTGTTTCCTTTGGGTGCTCCAGTTTGCTCCCACAGTCCAAAGATGTGCAGGGTAAGTGGATTGACTGTGCGAAATTGCCCGTAGTGTTCAGGGATGTGTAGATTAGGTGGGTTACGGGGGGGGGGGGCGGGTCTGGGTGGGATGCTTTGAGGTTTGGTGTGGACTTGTTGGGCCGAAGGGCCTGTTTCCACACTGTAGGGATTCTATGATCCTCTGATTCTTCCATGGGTTGTGAATATCAATCTTAAGCCCAGTATATGTTGCCCATCCTAACTGCCCATGAGAAGGTGATGATGAACTGCTTCCCTGACCTACTGCAGCCCATTAGAGGGGGTTGGTCCATCCATGAGATTGTTAACAAGGGAGTTCTAGGATTTAAGTCCTGGTACTGTGAAGGAAAGGAATATAATTCCAATTCAGGTTGATGAGTGGCTTGGAAGGAAACTTACAGATGGTGGTGTTTCTATGTATCTGCTGCCCTCATCCTTCTAGGTGGTCGAGTTTGGGGGTTTGGGAAGTGCTGTTGAAGGTGATTTGGAAAATTGCTGCAAGGCATCTTGTACGTGGCACACACTGCTGTCAGCGTGCATCATTAGTGGAGAGAAGTGAATGTTTAATGTCATGGTTGGAGTGCCAATCAAGTGGACTGCCTTGCCCTGGATGGTATTAAATTTCTTAATTGTTGTTGGAGCTTCGATCTTCTAGGCAAGTAGATTTACCCATTCAGCAGGTGAGCAGTGAATCCAAAGCATTCTGCTGAATGTTGATGTTTTGTCTAGTAAAGTTTTTGTAGGAATTTTTAATAGGGCCAATAATAACACACTTGTTTAGAAAAGGCCTGCATCAAGATTTCAGTTGAATAAAACAGAAATCCAAGAATACCAATCTCACTAATTTAAACCCAGTAGCAATAAGTTTCTAACTTTTAATAGTTCCAATTAATCCATCATGAAAAGAAGAAATTTGACTTTAACTTCTTCCAAGGAAATATGGAATGCAGGAGATCAAAACAAGCCTCATTTTAGTTGGTTAACAATGTTTGATCTTTGATTTTTCAAATATTAGTTGAATGTTCTTCAAGGAAACAGACCTTCTTAAAGATTATAACAGATTGGAACAGAAAATAGATTATTTATTGATTCAGCGTGCTTTTTCTTCTGCTCCAATTTTCCATCTCACTTTTATCCATACTCTGCACAAAGGCATTAATTGAAACTCAGATTTCCTTTATTTCATCCAATGAGCCGAAAAAAAGCTAATAGGTCATGCAACCGTGAGGGTTGTCACAGGTTCCAATGAGACTCAACATAGCCTGCACCAGGGACTAGTGCAGGTTTAAGGGTGAGGCTGAACTTGCAAGGTTCTGATTCTCTTCTGACTGAGGATCAGCACTGATGAATCTTCATCGCGAGAGCAGAGCCTTAATAAATTGTCCCTTGGGTCTGAGTTTGCTCATGTCCTCATGCCAGGTCTCATTTTATCTCACTTGAAACTTCTAAATAAGAATTATACAGGTTTCTGAATGACATAGGCTGTGAATAGAAATCTGTGAGCACCAAGTGAGAAGTCCAGCAAGACCTTTCACAACATCAGGAGCAATAAAGTCACATTTTCCAATAGAGTTCTGGGTGTCAAGGTGAGATTCTTACTTGTGAGTGGCAATTTTTAAAATTTACTTATAGGGTATAGGCGATGCTGACTGGGCCAGCATTTATTACTAATCCTCTGTTGTCCTTGAGAAGGAGGTAGTGAGCTGCCATCTTAAATCGCTGCAGTCCACATGCTGTACGTTGACCCACAGTGCTGTTAAGGAGGGAATTCCAAGAAATTGAACCAGCAACAGTTCCTATGTATTTGTACCCTTGTCACTCTAGATGGTAGTGATTATGTGTTTGGAAGGAGCTGTTTAAGAAGCCTTAGTGAATTTTTGCAGTGCATCTCGTAGATGGTGCACACTACTCCTACTGAGCATTGGTGGTGGAGGGAGTGAATGTTTGTGGATATGGTGTCAATCAAGTGGGCTGCTTTGGTCTAGATAGTACAATGCTTGATAAGTATTATTGGAGCTGCAGTCATTCAGACAAGTGGGGAATATTCCAACACACTCCTGACTTGTGCCTATTCTAATTCCCCCTGCCTCAGGAAGGTAACTAGCATAATCAAAGACACCTCCTATCCAGTTATACTCTCTTCCATGCTCTTTTCTTGGGCAGAAATATAAAAGTTTGAATACACGTACCAACAGATTCAAGAACAGCTTCTTCCCTGCTGTTATCGGACTATTGAATGGACCTCTCAAATGTTGATCTCTCTCTCTTCATCTTCATGGTATAACACTGTATTCTGCAATCTGTCTGCTGCCTGATGCATTATGTATCGTACAATCTGCCAGTAGAGCACGCAGAAGAATGCTTTTCACTGTATCTCAGTGTACGTGACAACAATAAATCAAATCAAATCAGATAGATGGTGTACTGGCTTTAGGGGGTCAGGAGGTGAGTTCCTTCCTGCAGAATTCCTAGCATCTGACCTTCTTCTGTGGCTAGTATAGTTCAGTCTCTGGACAATGGTAACCTCCAAGATGTTGATAGTGGGGAATTCAGTGATGGTTATGATATTTAATGTCAAAGGATGATGGTTACGCTGTCTCTACTATTTCTTCACTACCACAGAAAGTGGTTGAGGCCAAAATATTGTGTTTTCAAGAAATAGGGATAGAGTTTTTGTGGCTAAATGAATCAAGGGACATGGGGCCAGGCGAGATTAGATGAGTGTGATGATCAGCATGATCATATTGAATGGTGGAGCAGGGTCGACAGGTTAAATGGCCTATTCCTGCTCTTATCTTCTCTGCTTCTGTGCTTCTTATTAGAGATGGTCACAGGATGGCATTTGATTAGTGTGAATGTCACTTGTCAGCTCAAACCTAGATATTGACAAGGTTTTGCTGCATTTGGACATGGACTGTTTCATTATCTGAGGAGTTGCGAATGGTGCTAAACATTGTGCAGTTGTTGGTGAACATTCCCATTTCTGGCCTCATAATGGAGATAAAGTCTCTGATGAAGCAGCTGAAGATGGTTGAGCCTACGACACTACCCTGAGGAATACCTGCTGTGATGTCCTGAAGCTGAGATAACTGACCACCAACAACCACAACCATCATCCTTTGTGCCAGGTATGGATCCAACCAGCGGAGGTATTCCACCTGAATACCACCGACTCCAGTTTTTCTAGGATTCATTGATGCCACACCCAGTCAACTGTTGCCTTGAGGTCACCCTCAAAATATCAAATCTTGCTTAATTAATATTCAACTTCCCATTGTATCAATGGATGGATAGAAGCTAGATGCTGAGCATTCCCAAAATAAACACAGAATGGCTACTTGGTGACTCCAGGTTTCCATCTGTGACACCAGTCACCAGCATCTTGGGGCACGCTCCACGGGCAGGGGCCACTCATATATTACATCCACAACGTAGGAATCTAACAAGTTCCAGTCTCTCTGCATCATCTTGATACATCTCCAATCCACTTAGAGTACACTTGTACACTTCAATGCTGTATTTTGGAGAGCACCAGCACCATTCACTGCAAAACTGCTGCAAAGACACACTGGGTACAGGGGCAGGCACCCAGCTCATAGACTGGACCAGGCTGCAGCTCAGGTCTGTTCGCTTACTCACTTAGCGCCTTTAGCTTACTTTGCACTTACCTAGACACTCACAGCATCGCTGCCTGACCTTTCCTGGCCTTGCCTTTGCACACTTTGCCCCCTCAGCTCGAGCTTAAATGTTCACCGAACTGTTGCATTATCTTCTATATTAGCACAGACACCAAGCTAGGCAGCTTGTCATGCTGATCAGCAGTCGTCAGTCAAAGGGGTGGACAGAGATAGTAGGGGTGGGCCATGGTTAGCCCTGGGGTCCAGAGCAGCCAGTCTGAGGAGTCGCAGCAACACAGTTGGAGAGCTGTCTAGAAATAGCCCAGGGCTCTGGGTACTCATTGTCTCTCAGTCGCTCGTAGGGGTAGGGCACATTCAGTCTGTGGGGGAGTCTGTCTGCTAAAAGTCAAGAGGACATTATCAAAGGCCATTGTTGTGAGAAGGAAGATGGGGAACTTAACTGTGGGGATTGGGGTTTGAATGCTGGAAAAGATGACAAAAATGAAAGGGTGGCGGTGGGGGGCAACTGAATATATAATGGGGGAACAAAACAGACATTGCTGGAAAAGCTCAGCAGGTCTGGCAGCATCTGTGAAGGAAAAAACCAAGTTAACATTTCGGGTCCGGTGACCCTTCCTCAAAACGAGGGAAATGGTATGATGTGGTAAGGAAACGGGTCACAGGGTGGGCAAGGGGTGCCATTAAAGGTGAAAAGGTGAACAGAAGCCTGGCTACTGTGGGCAAGGGGGCAGCTGCAGGTGAGGACAGTGTGTGACCAGAACTGGCATGTCTACCTGATTCATGGGGGTTTGGTGCAGGGTGATGGTAGGCTGATACAGACTCATGTAGACAGGATTTGCTGCAGCCTTGGGGAGGTGCACAGCCTACAGAGTTACTGAGGAGATCTACCAGTAGGGGGATGCTTAAGTTCAGGAACTGGGAGGGGGAGCCTGAGACTGTCTCACTTGTTCTAGCGTTGACACATGTGCAATGGAACTGAAAATGGCTGCGAGCACCATGGAGTGAGTGGGCTAAGTGCTTAAGTTTTTGAAGGAGGAGGCTGCAAGACCATGTGAGGCTGGGCCCTTCAAAGGGCAGTGTGATAACCACAGCCGTACATTTAAGGTCAGGCACAGCCACGCCTAGTGCACTCCTTAGGAATTAGCCTTCACTCTCAGTCCAACTTCTTGCCCCAAGCACTCCTGGCCATTTCAAGAAAACTTGGCCTCCAAAGCCAACGCCTTTATATAAATGCATTTGTTGTCCCCTTAAACTTAAGAATAAAGGCAATGCTCATCATCATCGGTGGTCCCTCGTAGACGAGGATGATTCTCTTCCACTCCCAGGGTGGGTCCGTAGGTGGCTGTACAGACTGATACATCTACCACAGGCTCGGTTACACTTGGGGCTGTTGGTGGTCACGGGAAGGGGTGAGTGGGGCACCTGTGCGGCAGTGCGCTCTTTTCGCTGTTTTCGCCTGGCTTCCACTTTTTCCCAACGGCAAATCTCGAGGTGCCCACCGCCTTCCCAATGCTCCTCCTCCACTTTGGATGAACTTGGGCCAGTGATTCCCAGGTGTCTGTGGGAATGCTGCACTTCACCAGTGAGGCCTTGAGGGTATCACTGAAGCTCTTCCTCTGGGGCCTGCCTTCTGTTTCAGAGCTGGGAGTAGAGCACCTGCTCAGGGAGTCTCGTGTTGATCATGTGGACAATGTGTCCAGCCCACCGTAACTGATCAAGGGTGGTCAGTTCCTCAATGCCGGGCATGTTGGTCTGGTCGAGGTGTTGGTGCGTCTTTCTTCCCTGCAGAAAACACTGCATAGCAATGAGGAAAGATCAAATTCTTTAAGGGAGGTGGCACAGTCATGATTGGCCCAGCTGCCTTTCTGTGCTGCACAGCTCCGTCACATCTTCAATTGTTATGAGTTGAAATGACTCAGGCAGCAGACAGACAGGATGGATTCTAATTGTAATGAACTCACATTTTCTGAAATGGATGGGAAATAGAGAGGCTGACTGAACAGGCAGCCCGAGATATGAAACTGTAACTGTTGGTGGAGTCTCACGTTAAACATTCAAAGGAACTATTGGTATGGTAAGTCTGCTTAATCCAGGTTGTTTCATGATGTTTCTCAATGGGGGAATGGACCTGCAAATTAGCCTTCCCATATGAGAATTTAAACTGTGCCAACTTCTGAATTACTATATTGTTGGCAAAAACAATCACTTTGAATAGCTTTTCTACAAATACTTTAAAGAGATTTTGCCTCAAAATTTATCTTCCATGAAGCTATTCCCATCTACTTACATACACAATCTGCATCAACACTGGAGAAAACAGCACCTCAGGGAACAAATTTTTAGGAAAAGGATTGCATTCTCGAAGCAGTCGAACACCAATGTGATGTGGTGATGTTGGTTAAAACATGAAATCAGAGCTGGATTTTAAATGTAACCTCCAGGTCATTACTACCTAAAGTGAGCTAATCATAGCAGGTATGGTCACTTCCATAGTGCGGACTTGCTTGTAAGTATAATTCCCAAAATCCTTTGGTTACAATAACTTTACTATCTATTACAGTGCTAGATACAGGTCACTCAGAAGTGGAGGACAGCACTTTGTTTGATGCTGAACCCTTACTTCCTTCTGGGTCACTGCCCCCTAAACACGTGCAGTACATGTAGCTCTTTCTTGCTCTGCAATTGGCAGTCTAGGTTTCAGCAGGCTGGGTACCGAATACACCCTCCCTACACCTTTACACCTCTATACCTTTCTCCCCTCCTTTAAGATTCTGCTTAAAACCTACATCTTTGACCAAACGTTTGGTCATCCATTTTAATATCTCCTTAAGTGACTCAGAATCAAGTCTGTTTGATAATCCCTCCTGGGAAATCTTCCAGGATTTAAAGACGCTATATCAATTCTCAGTGTTGACATATAAGTCTGCCCATTCCCTTTGGGTGTATTGTTCCTTATAAAGTCATAAAGTCATACAACACAAAAACAGACGCTTTGATTCAACCAGTCCATGCTGAACATAATCCTAAACTAAACTAGTCCCACCTACCTGTTCCTGGCCCCCATCCCTCCAAACCTTTCCTATTCATGTACTCATTCAAATGTCTTTTCAATGTTGTAATTGTACCCACATCCACCACTTCCTCAGGAAGTTCATTCCATGTGCGAATCACTCTCTGTGTAAAAAAAAAATTGCCCCTCATGTCTTTTTTAAACCTCTCACTTTAAAAATGGGCCTCCTGGTCTTGAAATCCCCCATCCTATGGAAAAGACAACTATCCATTAACTCTTTTTATACCCCTCATTATTTCATAAACTTCTATGAGGTCATCTCTCAACCTCCTACGTTCCAGTGAAAAAGTCCCAGCCTATCCAGCCTTTATCCATAGAAGAACATCCCACCCAAATCCATCTTCCTACCCTGTTCTTGTAACCCTGCATATCCCATGGCTAAAGCACCTAACCTACAAATCCCTAAACACAATGGGTAATTTAGCATGGCCAATTCATGTAACTTGCATTTAGACTGTGGGAGGAAACTGGAGCACCTAACACAAACCCACGCAGACACAGGGAGAACGTGCAAGTTCCACATAGACAGTCGCCCAAAGGTAAAATTGACCCTGGGTCCCTGGCCCTGTGAGGCAACAGTGCTAACCACTGAGCCACCGTGCCACACACTTTCTTGATAACTCAAACCTTCTATACCCAGCAACATTCTGGTAAATCTCTTCTGAACCGTGTCCAGCTTAATAATATCCTTCCAATAACTGGGTGACCAGAACTGGACACGGAAGAAACCTCTCTGTTTGAGGAAACACGAATGAAGATGTTTCCCCCATTAATATCTAAGGGCTAAAGGCAATTTTATTGCTCTCCTGAACAAAAATGGGCAGAATTTTATTCTCCCACAAAAGCTGGAATGTTGTACTTTGGAAATGCATGATATCTTGAAAACAGCTAGATGACAATGTGGTATGTAATGCTTTAATATAAGAATTTCTATTTTACTCGGTACGTTTAGTTGGTTCGTGTATTAGCAAGCAGACAGCCAGCGTGCTATTCAGTCTGTTAGGTAGCCAGTGAACTTTGTATGCAATATAATAGTATTCTAAATAAGCATATAACACAGACTTGAGGCTCTTATTGTGCGGTGGCAGTGTCCCTAGTATTGGGCCAGAAGTTCAGACTGAAGTCAAACCAGCTCTGGAGGTATGTCATAAAATGTCCAAACAGGTTAATTATACACATGACAATAAATAAATAAATAAACATTAGTCTTAGTTGCCATGTTAATTTACATAGTTGTTAATAAAACTCCAGATACCTGATTTAATACGATCCCAACTCTCTGTGAAATCTGTAACATGAGTTAATTAATTGTGTCATAATCAGAAAACTAAATTACAAATGGGTATGTTGAACCTTTGGACAATAAAGGCATTTAAGGCAAAGTTTGTAATGCTAAGTCTGACTGAAAATGTAACTTCTAAGAATGAAATAAACTGGCTGCTGAAAGATTCTCCATGTGAAGCTCTTGAAAGTTGCACCATGTAAGGTGCCAAGGATGTTTCAAAAAGAAAGACTCTCAAGGGCAGAAGTTCAAGGGAATCTAATTTTTTTTTTCTCAGTGGCAAATCACTTCCTGTGGGTTATATTTCAGACTTTGAACATGAGTCAAAAAAATGTTTGAGTTTTACCCGTCCTGGATTATACAAAAACGGGTTAAAATCAATTGAAACGTCCTGGTCTGTGGGTTAGTGGGCCGTTGTGCTGGTGTGGAATAGTGTGTTATGAAAGTCATAGCTTAAAAACAGCCAGTAGACTGTTACCTGTGCTGCAGGTAAAAGTAGAAAGACTCACACTTTGCTGAAAGTCAGTCACCATTGAAAAGGAAACAGGAGAAAAGAATTTCAACTAATCTGCAAAGCCAAGAATCTCAAAATTGACTGCTCAACTGTCAACGTCACTACTATTAACCAGTAGTGACCAATATAACAGCCATAATGTTTCACTGAGATAACAAGGTGTAGAGCTGGATGAACACAGCAGGCCAAGCAGCATCAGAGGAGCAGGAAAGCTGACATTTCGGGCCTAGCTTGTCTTGTCTTCATGAAAAACCCACAGACTGATCCATATATCCTTTAACTTGGAATGACTTCATATTTTTAATCTTTGTTTTTGCCTGTTGTGTTATTATTTCTTGATTTGATTTATTGTCATGTGTATTTATTACAACTGCAGTGAAAAGTGTTACTTAGTGTCACCATTCTTTGGCGTCATCTTAAAACACAGAAAGTAAACCAAAACACAGAATATAACGCCTGAAAAATAAAACAATAAAGTTCATCTTATAGTCTTATCTCAATAACGTTAGGTGGTCTTTGGAACAGCTGCTGCTTCTAGCTCAGCCATGGGCCTGAGTCCAAGCTCATCTATCCCAATGGCTTGAGTCCCTGCTGCTAAACCGACAACACTGTCGCTACTACACTTTGCCATACCACTGCTGCTGACTTCCTATGTTTATTAACTAAAAAAACTCTTCTCAGTATCCAGCAGCCTGGTGAGGACAATCCTTTCCATCCCATGCCTAACAGAAATAGCCACCCAGGGAAAATCCATTTCTGGGTAAAAATCCCACTTGTTCTAAATATGAATCCCCTCTCCTCACCTTACTCCTCACCATGGCTTCGCTCTCTGGCCCCGTGGATCTGTGCCAGTCGCCTTACTCCCGGGGCTCCTGTAAATAAAACAGGAAAATTAAACGTACGTGCCACATAAAACCCTTGACAGGAATTACTGATCAGAAGAGAAGGAGCTGAAAGTGGAACTTGAGACAGAAGCGAGCAGGAGATGGAAGGAAAGCTAGAAAGAGCAAAATGGAAAGTGACAACCCGAGGGAGAAACTCGAAAGAAAGAGAATATGGGAAGAGCATGAGAATCAATGTAGTGAGAATATAGTGTGACAGAACAAGAAATAGTGAAAGCATGTTACTATTTTCAAACCTCCTTAAAATAATGCCAGTGGAAGAGTTAAATACATTTAGGATAACGCAGACTATTTATAAATTGTTACATGTTGAGAAAAAAATATTACCGTACTGTAAAGGCAAAAACCTACTGCATTTTTTTCTGCTAATTGCACACTTTCAAAAGACAATGAGTTCCAGAGGAATTATTTTGGTGAATAAGCCAAAAGGTCATGTACCGATACAGTTTTTGTTTGTGTTAAACTAAGCAAAACTGTAGCTGCTTGAAGTGCCATTTATCTCACTCCGGCTTTTATAGCCTTATCATTTGCCTTTTGTCTTCCAAGCAACCATTCTGCATCACTTCCTGAAGTAAATCAGAGTTTCTAGTGCAATAATTGATACAGCCATTTAGGATTGCATACAAGGCGGAAAATCTTCTATTTCTCAAGAACCTAGTTGTATTTCGAACTTATAACTAGACAGTAGTGATGAGAAGAGATAGCAAACAGACGCAAGCAAGATCCAAGTTGAAATCAGGTGGCACGGTAGGTCAGTGGTTTCAAAAGCTGCATCTGTGTCTTGTAAGGACTAGTGCTGAGACTGCCTCAATTCATTGCACAAGTCTTGCACAGTCAACGATGAGACAAAAGGTAAACCCACCTTTAAGCCAGTTTGGTGGCAAACCTAGTATCCCCAGTCCTCAGCCAATAGTATGAGACCAAACGTAACTCACATCATATAAAAGTAGATTGGCACAAAGCTTTTTTTGTGTAGGAAGAACTGGGATGAGGAGGATACATGTGTATATCAACAAGATCACAACATGAGAGTCAATGTGACTTGGTTCATGTAGGATTTGAGTCTATAATGGGTGTCAGCCAGCAACCAAATTTGACATGCGATTGGAAACATGGCACATCATTAGTCAATAATGCACGGTTCGGAACTACACTGGAGACTGCAATGGAGCACTAAACCATTGCCACAGTTTCGTCAGAGCAAGTTTCAGGCAGTCGTTTAATGACAACTGATACTTCTGTCCTTTCTCTCTCCTTTTGCATCTGAACTGTTAATGTCTGTTGCAGAACCACAGTCTGGAAGAAAAAGACAAGACCGGAATTACAATTACCACAAAGCCTTCATGTCTCTATTTCTCTGTGAGCTGACCAGTAAGAAAGAGCATTGACAGGCATGCAAGGAAGATTGTTCAGATATGTTTCTGTGGTGAGGGTGCCCTGACCAGCAATACAGAAAGAACCGGCAAAGCACACAACCTGTGATCAAGCCAACTCAGATTGTTAACTGGTGTTGGGATTTGAAATCAGTGGGAGGTTAGCATGTTCTGGCATTACACCACCCATGTAGATTTAATTCTTTAAAAAAAACAGCAGAAACAAAGCCAGCATGGATTTGCTTCAGTGCCACAATACTGATCTACCATTCTGACTGCTTTGGAGTTGCATCAGTTTGCAATCAGCAGCCAAATTTGGCTTTGTTATGATAAAATGATTCTCGTCCAGACAGCTAGCCTACTTGGTACATTATCTTCACATTAAAACACATGGCCCTCCCAGTATGAAACCAAGACCATCAAAACAATCAAACTTTTTACTCTTAAATGTGGAATAGTTATTCAATTTCACTAGACAGTAGTCATTTAACTGGAAAAACAGATTCTCTCCAAATATTCTATTCCTATTAATACCTGTGTTCAGGGAGGTTGCATGGCAGCTAAATTAGCTCCATCATGTGGCTATTTTTCATTTGTTGGTTTAGAAATGCAATGCCATGTGTGTCTGTGTGTCTGTGTCTGTATGTGTGTGTGTGAGAGAGAGAGAGAGAGAAGGGGCAGGTGACATAATCAGGCCCTTTTTTATTCAATATCCTCACACTTGTGTTTTTTGTCAGGCACCAGCGGATTGCATTCTGACTGATATATCTTATTTCCTAGTTCAGGGCACTTTGAGACTCTCTGCATTTTGCATCTAGTTTTGTTTTGAATCAGCCTCCAGGTTACCACACCTCGCCATGTTTTATTCCCATTTTATTTCCACACGGACCATGAAAAAAATTGGCAGAAGAAATGTGATAGAACTCAGGGTATCTCCTAAGACTCACATGTACAGGTTCATTTCTGTGGATGCTGAACGAAGGCAAATCATCAAATTTAGATTATTATGTACAGCTGACAGCAGGTGAGCCACTTGTGGCCGGCTGCTTTTCGAATTTTTCCTTAAACAGCATCTCAATAATAGTGTGCCAAGTGCTGCCAAGATCAGCAAGCTTAGTACACAACAGGGAATCAAAGCAATGGCCCTTCTGCTCTGTATGACTCAACAGCACGCTAAGGAGAACATCTAGCTGTTAAGTGATTGAGGAAGCTGAAAACAGGTTTGCATTGAAATGAAGCAAAGCCAAAAGCGTCTGCACAATGGCCTATTCCATATCCCTAAACGCTTGAAGTGTCTGTAGGCCTCCACAGAAATAAATCCTCAAACTGAATTAACAACCAGGCATTCTCCACAAATGCTGCTTCACGTTGGATGGGCCCAATCATGGAATCAGTATTGGAGCATTCTTCCTGAATTTTTTAACTTGTTTTCTTAATCATTTCTTCTTCTGTGAGTTATGTTCTGCTGCAATAATCCACGTGGTTAGGACTCAACTCACAGTTCTCGGAAATTGATTGTTGAGTTATGAAGCCAACCTGCAAACGATCAGATATTTCTGCTTTAAAAGTCCAGTGGTCTATTTGAGGAGTTTTCATTTTTTGAGATCTTTTCTTTCTCTAGCTTCATTATTAATTTTCTGTCTTTGATTTTGTGTCTGAAAGGTGTATAATAGCAATATCATCAAATTGCTTTATTTCTGCTTTAAGGCTCCTGGATTTTGGTTCTGTGGGGTGGAAATAATTATAATCTGGGAATGTGTTATGGAGAGTCTGGCTTATGCTGTGGTGCTTGCTTTAATCTAGTCTAACTCCATCAGTACCAACATATCAGGGCTGTGACTTGATCCATATGAACCAAAACCCGGGATTTGTCTGGCTCAAATGTAGACTTTAGATTTATCTGATCTGGATGAATAGTCCTACATGCCAAGTCTTTATTTTCCCTTTCAGATCCTTACAAACTTGCTATGCATTTGCAGCTTTCTTTTTGTTTTTCTGCATGTCTCCTGATTTCCATATCACAGCTTCAGACACTCTTAATCCAAGCATTCTACCAATTCCCCTTATTATTACCTGACTACTTTTTCCGTATTACACTCCCACAACCCTCCTCCAACTCACTTTCTAAGACTTTGCACATTGTGTAGAGACTAGCACACAAATACTTTGCATGTAGGTCTGAAATTCTTCTCAACGCTATTTTAATGGAGTTGTTAAACTGCTCAAATAAATGGATTAGCACGTCTTTTAAAAAGGGCAGATGAAGGAATTTGACACACATGTGATACATGGCTATAAGCGAGCATCCCATAGTGTCACTGAGGATAAGTCTTCAATCTTCCCACTATTTTTTTTAAAACCTCTCTCTTCCTTACTAACCCCAGTAACACACTGATTTCAGTTCATTGCATTATATTATTTTCCTATCACAACTGCGGATATAAGCCTGAGAGTGGGACTGACATCAAAGCAATGTTTAATTCATACATGCATTATGGAGCACTTTACTGCTGCAGCTTTCTCTCCACCATCTTCTGACTCACACTGGGGTACAGAAGCGGCACATGTTGATTGAAGCCTTGTAGAAACTGACCTGTGGCATTTTGTGACCCTTAACCTTCAGGTCTGGCAGGCTGTCACTACTAAGCTCAACCTTCATGGTTTGTTAGCTTGCACATAGCAGAACCACATTCCTTTCCTCAAAATATCATTATGCACCAGTGATGGCATCTATTAGAAGTGCAAAGCTGTGCACCAGATAGAGATAGAATATCTTGAGTTGGTATTCATATTTACACTTTGCGTATGGTCCACAGAGACACGGCCATACGTAAAGTTAGATACAAGTTTGGAATTTATTCTATATTAAATTCATACTTTATCTAATGCAATTACTTTGAATAAAGAAAACTTTAATGAAATTGCATTGTAAAATAATGGACCAATAGAATGATTGAGTAATAAGCATTGGAAAAGAAGAAAGGAAAAGCCAACACATTTAGATAGTGTCTTTCATACCCTCAGAAGATGCATTACATTCAAAATATATTTCTTAAATGTAGTCTTTGTTGAAGTTGTTAGCTTTGTAATGAAAATGGACTTTTAATATTTAACTTTCATCTTTTCACTTTAAAATCTGAGGTTTTCATGGACTAAAAAATGGTTTTGGAAAGGACATAAAACAGCTATCATAAAACAGCTGCTGTGATCACCTGCAATCCTGGGGAACCCACGTGGAATTTTATAAACTAACATAATCAGAATTACCAGTTTAATCAAGAAACACTGAAACTTAATGAGGTATCATGAAATTCACATCCCTTGTTTTACTTACACTTGCATGACAAGTTTATATATTGTGAGTTTTAAAGTTACCCATGGAATATTCAGTTTCAAAAGACGATGAAGTTGGACATTACAATATCTAAATGAATCATCTTTCAGTAGCTTGCCTTTGAGCAGCAAAGCAACATGGCCTGAAAACAGCAAGGATACTGAAAATTTTTCACTCGCTTTTTCTCATCAACCTCAAAAGTAATTGCTTAATTCAGAAACAACTTGGTATAACCACCATTCACTGAGAATGCCAGATTCATAAACATTACTATTACTGAAGAAACAATAACTAAGAAGTCAGGGCTTTGATGATTTTCACAACGCAAAACTCTAAGGACTTTAAATTACAACTGTCCTTACCTTCCTCTCTGTATAGATATTCAATTAAAACAAACATATAGACATTCAATCAAAACAAATAAAACATCAACTCAGGCTTAAGTCAGCTGCTACTCAATAAATGGACTTGTTTGTGGACTTATAGCCTAAGTTTATGTATGTGTCTGATTATTTCTTCTGAGTCCAGTAGTAAATAAAATCCTTCTTTGTCATTCAAGAAAACTTTGGAATTGATTCCTTCATTTTGATCTAGTGGTGACTGACGAGTGATAATTGCGTGCTAAAAAGTATTGTTAAGTGAACCGAGATGGGTTTAAAAAGAAAGGAGTTGATTAGCCCACTGCATTGTAACATTATCTAGAAACAGAGCAACCAATTTGCACACAGTAGGATCGCACAAAGAGCAATGAGATAATGACCAGATATTTTTTATTGCGTAACGTTGTATCAGTGTTGCGAACTCTGGAAACGTCTCTTCCTGGTCTTCTGAATCATTCCCTAGGATCTTTTACAGCCATCTTTTTACCTCACTGATCATTTTTAAGATGTTCTCTAAAACTGATGAAGCTTTTGGTAGCTTGGTTTAATATCGTCTTACATAACTTGGTGTCAAATTCTCTTTGATAATGTTTCTGTGAAGTACCTCAGGACATTTTACTCCCTTAAAGATGCCAGTCAAATTGTTCGTGCTTCTTTCTAGTGGTGGATGTCTGCATGATGTTATTGGGATGAACAGAATAGTGATTTCTGCATTCATAGCATATTAGGCTATCTTGTAATATCAGCATATTGTTGTACACCCAGTCTTTGGGTTTTCACAGTTCCAGCATTTCTGTGACAGCTGATCGATATTTAGCTGTACAACAAATTCAATGTTCCTTTACAAAATACACAAACACCCACATCTTGAAAGCCAGTCAACAGAGATGTACTTGGGGCAGCAGTGTTAACTTTTCACATCCCATCAGCTGAGCAAATTCAGTTCATCCAGGGTTAACATGGAAACAGGCAGTGTTTCAGCCACTGATGAAATGCAGAAGTGTTTCAGTATTTGAAAGAGGGTTGAGTTTGTGTGGGGGTGGTGGAGGGGATACTTGACTTGTGATATGTAGGAAATTTAAAGTATTCCAAGTGCTGCGTAAGTAGTACGGAATGTAAAAATGTGCTGTCATTTGGTCTGTAAACTTTCCATGGAAAATGGGGAACAAAGAAAAGATGGCTAACTTGATAATATACATAAATCAATTGAGCAATCACTGCCTCCAGGTTAACTCCTTGAGTGGCACACTTTCCACTGCATGGCAATGCATGAATTTCTTATTAAATTTTGAAGAGAAGTGATTGTAAAATATCCTATTTATGTTCAACGTGACAGCAAGTACAGAGATGCTGTGAATATCCCTAGAATGTAAGGGAAACAAAACATGTGATATAAAAAGATCCTTAAATCTGCAATGCTGCACGTCTACAGAAGTAAATTCTCCCTGCGATGGACTCAGTTAATGCACTGCTGGATGAAACTGGTGCTTAGATTTTCAGTCTCATGTTCCATCTTGGCTTACTGAGTGCATGCATTGGGAATCTACACCTAGTTCCAATCATTGAGCCTTGCATTTTTCCTCTCTATTTCTGTTGGGAACCCCATTTTATTTGTTCAATTTCACTTCATCTGTTTATAGTTAGAGCAAATCATAGAATCCCTACAATGCAGATAGAGGTCATTTGGCTACCCTATCCCTGTAACCCCACATCTGCTACTGTTAACCCACCTAGCCTGCACACTATGAGGCAATTTAGCATGGCCAATCCAGCGAACCTGCACATCTTTGGTCTGTGGGAGGAAACCAGAACACTCAGAGGAAACCCACACGGACATGGGGAGACTGTGCAAACTCCACACAGTCACCCAAGGCTGGAATCAAACCTGGGTCTCTGGCGCTGTGAGGCAGCAGTGCTAACCACTCAGCCACTGTGCACCCACACAAATGATCACCTTAGTTATGATTTGACACAAAGGCTGATTTCTTTCCCTCCTAATGACAACCGGGGCTCTAACCACTTGGATTCCCCTCCTAAATCTTCCCCTTTGCTCCCTTAAGTCACTAATTAAAACAGAAAAACTGGAGCAGGGGTAGATATTTGATTGTGGCTCATCATCCAACTCAGTTCCCTGGTCCTTCTTTCTCCTCATACCCTTTGATTGCTAAAACATTTGACCAAGCTTTGGTCATCTTATCTAATACCTCCATGTGTGGTTTATAGTCAAATTTTTGTCTGTCTATTTTACAGATGTCATACAAATTTAAAATATTGATTTCTCTGATTATCCCACTTGGAATATGGTAAGATACTGCATCTGGATTTAAAGGTGAATTTGGAAGAAGAAAAAATAATCAGCCAGAATTCCTGATAAAGAATTATATATGTGTGTTCATCTGATGGTAAAATACCTACCTACTCTCCAAAGTTCCTTTGCTAAAATTGTTATAGACCAGACCAAAATGCCTCAAAATATATTAAGAAGATAGTCTAGATCTTAGCCTTTTCTTATTTTAAAGGTAAGTGTATGGCATCATGTTCTAAATGCAATTCAATTGGTCAAACTACCAAACTTGAAACAAAACACACTTTTTTTGTACACTATAATTAAAATGCAGGCAAAATAAAAACAAAATAAAAGAATTAACTATAGAATCCATAAAATCACTACAGTGTGGAAACGGGCCCTTCAGCCCAACAAATCCACACTGACCCTCAGAGCATCTCACTCAGACCCATCCCCTATAACCCACCTAACCTAAACATCCCTGCACATTATGGGTAATTTAGCATGGCCAATCCACCTAATCTGTACATCTTTGGACTGTGGGATGAAACTGGAGCACTGTGCCACCGTGCCGCCCAAAAAAATACAACTAATTAACTGTTCCAATATACACAAAGATGCTATCCCATAATCCCATCCCATACATCCCATAAACAAACCCTTGGCAAAGGCAAATTCAGTAAAATAGATTGTCTCACGTGCAATTCTAGCAGCAGGAAGAGAAGCCCAGCTTTTAGCTGTAACAGAGAGAGCAGTAAAAGCTTCTACATCGAGCTTCAATATCCCAGCAACTGCAGAAAGCTAAAACTAAAAATCCTGGTCCTGTGGGAGCTTGATCCCACCCATTCAGGTTGTTTCTAATGTTCCAACTTTTAAAGCCCTAAAGTTTCACAAGCTGTTAACTTTATTGCCTTTGGAGCAGTGTGCTCAGAACCTCTGTCTCATCCTTCCTTCATTAAAAAAAGGACAAGACATACCCCTTAAAGCTATAGAATCGTCGCTATACGTATACTCCTTTAGTGTTTGAGGTAACAAATGAGAGTCTCCTGTTTTAATTATCAGGTAGCTAGTGATCCTCAATGAATCATACAAAGCACAAGTCAGTCCCATCAGGGACGAGTAGTTCGTAAAGCATTGTACCCCAACACTAGTCAGCACTTTAAGCGAGAAATAAAATCTAAAAACATGAGAAAAGATTCTATTGAAGCACTGAATCAAGTTTCACAGTAGAAGAAAAAGATAATGAATCATCTATTTTTGAATTCTGTGTATTTTGAGACAACACACCAGCTGGTTACTAAAGTTAACATTTTGTAACATTCCTGCCCACAGCTGATCGTATTAATAACTTTGCTAGGCATAATTAGATGTTCTGTCACTACTTATGAGGATTTTATCACTAAGAAATGTCACTTTAATTTTAGGACCATTGCAATATAAAATACTAATTATGTCCTTATGCCAAGTGATCCATCCTACAGTAAACAGAAGTCTAAGCCCAGAGATAGTACTCTTGCTTCTGACTCAAAATGGGGCATTAATCCAAGATCTTGTTGTCTTCTTGGGCAGGTAAAAAAGTTCCAACTATCCGTCTGAAGCAGAACAGTGGTGTTCTCATAGTATACTGTCCAACATTTAAAATTGGTTATTTCCACATTATTGTCTGTAGGGCCTTGTGATGGATAATTTGATCATTATGTTTCCTACATTAAAACAGTGACTATATCTGAAAGGTGTAAACTGCTTTGGGACACCTTGAGGTTACCTTATAGCTGGGTCTGGGAGAGAGATTGATGAATATTTCAGCAGTCTTTTGATTAATAGTTATGCATTCCTTTTTTATTTAAACATGGCAAACACTAATTATATACATGTTAAAGACTTCACCAACTTCACGATGCTGTGAGAGAGACATTCCCTTGTAGTTACATCAGCTGACATCACTTCCCAATGATGATGTAAACTGTATCATTTGCAGATTCACATTAATAATTTGCATTGCAACTCCCACCAATTCTCTGAATCTACCAATTACATTACATTTTATTACTTACATCTCTTTATCCTACAGAGTTAAGATGCATTGTGTGAATGTAAATTCTTTCTTTGGTTAACAACAGGTTAAAGCAATAATATCTTTCTTCTAGATTCTTCTCTTATAAAGTTTGACTCATTTTGTATTATGGTTTCATAGACATAACTTTTACTGGTTATTTGGAAGTTGCCAAGAGGGACAGAACATGCTTAATATTTCTTTGTCATTACCTCTGTGGGGTAACGTTTGTCTTCTGCTCAATATCATTATCCAGTAGTACTGTAGACACTGAGATTCATTTTGTGGAGAATCAAAATGGAAATTGAATATGGTCTAATGCAGTGAGTAAGAATACTGCAGTGAAATGCAATGAACTAGAATATCAAAAGGACAACAATGATACTTACATTCAGTGATTTTAAGGTAGTGAAATATCACAGGGTGCTCACAGGTGTGTCATCAAACAGACTCAGATACTGAGCCACATTTGGAGACAGTCCAGCAGATGGTTGAAAGTTTGGTTTGAGGGATAGGTTTTTGGGAGTATCTTAGAGGTCAAGGAGTTAACGTGGGAATTCCAGAGTTTGGGGCCTAGACACATACCAATCATGAAGTGATTAAAACGGCTTGAGAAGCCACAATTAGAAGAACACAGATATTTCAGGATTTTAGGGCTCAAAGAGATTACAAAGACATAGAGGGGTGAGTTGCAGATAGTTCAAAACCAAAGAGAAAAATTTTAAAATTGGAGTGATGCTTGACCGAAAGCGATGTAAGTCAGTGAGCACAGGGGTAATAGGGATACCAGACTTAGTGGGAATTAGGACACACACAGCAGTGACATGGATAGTCTTCTATGTAAGGGGTAGAATGTGGGTGACAGCACAGCAGTGCACTGGAACAATCAAATCTTGAGATAATAAAAGCAAGGTATGGGTTTCAACAACAGAGAAGCTGAGACAGTGAGTTAAAGTGACCTGGAATATCACAGGGTGATAAAGTGAGATGGAACATTTTAGGTTAAGTGAGCTGGAATATTAGTGTATGATACAGAAAATTGGCACTTCACAATGTGTCGCAGTGTATTAGAACATTATACCACATTACCAAAACTCCCCATCAAATATTAAACATTCACCCTGACATAAAATTCAGCATGCACAGCACCAATCTAATCCTTCTATTTTGAACAAATGAAGTTAATAAAAATTGTGGAACTCTGGAATAAAGGAAAATTTCAAATCCATGTACTTGATCTCATTTAAACCAATGTTTTAAGAGAGTTTGATAAATAAGATAAATCTTTTAGGAGTCAAAAGGCAAATTTGAATCAGAATTTTAAACTGAAAAAACTTACTGCATAAAATTAAGTTTTGCAGCTCTGGATATATCTGAGGCACAGAAAACCTTATTCAGGCCTCTGTCTCATCATTTCACACTGAGAGGTTAATGAGACTGCATTGTATTTGCATTGCAGGCTGTGTATTGGCTGTCCTCAGAGCCTTTAACTGCAGCATTATCACCGAGGGAGAGCTTGGCACCATCTCCAGGACTGGCTGCACACAAGGAGCTGAGAACGGCTCTCCCTCTGCCAAAACTAACAGCCCTGCACTTACATTAACAAAGGCAGTCAAAAGGAGGGGCTTAGTGCCCCGTTCATGCACTGCACAGACTCACACTGTTTCAACCAGAACAAGGGACTCCTTATGGATGCAGCTGTCCAATCCGATCAACTTAGGGATCATGAGTAAAATTCCAGACACCTAAAAGGTTGAAAAACAACGTGGTGTTGCACAATTGGTACAAAGCGAAAGAATTATCCCATATAATCACTCATTTGCCCTCTGATCTGTTGTGAATAAGAGGTTTTGAAGTGTCACCAACTCAACTCAAAAGGGGGTATTGTTACAGTTCTATGGCCCGTATGGAAGCCTGAACTAACTTGCTCTAAAAACTAAGTTTATGTGATAGCATGAAAGATTTTCTCTGTTATTTTGAACATAGTTATACAAAAAAAATCACCTTTTAGGATATGTTTACAATATCGCTTGTAATATAAATCAGAGAGTATCTTTCAAATTTACATGATGTCACTGCACATGGAAACCAGGGTAATTCTTAACTCTTTACTGACTGTTTGGTGAGAACTGCACATCCGTGACAACTCAGATCAAAAGACAATTTGTTAGAACAATTTAACACATCAAGTAGTGTCTGCGCCAAGAGGAAACAGTGTTAACAAATTTCAAATTGATGAGCTTTAGTCAGGATAAGCCTGTCAATAAATCATTGACCTGAAACATTCCAGCTACTTTTTCTTTCTTCACCAATGTTGCCTGATTTGTTGTGCATTTTGCAAATTATTTTTATTTCCACCAAATTGTGCTTATAATGACAATCAAACTTATGTTGTATGCTTACAGCACCTCAGTTTAAGTTTGACTTTGATTTATTATTGTACAGAGATACAGTGAAAAGTGTTGTTTTGCATGCTAAATACATGCAGATTGTACCATACAAAGTGCATGTCAATGAATTGTGAATTCTGATTCCATTCTAGAGTCTTCCTGTCAGAATCTAGGATGACAGGAAGTACTAGTGCAGTACTGAGGAAATGCTATGCAGTTGGAAATGCTGTCCTTTGGCTGAGAGATTAGATGAGGTTAAATCAAAGCAATATCTGGTCTTTCAGATGGATGCAAAAGATCCACTGCACTATTCAAGGGGCCATGGTGGTCAGCAATGCTGCCTCACAGCACCAGAGACCAGGGTTTGATTCTAGCCTTGGGTGACTGTCTGTGTGAAGTTTGCACTTTCCCCCTGTGTCTGTATGGGTTTCCATTGGATGCTCTGGTTACCGCCCACATTCCAAAAGTGTGCAGGTTAGGTGGATTGGCCATGTTAAATTGCCCCATAGTGTCCAGAGTTGTGCAGGCTAGGTGAGTTAGCCATGGTTAATGCTGGATTATGGGGCTAGGATGGGAGGAGTAGGGCGGGATGCTCTTTGGGGGTTTGGGGGGTTGCAGTGCAGACTTAATGAGCTGAATGGACTCTATCTGTACTGCTGGGATTCTATAATTCCTGACAAAAATTTACTTCCAACCACATCACAAATAAAAGATTATCTGGACATTACCATATTGCAATTTGTGGGAACTTTGCACAATCTGTTGCTGGTTTTCTGTATTGCATTTCATTCATTGGATGTGGGCATCACTGGCTAAGCCAAACACACTGCTGTGGGGTTTGGAGTCACATGTAGGCCAGACCAGGTAAAGATGGCAGATTTCCTTCCTTAGAGGACATAAGCTTTTACAACAATCAACACCTGTTACATATTCACATTTGGCCAGTTTTTATTTCAATTCAAATTTCACCATCTGCCATGATAGGCTTTGAAATCATGTCCCAGAACATTAGTCTGGGTTTCTGGATAACTAGTCTAGTGACATTACTAGTAAGCCACTACTTTTTCCCTTTTTACAAACTATTTCGGTCATGAGAGGTATAGGGTATTGACATCAGGTACTGGAAGTAAAACTTCATAGTCAATTTTTAAAACTGTTTCTAAGAATCTTGACATATGCTTTATAACCCTTCTTTGGAGAATAATAGGCAAGTGATGAGAAGACATCCTAGACTCCCCCATGAGGGGAAACATCCTCTCAACATTTACCCTATCAAACCCCTCAAGAATCTTATATTTACAATGACGTCACCTCTCATTGTTCAAAACTTCAATGAGCAGATCCCTGACCTATTTAGCTTTTGCTCATAAGATAATTGTTCCCTGTTGGGGATCATCCTGGTGAACTTTCTCTGAACTGCTTCCAACAAAATGATTAATTTCCTCAAATAAGGGGACCAAAGCTGCTCACTGTACTCCAGACTTGGACTCACCAGCATCTTGCACAGTTAAACAGAAAGACTCCCATACTCCAAACACTTTGATATAAAGACCAATGTTCCATTAGCCTTCCTGATTACCTGCTGCACTGCTCTGCTAACTTACTTTGTTTCGTGAACAAGTGCCCCTGAATCCCGTAGCGTTGCAGTTTTCTGTAATTTTTTTTTCTTTTTAAATAATACTATTCTTTTGTTCTTTCTTCCAAAATGAATTTCACATTTTCCCAAATTATACATTTGCTGATTTTTTGTCCATTTGATTAATCTATCAATATCTCTCTGGAGGGGCACTTTTACGTGTGAGGTAAATTTCTCACACGCAGGATGGTAGGGCCTGGAAAGTGCTGCCAAAGAAGGTGGTAGAAGCAAATACAATAGCACTGTTGTCGGTTTGGAATCATTTGTAGGCCTGACCAGGTAAGGATGGTAGATTTCCTTAGTGGACCAGATGGGTTTTTCAGACAATCATCAATGGATCAGACTCCTAATTCCACATTTTTGTTGAAGTCAAATTCCACCATCTGCTGTAATGGGATTGAAACCCAGGTCCCTAGATCATTACCTGGGTCTCTGGATTAAAAGACCAGTGATAATACCACTAGGCTATCGCCTCCCCTGAGCGTCTATGTTTGATGTGTTGTTTTATTAAGTTTGAACTCCACTTTTTTCCAGTCAAGGAAATCTTAGAATTGGCTCAACTTCTTTTCTATCTGGTTAACAAAGTTTAATTAATGTGTAATAGCTACTTGCTTACAAATGGAGTTTAGAAGAAAGAAGTGATCACCCTTCCTTATATGGTCATATTATGCATTCTTTCAAGATTGAGTAAGTCAATACATTGGTGAAGGCGATTTGAGAGTATCTTGATTGATTTGCCATTTTGAGACCTGTCCAGTTTCAGATTAGCAGGTCTTCCTGATGATGCTTTCCTGGACTAAAACACAACATGGACATGTCAAGGTGAATCCAGCTTTCAGCCTTAATGATGGAGGGTGATTATAAAATTATCAAAGTGCTGTCATCATTCTTTAAAATAAGGACCTTTGAAAATATTTGGGTAAAGGTTACTTGTGGATCCAATTATTTGTGTGAATGGTATTCTCTAATGTAATGTGAAACTCGGCTGCTCATACAATTTAGTGGAGTTAAGTGCCACAAGTTGCTAGAATTTGCATTTGAGCTGTATTAGAGCATATATGCGCTTAACACCATTGCCTTCAATTTGATATCAGCATTTCTGATAGAACAGGTTATGACATAATTGAGAAATTGAAAAAAATTTGCACAGCTTCAAGGTCTTGTGGCCAAGATTCCTTTTAATTCTTCTTCCTCCTGCCTGGACCTTTGAGATCTGTACACGGCAGCAGCTTCAGTGCAGTAACATGATGATCGATGTGTGTGACTACACAGCTTAGAAGGAACTTTTATCATGGTGCAGTGGGTAGCAACCCTACTTCGAAGCCAGAAGCTACAGGTTCACAATTCCACTCCAGGACTTAATGGTCATGAACATTGTAAATGCTATGCAGCCAAACAGATTGGCTGCCAGCCTGTCAATCATTCCAACACAGCAATGGCAGATGGTAAGAGTGAGAGAGTTTCATTGTCAGCCACACTATGGTTTGCAGTAGCAGGTAAATGAGCACATTTAGCAGCAGGAAGGGCATCTGCCTATAAAACCTGCTACCAGATCCAAAATCATGACTAACAGCAAGGTGGTTAACTAACATTCTCAAGACTGTATTTATGATGGGAAAAGCAGAAAGGAAAAAGATGTTATTGTACCAGCATTCACCTCAACACAAACAAAAAATGGACAACAACATGCTTAGATTATGTTGCATGAATTTAGCCTGTCAGCAATCATGCCAATGTAGAAAAATGTGTGGTAATCTTATGGGAGCCTGAAGAATGTTGGCTATGGTGAGATATGTGGTAGAGTTAGGCAAGAAGTCTAGCAAGGCCTCTCTTGACATCAAGATCAACTTGCTGCATCTTTTAATTAAGGTCCAAGCTTGAGGTGAGATGTTTGCTAAGGAACAGAGAGTTGCCTATTAAGTGGATTATTGTTTTGTTAATGATCTTATTAACTGCACATCTTGCCTTCTTCATATCTATCTTTCAGCTCTCTAACATACCACCTAATGCCAAGAATTCTCAACCTTGAAATCAGAGCAGGTACCTGCCATCTTCAGATCATCGTTTGGTCCAAAGCATCTGCATATTGGATACTAGGCATTAACATCTCAGGGTATACTCTATGGCCACACACACCCCACATCCATGGACATTAACATCTGACAGGTGCCATTCTTTAAATTTCCTCATGGTACATCTCTTGATGCACTTACAGTATGCTGCATCATAACTATCACTGTAATGCTACAAGGGAGGCACTTTATGCTCAGCCAGGCACCCAGCTCATGGACTGAACAAGACAGTACCTTGGCCCCTTAGCGTTCACTCAGTTTGAGCCTACCTGGATGCCCAATCATCCCCGACTTTCTTTGGCATTTTGCAACTTGCCTCTCAGCCAGAGATATCGGACTGTGGTACTGCTGTGTTGTTTAGTATGGACACAAAGCCAGAAATTTCATCATTGTTGAGAGTAATCCTCAAACTTGTCAGGGGAGATAGCGGTCAGATAGGGGATCCCTGCACAGTAAGATGAGGGCAACCTTCAATATGAATCCAGAGGCTTGGACACAATCAGTCAACTGTTTGGGCCATCAGAGTGAGGATCCTCTCTATATAAGGAGTGAGAAGCTGAAGGTCTTGAGTCTTTCTGCCCTGATGTAGTCTGATTTCCCCCAGCAAGCATTAAGGGAGATGAAAGTGAGCAGCACAGCAGTTATTTTTCATGCAGAGGGGAAGTGTTCTGACAAAGTGAGTAGGCAGCACAGATGACATGCTTAGTTAGTTCAGTTGAGGTTTTGAATGGGTGACAGAAAGCGAGGGAAAATGTGCAGGTAGTGAGAGTTGTAAAGCAAAAGCCTTGGTAGGAGGTGAGTCTAGTAGCAGAGATAGAGTAAGTGTGAGGTATCAGAGGGAAATTAGTGGTACTTACTGTCAGTGGTTAGCACTGCTGCCTCACAGCGCCAGGGACCCAGATTCGATTCCACCCTCAGGCAACTGTGTGTGTGGAGTTTGCACATTGTCCCTGTGTCTGCGTGGGTTTTCTCCGGGTGCTCAGTCCAAAGATGTGCAGGCTAGGTGGATTGGCCATGCTAAATTGCCTGTAGTGTTCAGGGGCGTGCAGATTAGGTGGGTTATAGGGGAATGGGTCTGGATGGGATGGTCTGTGGGTTGATGTGGATTTGTTGGGCCGAAGGGCCTGTTTCCACACTGTAGGGATTCTATGATGATTATGCTGATGGAGTGGAGAAGATTATTGAACTTTTTCCTACATTGTTGTGCATTCCTCCAGATGGCTGAGACAGCACTGACCTGGGTGCCAATCTTGGACCAGATGACCAAGGTCTCGTGTTGGGGACTCCTTTGCTGATCTTGGGCGGAGTGGTCATCTTGTCTGTGCACCACCCCATTTGGCAGGAACTCCAGGTCTCTGCCTACAATATGGCATTACAGTTTTTTGGAGCAAATATCAAGAAACCTGCAGGGTGGTCCAGGACAAACAGTGTTTTGCTGGGTTCACAAAAACATTTTAAAGATGGTGTCAGAGATGCTGGTCCATCCTGGGATATGCCAGCTGTGGTGAGTTGTTCTGGGTGTGGCTAGAGATAGAATGGGAATAAGCTCGGATAAGAGGAGAGCCATAGAATTAGGGATGGTTGTTAATAAGATAGGTTTGGTAAGATGCAGCAAGAAAACTCACTCGTCATCTTAAAGAGAAATCTTCCACAAAATTTGACTAACCTGACACTTAGCCAACTCTTTAAGTAGATTTCAGAGTGCATAAATTGAGTACTATTCACAATGTTAACTTTTGCCACAGGCCTCTGAACCCAAAACTTTTTCCACCTTGGTTTTAAAGTGCAAACCTAGCACATTTTCAAATTAGTTAACTTCTGAGGGCCATCACCACATGCTGTACTCATTGAAGATCACATTGAATTTTGAGTCTGCGATTCCTTGAGCTCCTAAGATCTGCCTGGTTGAGGTTTAGGGTGGGGTCAACCAACCTCAATAACTTTGGATTGTATTTGAAACTGAATCCTTCTTAAAGTACATGGCAAAGCAAATGTAACTATTCATTCCCCACCCATCTGCTGGCATGTAATGTGACATTGATGAAGTAAGGCAGATGAGCAATAGGAAAGGAATATCAGCGGTACCTGGATTAAGCAGTCATCTGCACATGATTCTGAAAACAGCTTGGTACATTGAAGAGCATTGACTCTTAAACATTAATTATACAGAGTTCCAATAATCCGTTTTACTTTTGATTTCCAATCCATCACATCAGCTTTCTATGAGTGTGGAAAATTACATTAGTGGCAGTTTCAGGACAAACCCATCAAGAAAATACCATACATTTGGTTTTCATTGGTTCTGGTTTGTTCAAATTCATAATAATGTTGCAAAGTTATAATTGCACATCAGAATCTGGATGATGCTGATTTAAGAGCTGATCCGATCATTGTACAGTACAATCTAGATTAGTCATCTGTGGGTACCGTTGCCACAGCTTGGATACTTACAAATTCAAAAACTTGATGATTTCACTGCTTTTATATTATTTAGTAAGTAAAAATTAACATTTAGATGTTGTAAACTGTTCCAGTCTATGAGGAATTCAACTGGGGAATGGGATAACAAATGAGAAACAGCTGTTGAGATGTATTGAGTTAAGCAGTTAAGTATTTTCCTATAAGTAGAACATTAGGGTTGAGCTAAGAATTATACCTGACACTCTTATCAAGGGCCCAATACTATCCAGCAAAGTGCCTGATAACCTCACCCACATCAATTTCTGTTTACAGTCTGATTTCATAGGTGAAGATCAACTTCTTCAGTGAAGTTTTCTAAGATTTTCATTTTGGAATTGTCAATCACACCCAGTTTGAAGGAGCCTTTGCAATACAGTTGTAAGGTCCCTATCTCTGGACCAGAAGATCTGAGTTCAAGTCCCACCTATTCCAAAAGTTGGTTGAATAAATATCTAACCGGCTTGACTATTCAAGAGACAGGAAAGGGTAGGCTGAAGAATACAAAAATCTGCCAATCTCAACTTCTGAACAGAGGCCATTATCTCTGGCTCAGTTGATAGCATGCTGGCCTCTGAGTCACAATATACTAGGGTCAAGTTCCAGTCCAGGATTTGAGCACAAAAGTCCAGGTTGACACTCCAGTACAGGAGTGAAGGAATGCTGCAGTATTGCAAGTGTCGTCTTTCAAATGAGATGGCTATGGTTTATCATAGCTGACTTATGAAGTAGACATAAAGTTCCCATGGCACTATTTTGAACAAGAGCAAAACATGAATATTTAGTCCACAAAATCCATATTATAACAACAGATATTCAAGTTGTAGTGATTGTATCTAGGTCAGCCAGGTGAACTTCATTTTGGGGCTGTTAATTTGGTCCAATCAGGAAACCCTGGCTGGTCGATAAGAACAGGAGTGTGAAACAGCCTACGCACTCTGAGAGCTGGCTCTGAGGGAGCTGGATCAGCATCAAGGACTCTCCATGGGCAAACAGATGATGGGATACTGGTCTCTATGGAGTTATTTAACTGGTTATTTTTAGCTTGTTTGTGGAATTTGCTCTTCACATATTGGCTACTGCAGTTCCTACATAACAATAGTGACTATATTTCAGAAGTGCTTCTATGGCTGTAACATGCTTACAGATATCTAATTGTCATGAAAATGCGAGAAAATGCAACTCTTTTTTTTGTCTAAAGCAAATGGAAGTCAATTTCCTTACTGGTAACTGTTACCAGAATCTTATAGCATGAAAAATTTGTAGAAACATCAAATAATGAAAACCCTATGCTAAACCAAGTCCATTCCTTCCTTAATACAAACTTGAAACATTATGTTTACATGATTAAAATGTACCTTTAAATTTAAAGTCATCTGCAGCATTTCTGCAAAAGGTAAATGATATCAATTAAATAAAGTAGGTTTTCAAGTAATTCACCTGAATTCTGAACCAGTGGTGAGTTCTTAATTAAAAAGCAAAGACAAATATAAATGTTTGGACGCAGTGCAATCCAAAGGGAAATGTTGCGAGAACAAGATCTTGAAATGTTGAGCAGAATAATTAATTTAGATCAGAGCTTAAGACTTTCATAGGATTTTCCCAGTCCAGCCACTTGAGACCAATGCATTAGTAAACATCCTAGGATGGCACTGAAGGAGTGCTGCATGGTCAGAACTGCTATCTTTTGGTTGAGCTCATTGACCAGCTTGTGTAGACATTAAAAAATCCTGTGCTATTGTTCTGGAAACAGTGGTGCAATTCTCCCTCATGCACTTGTCAATGTTAATGCTCAAATTATCATCAATAAAACTCAATTGTCATTATTGCATTGCTGTGTGAGCAGCTTTACTGTGAACAAATTGGCTGTTGTGTTTCCTACATTACAACAGTGACTACACTAGAAAAATACTTAATTGGCTATAAAGTGCTTTGAGACATCTTGAGGTATTTTAATACAACTGTTTCTTTTCTGAGAAGTTGTTCTGTATTACAATAGGTTCATTTATTATAAACGCATGGAGCTTTCTCCAATGACTGCTGTTGTTACCAAAGGCACCCTGTTGTCTTGGGAAATAATGGTCATGGAGCTGAGGGTTTATTAATGTGCTGCCAGATTAATGGAACTGGTTTCAGTAAACATAGTGTGGAGAATTAGCCTGTCTGCTTCTCCTTCTTCTAACCTCCAACACAGTTTCATTGGAGCAAAGATCGATTTCTGGAACCCAGCATGATCAACCACTTTCTGAAATGCGTAAGAGAAGAACGATGAATGAATGTCACAAGCCTTAGACCAGACTGACAAAAATACAGACTGTAAAGGCCACATTAAAAAAAACTCTCCATAGACAATTTTTTTTGAGATATGCTGCAATTTTGTTTGGACTTTGCAAAATACATGCACAATGCAACTTTTTGCCAAAACTCCTTCCTTCATTCAATGTTTTATTGCATTGGTTTTAAAACCTACAGTTGCCAGTCAAATGCCATTTGCAATTTTTCAGGCTGATTATAGAAAGGTTAAAGCTTTTCTCAGCAGGCAGCCAGTCCCTGCCACAAATACCAAACAGCTTGATGGGGTGTGTATATTTGTAGGAAACTTAATAGCCTTTCACCAACACAGACCAACACTCACAGAAAATCTCAAAAATTACCCCAAGGCTTTTCTAACACATTCTTTTCATTTCTTTCCCAGATGATTCCCATTTCTGTTGAGGTCACACTCTATGATCCGTGGTCAAATTATCTCCAAACTTTTTCTTCCCTGCTGAGTGAAATGTCATGCCCTCCCCTGAGTAATGGTTTGGAGATGAGAGGACACTTAATTGGATGGTGGAATGCCGGATGTGGGTCTCATTGCCTTCTCACTTCTGCTCCCATTGAGTCTGTGAAGGATGCCTTGTGGACGGTCTTTCTGCCTTGCTGCCTTTAAATGGCTATCAATGCCCACTGAAGGGTCTCATCACACCACTGCTGATATTCAGAGTTGTGTAACGGACGTCCCCATGCAGGGACCTGAAAAGCAAATGTGTTTTGTTTGCTTGTGAACTTCTGGTGGAGTTTAGGACAGTTGGTTTCTTGTTGCTGGCACTGTGTCTGAATGAGCGAACTAGCATCGAAAACGGGGGTTGGGGGGTGCGGTGGGGTGGCACTGAAAGCCAATCTCTGACCTTGCCTGTGACCCTTCGCCCTCCCTTTTCCTGCCACCTCATCCCACCTTCCCTGACCCATGGCTTGATCCCTCTCTGATCTAGGGCTTCTACCGAGTGGCACTACCAATGCCATAATGGCACTACTTGCAATGGAAATCCTGTGATCAGCTCAATGCCCTCTGGGGGGACAGGATATCCTCCCCTCAGCGTTCCATAATTCTGTGGCAGATCTGCCTCTGGCAAGTTAAGTTTTTGGCATTTAATAAAGCAGGCTTTCCTCAAAATAGGGAACAGGGGACTCTTGCTGCTGAGCAAGACACCCATTGCTTGGATTAAATACAACCCCAAACTTCAATATATTAATCTGTTTCACAATTTATAAGTTTATAAGCCTAATGATAGGGTCACAATCCCACAGTGTACCTTGAAACTGAATGATCTGATTAACAGGCAGTTAAACCACTTGTCTGTGTTCCACATGTGATACCTGTATTCGTTACATAATGGCTGTATTCTTCTCAAATGGAATGGATGAGGGGAAAGGGCCTGGATTACTTTCCAAAGTAACTTTTTAAAGCTGCAAACTTTCTCCTGCAAAAGTTGAAGTAAACAAGCTGTCAGGCTTCTGATTCTCTAAAACATCTGCACTGTTGAGAGGAGGTTCTCATTTTTGCTATTTGTACTTGAACTTTGAGATTGATTTTGCTATGGCTACACTGCCAAGATAAATATTTTGTTCTATCTTTGTACTTATCTGTGATCTTTGTATTCTCTTCAAAAATTATCGTTACCTTGGTTGCAGATGTGCTAATTCCGAAGCTAAATCAGCTGCTTAATTTATAGAGTCCATTTTGGTGCTATATATTCTTAAACCCCTGTCAGATGTTAAAGCAGTTTATCTACAAAATCTAGGTGTTACAATTAATTTTACTCAAGTTTGCTTCTCGAACATATCTCCCCCAGATAAAAACAGGTTAACTGAATATTCACCTCATTGTGTTTCCCTGCAAAGACTTTGTGCTGCGTTCGCTATATCTTGGTATTTCATTGTAATTTGAAGTGAGGAGAGACAAATATAAACGCAAATCTTTGCCAACAGTAATTAATACTATTTTATGTCACTGTTGTACAAACATCAGGCTAACAACAAAGCTCTTTATGGTAATATTTTCCTGAAGAGCATATGGAGCCTGTTGCAGATGCTTGAGACTTTTCAGACAGAACCTTTCACTATAACCACCTTTTATTGTTCTATTGTTAATCATTTGCTGCTGTATCCTGAACAGAGGAGGTTCTTCCTAACAGCTCCCTATTCAAATCTTAAATTGTCTCCATGGTCTCCATCACCTGCTTCCTGCACCAAATTACTTCCTTTTTCCTGATCCTGTCTTTTTGTGTTTTTCATCCCTCTCTTGCAATCTTCCATTCTAACTCTTTACTGTTTTATTGTGCCCCGTGGGTATCCTGTGTCTCAGTGTGTACTTAAAACGCATTCAATCAGCCAAGTGTATTCAATATTCTTCAGCCTCAGGTGCTCAGGGAAGAGGATGAGGGTGGAGGTGTGTGTATGTGGATGGGGGTGGGGCAGGGGTGGGGGGCGCGGAATATATTGGGATGGAGTGGGCGGAGGGAAGGTTATGGACCCCAGACCACAGCTCCCCTGTGAGATCTGAAGGTATACTTCCATGAGATTACACATGCGCTCCCTTTAGCAGGCATGAAAACAACATTTGGCTCCATCTCACAAAGCTCTGATTCCTGTTCACTTTATTTTTGGATGAAAAGCTGGACAGTTTCAGAGCCACTGCAAGCTGTCAAGATTGTTCCTTACTTGTTGCAAGCTGCAAAAAACTCAGTGGCTGCAAGTATCCTTTTCATCATTGTCTGCTGCTGAGGGCAGTGACCTCAACACAAAGAATGCCAATGTCCATTTTTTTTTGGCCCTGAACCTATCTGCACTAACCCATTAACACTGCAGTTAAACTTCCTAAATGAATGCCCTCAAGAGACAGCAGGGCTATTGTGGTGTCAAACAGAAATTATTCAAAGAATTGGCTCGAAGCATGGGGTGGAACTGCAGAAGTGAATGGTGTTGGGGTGTGGTCTTGGGAAAAAAAAATGAACATCTGGTGAGCTTTGTGAATAGCACTTTTTGGGGCATCACTGTTCTGTGTACTTGTGTTATTGTTAGTAATTGCTTGAGAACATTCAGGTCTCAACTAGTCCAATCATGCATAGGGCTGGAGAAACATGGCGTGCAAGCCTCCTGTCAGCCAGTTATAAAGCCTCTGTAAAATGCCTGTCAATTCTTTTCGCTTAAAAATGCATAGATGTTAGGAGTTTAAAGAAAGGATTCAGTGAAAGGCTGGAATTTTCTTCCACTTGCCACTGTTAAAGTTCAAACCAAGTCAGGATCTTCTAAAGTTTTAAACTCACTCTGAATTGTGACAGTCACTGTAGGATCACAGGGATATCTGCTGGTGAGTTTAATCTGAGGGTCAACATGCCTCAGGTGAGGAGTGAAGTCGAGAAGGTAGGACCTTCACAGAGACCTCAGCTGGTATGGAAGTGAACCCATGCTTTGAATATGAAACTAGCTGCTCAGCCAACTGAGCTAACTAAAACCCCACCTTTTTAATTTAACATAATGATGAAAAGGTCTTATCAAATATTCAAAACATCTACCATTTCCCAGCTGGGGCACCTGTCTGTTACAAGTGTCCGCACAAATTTTCTTGCCACAAGCAAGCATTATCCTCATTCTGACAGAATAACACACACATGCACGCACACACACAAAACCACACATATACACAAAAAACATACAAAAACACACAGACACACAAAAAATGCATACACACACACACAAAAGCGCACACAAACAAAAGCGCGCACACACACACACAAAAGCGCACACACACACATACAAAAGCACACGCACACGTACACATGCACACACAATATCACACAAAAGCACACACACACACTCCTTGGAATAAAGAATGTCAAAAGACAAGCAAAAACAGCGGAGGTTAATGAAAGGTTTTGACTGAGAGAAATCATTTCCCCTGTCAATAACTAAAGGTTATATATTTAAAATCATTGGCAAACGATCTGACAGTGGGATGAACAGTACATTTGACCGCTGAGTTGATGTGGCCAGGAATGTTGTATCTATATTGATGACAGACACTGATTCCATAAAGAATTTGTAAAGGAAGCTGTACAGGAATTTCTATGATTAAGTGGGAAACTGTGAAGGAAACCAATGAAATTTTTAAAGGAGGACAGAGTGGTGCAGCCTAATGCAAGTCAAATTTTGCCTTCTTATAAAGTTTGAATCCTCACTGAGACATTCATCATTGGCACCAGTTCACAATCAGGAAGCCTTTCCCAGTATCTTAGCCATCTCACCCATTATCCCTTCCTTCAACAGCTTCCACCATCTTTCAGCAGGCTGAGTTGAAACCTTATTGACCACACTTACAAATCACTCCATGGGTTTACCCCATTTTATTGCAACCACCTCATACCATCCTACACCTCATACCATCCACTTTTTTGCTCTTGCTATACTGTGTCATCCTTTATCTTTCTCCATCAATACTGAAGCAGTCCAGTTACCTCATGCCTGCACTCTACAATGCTCTTTCCAAGCTGTGAATCTGTGACAAGTCTCTCTCACCTTTAAAATCTTCTTACTAATAAAACATCTCAAAGTGTGCCTTTGGTCAACTTCTTTTACTTGTTACCACTCAGGTCAAATCTTACATCATGTGACATTCCTTGGGATATTTTCTCCATGATAAATGTGCATGTATGAAATAACTGCACAGAGGCCAGTATACCATCACCAAGTCACGCTTTATTTACTTGTGCACAGTACACTGGCTGTGGACCAACCAGCTCAGAGTCAGTCCCTGAAGTAAAGAGACTCTGAAACCCCTGTTTATATCTGTCAACCAGGGCTCCCTGATTGGCCCAGGTTAACAATCCCAATCGAAGATCTCATCTCATTGTCATTAAGATCCACCTGGTTCAATCACTACAAACTGGGATAATTTCTGTACGATAAATGCATGTGCAAGTTCTTTGAGTTATTTTCTTTCATTATTTGCAAAATTATTAACGATTTTCAGGCTCGGTTAGCACGGCATTTGATTTCCATGGAACAGTGGATTGGAACTGAAGCATCTGCCCACAACGCTCAGCCAGCATGGATTTTGTCATTTTCCCAATGGTGCCACCATGTGGAATATGTTATCGGTGGTCAACTGTAAGCCTGAGAAAGAAAATTGTTTGTTAAGCACGGGGCAGCATGGTGGCTTAGTGGTTAGCACAGCTGCTTCACAGCGCCAGGGACTTGGGTTCAATTCCACTCTCGGGTGACTGTCTGTGTGCAGTTTGAACATTCTCCCTGTGTCTGCATGGGTTTCCTCCAGCACTCTGGCTTTCTCCCACAGTCCAAAGAGGTTCAGGTTAGGTGGATTGACCATGATAAATTGCCCACAGTGTCTGGAAATGTGCAGGATAGGTGGATTACCTGTGGGAAATGCAGGGTTACAGAAATAGGATAGGGGCTGTGGGTCTGGGTGGGAAGCTTTTCGGGCAGTTGGTGTGGACTTGTTGGGCCGAATGGCCTGCTTCCACACTGTAGGGATTCTATGAAGCAAAGGTGTTAAGAGATATGGGCCAAAGGCAAGTATATGGATTTAGGCCATAGATCAACCATGATCTCACTGAATGGCAGAACAGGCTCGAGGGACTGAATGGTTTACTCCTGTTGCTATGCCACGTCTTTTCAATAATGACTCTTGTAGTAACTTGGTCAAAATTAGGAACGGCAGAAGAAGGGGTCTCATCCCTTCAGTACTGAGGCTTATTTCATTGAAAGTATTCTAGAATCCATAATACAAGTGAAAAAGAAAACAACAAGTTTCTTTTATAAATTAGGCTTTTAGGTACACATGAACATCTTTTATTAACTATCCACCAAAAAAGTGGACTGTCTGAATAATACCAGTGCAGTATTAGAATTGTCCTGAAACAACAACTGCATTCATTTATATGGCACGTTTTAGATAGTCCAATGTTCCAAGGGGCTTCACAAGAGTATTATCAAGCACAAACTGATACTGAGCCCCAAGAGGAAATCTAAGCAAAATCTACAAGTCTAGGCCTAGATAACTGAAGGTGAAAACTTGTCCAGTGGAATAGGAAAAGCATCCAGGTTTAATAACATCATTGAGTGGTTGGGATAGAAGGCATAAGCAGTTGAGGATAAGTGATGAGTCAAAGGAGACCGTTTTGGTAATAGAGAGTGCATATAGTCAAAATTTCAATTCGATGAAATAGGAGAGTGAGGTTACAAACAGTGTGCTTCAGCCTCAGAACAACCAGAGGCCAAGAAGTAGCCACTTGGGCTGAGGTAGAGGAAACAGCCATCACTGGTGTAACATCAGTTTGTCTGAATTGTAGGTGCAAAGATGGATGAAAGCAAAAAAATCAGTGATAAGTGTAGAGGGGGAAACAGGTTACAACCTTATTAATCTTAGAATAAAATGAACCATTAAAGTTAATATATTTTCATCAACGTTGCTGTTAATTTTAGTACTTAAGTGAAACGAAGACTTCATGGTTTGTAGAATTTGACTATTACGTGACTCCCTAATGGAGCCACATTGAGGTCATTGCACCTCTGAATAAGTACCCTATGTAATGGAACTGCTTAGTCAGAAAGTTCCCTTCCTTTTTGACAATGTTTAACCAGATGTATTAAGCCATGTTTCTACATCGGATAACTCTCCAGGTGGGGGAGAGTCCATTAGGTATAAAGATTAACTGAAGGTAATGGATAATCATGCAAAATAATATTGACTCTATACTCAAGATAACAGCTACATCTCTTCTACAATGCAAACTTGCAAAGTGAACTGGCATCTTGCCACAACAAACGCAATGGGTCCTAAATCTTTGTTTTTCTTCAACAATTAAAGGTGAGCCAAATAGCTGCTGTGAAACAAAAACAGAAGTTGCTGGAAAAGCTCAGCAGGTCTGGCAGCATCTGTGAAGAAAAATATCAGAGTTAATGTTTCGGGTCCGGTGACCTTTCTGAGGAAGGGCATGGGCATGGATATTATGATATTAAAGAATCTAACAGGCATTTTTTTTATAATTGCTTTTTTAACAATTAACTGCAAACATTATCTACTTCAGGCACATAAATGCATGGGCTAGTATTAAGTTATTACATGAGGAACATGCTTCCAGTCGAGTAATCCATGGTAAAATGGAATATGAGATCTTTATACTCTCAGGACATAGTGATGATATCATGGGCATGTCTCTTAAAGACATACTAACTGTGAATCAGGACACAGATACTGCTGGAATGCTACACACTTGATCCCAGTTCATGTGACCTTGCAGACAACTTTCACTTCACAGACTCAATCTCTGCATTTTCTTCCTTGAAGTTCTCCATCTCATTATGTCTCTTTCTTTCCTTTTAAGCTGCACCATATAGCCCACATCTTTTACAGGTATTTAGTCATCTGCCCTGATATATATTCGTGTGGTTCTTGACAAATTTTGTTTTGGCAAAGCTCCTCTGAAGTATCCTGAGATGTTTGACCATGGTAAAGGTGATAGATAAATACAAGTTTTGATTTGGCCATCCCAGTGAAAGGCTGACCAAGTTGAGAACCTTCCTCTGGAAAGGTAAAGAAGAAGGGTTGACCTGAAAAGAGATCTTTAAGTTAGAGTGGGCATCAAGAAATTGTTTCCATTGTGATGGAATTCCAAAACTAAACCAAACAATACAAATTGTTTTTAGCATACCTTCCGCACACCCTTTATCTTTTGTTTCCTTTTGGGGAAGAGAGAAGAAGAGGTGGAAGGAACCCCAGGCTGCCTCCCAGCCCACTGAACTTGAATCATGAATATTCTCTCCTTGGCCATCAAGTCCTGGAGTGGGAGTCCAACCCACATTTCGAGCTCAGAGGGAGCAGCTTTACCAAAGGACCAGAGACCTACAATATTGTATTTATTAGCAACTATATTATAAGAGGTTAATGAGAGAGAATATGGAATGTATCCCACCAGAGTACTTGACGTAAATTTTGTAGATGCATTTAAAAGAAATGCAGATAAGAACGTGAGGGAGAAAAAAATGGAGTTTCTAAATAAGGTGGCAAGATGCTGGTTCCATCATAGACTAAGTGGACTGAATGGCCTCTTTCTTGCTGTATGCTTAATGCAACTTAATGTGGGTCATTTTAAGTTCCATTTTTTTGTGTTATTGTCTTAGGATGTGAATGTGTCAGATAGAACTGCGTACATGTTGTGACCAGTGTCGCATGCTGGACAAACTCAGTCTCGACATTCTTTGTAGGCTCACAGAACCAGAAATGTTTATTTCTGTTAATCCTCAAGTGCAACCAGTGTTATATTGAAATATCAGCAAACACGGCTCAGAAAATTAAACCAAATTCACTGCTTCAATTTTTGAGATGTTGCAGGCTTCTACTGGAAGAAAGGGAGAGGCTCAAATATTTAACATAGATATTTGTCAAATTAACCTGTTCAAAGATATTATTACACACCTCTGTAGCAGGTGGGGCTTGAATCCTGGCCTCCTGGCTCAGAGATAGAGACACTACCACACTACCTCAAGATTGTCCTGAAAATTTCACATGCTACTTAGCCTATTAATGAGGGATTATTAGGTAAGGTTATCCTAATTCCTACTGCTGGGAGATGATGGTGGGATGCAGGGCAAGGGTGAGATTGCATCTGCAATACTGTGCACACAAACAGTCTCCTCATTTAAGGGAAAACACAAAAGAGTTGAAGGCAGCTCATGAGAGGTTTACTAGATGAATATCTAAATTGGGGGAAGGGTAAGACCATAAGACATAGGAACAGAATTTAGGCCATTCGGCCCATCAAGTCTGCTCCACCATTCAATCATGGCTGATCATTTTCTCAACCCCATTCTCCTGCCTTCCCCCTGTAACCTTTGATCCCCTTCACAATCAAGTAGTTATGGGGAAATGCTGGGCAGTCTATGCTGGAGTTTAGAAGTGTAAGAAGTGACATGATTGAAACATATAAGACCTTAAGGATTCTTGATATGGTAAATGTGAAGAGAATGGTTCCTCTTGTGGGAGCATCCAGAACTTGGGGTCACTATGTAAAAATTAGGTGTTGCCCATTTAAAACAGAGACAATGTTTTTATCTTGGAGGGCCATGAGTCTTTAGATCTTTCTTCCTGAAAAGATGGTGGAAGCAAAGAGACCTTAAATAGTTTAAGTTCAGGGGTAGATAGATTCTGGTTCAGAAAAGGGGGTGAAAGGCAAGAATATGGATTTGAGGTTACAATCAGATCAGTCACAATCTTATTGAATGTTGCAGCAGGCTTGAGGGGCAGAATGGCCTACTCCTGCTCCTAATTCATGTCATAGAATCCCTACACTGTGGAAGCAGGCCATTCAGCCCTTCGAGTCCATACCAACTCCTCTGAACAGCAACTCACCCAGACCCACCCCTCTGCCCTATAACCCTGCATTTTCCATGGCTAATCCACCTAGCCTGCACATCTTTGGACTGTGGGAGGAACCCACACAGATATGGGGAGAATGAGCAAACTCCACACCGACAGTTGCCCAAAGGTGGAACCAAACCCAGGTCCCTGACACTGTGAGGCAGCAGTGCTAACCACTGAGGCACTGTGCCACCCACATGCATGTATCTCAGATCAATTACGCGTTACATATTATACAACAGGTTTACTTAGTGCTTTTATTAACTGAGTGACAAAATACCTGCATCCATGTTTACCCAAGTTTTATTTTCTTGGTCCTTCTGTGGTGTCTGCTTAGTTCAGCTGAGTCCACACCCAGGGTTAATCAATCAAGTACAGAGATCATAGATCAGTTACCAGACTTATATCATTGAACACAACAAAATGGAAGGAGAAATCTCAATACTGAGAAAGTTAGGAAGCACACAATGGGTGACAGCATTGCCAAACATCTATGTCCTGTCCATAAAAATGACCCCTGTGCTTCTAGTTGCTCGCCACTTCCAACACACTACTGTATTCCCATGTCAACTTTACTGTCTCAGATCTGCTGCAGTTATCCAGCGAAACTTAATACAAGCTGGAGGAATAACACCTAACCTTCCATCTAGGCACCTTACTGCCTTCAGGACTCAACATTGAGTTTAATAGTTTCAGAGCATGAACGCATCCCTCTTTGTCTGTTACCCACCCCATGTCCCCATACCCTGTCCTCTATGTGCTCTGTCAGCATAGCTAAACCATTTTCAAGTACTCACATTCACAGTTATCACCTCTTGTTCTCTCTCTCTCTCTTTCTCTCTGGGCACTGTCTCGTTTCTGTCTGTCTCACATTCCCTTCTCCCTGGTATCAGCATAAATACCATTATTTCCTAACAGCTTTCAGTTCTGACAAAGGATCGCTGGACCTGAAATGTTAACTCTGTTTTCTTTTCTCTCCACAGATGCTGCCAGACCTGCTAATTTCTCCAGCACTTTTTGTTTTTGTTTCTTTCAAATCTCCAGCACCTGCAGTTCTTTGTTTGTATTATTTATCTGAGAAAGTTAGGGATGTATTTCTCTGCATTTTACATCCATTAAAATGAACACCATCTGTGACTTCTACTTTATTCATTTAAAGGATTGCTGCAGCTCTCTGTGCTTTGAAGATAAACTCTTGTTAAAACTAATTTACCGTTCCAATCATATCTAGAAGTCAAACATCCCTTAGAACATTCAAGGGGTATGGCTTTCTCCACTTTACCCTAGTTGTTTAATCTGCGAAAGACACACAGTTTTTCCATCCTGCCTCTCATTGATGGAGCTGGCTGAATTTGTGAACAAAATGTGTGGAATCTGAGGTCAGTTCTGTGGGGATTCTTATCCACTGAGAAATGGCATACTTGCCAATTGTCCTGTTTTGTTTTCCTGGGATAATCCAGTCTTTATGGAATTTTCTCATGCCCTGATGTCTCTGAAAAGAGCAACAAAAAAATCATCTGGATTCATCTTAAAAATAGACAATTTCCAGAAATGAGGCCCAATTGCTGCTCCCAACATCATGCATCCTGGGGAATCTATTCTCTGAATATCTCCCTTAAAAGATGTCAATGGTATTTTATCCAATGTTCAGTAATGATAATTTAATATGTACTTTGATTTAACTGAAGTAAACCTGGTAGCCCAGAAATAATTGTAAATGGAAGTATATTTAACTTATTGGCGTGACTTTTCTTTGTCATCTATTTTAACTGCAGTGCAACCATTTTAACTGAAATACGTTAATTCCAACGCTGAGATAGGAAACCATTTGTTAACCGTTTGTCTAGTCTGTCACTGTTAAAAATTGCTAGGCATTTATTCTAAGCCCTCTCCAGCTGTCCCAGAAGTGGATGGTCATGCTAATCTAGAGCAGGAGTCCAGAGTCTGCTATAGGTAAAATTCACCCTCTGAAAGCAAACTACACAACAGAGACTGTAAGACCAATTCAAATCTGCAAAATAACCCAAACCCAATGAATTAGTCAGGGCCAAATGTAAATCTGCACTAGGATTCCAGAAAACATAGAGCTTTATGTTTGCCAAGAGAAATGAAGAATCTTGAGTTTTGAGGTGCCAGGAATATATGAGTTAGAAAAGGGGCTAATTTGATGCATCTTGATTTCGACTAATTTAAGGTTGTGGGACTGACGTGAATCTTGGAGCTCTGAAAAAATGAGAATGGTATGTTCTGCAAATCAATACAGCTCCCTGAAAATTGACTGCTATCAACAAATTATCAGCCCCACGATATTTTATAGAATGTTTTATTTTAATTTCTACTTGACATTCACTGTTTTTCTAAACCTACGTAAGATTTTTACATGTCACCAGTAACATAAGGAAACAAATTTCTATGAACACATTCTTAAGCTTACCTTGCATGATGTGCAAATAAGAGTGTTTCATGGCTTTGAAAGTTGAAACCCGATTTTTTTTAAAAAATATGATTAAAAAGGGGGCTTAAAGGAGATAGTGCAGAATTGGCAAAGATTGACATAACTGTGCTGCTATGCCAGCTACTCTTCCAGGTGTCTTGGAAAATTAATCTGAAAACTGTGCTGGGAGTGTATCAGCTCCAGAATCTCAGGAAAAATGCAATAGCTAGCCTTAATTCATTACATGCCATTGTTGTGGTTTGTCTCATGGTCAATATGTCAGTTTGCCTTTAAGAGACACACTCATGATATCAGCAGTGTGTCCTCGCATGTAGCCTGAGTCATACAGTCATACAGCACGGAAATAAATCCTTTGATCCAACTCACCTATGCTGACCAGACATCCTAATCTGACCTAGTCCTATTTGCCAGCATTTGGTCCATATCCCTCTAAACCCTTCCAATATACCTATCCAGATGCTTTTTAAATGTTGGAATTGTACCCACCTCCACCACTTCCTCTGGCAGCTCATTTCATACACGCACCACTCTCTGTATGAAAAGATTATCCCTCAGGTTCCTTTTAAATTTTTCCTCTCTCACCTTAAACCCACGTCCTCCAGTTTTGGACGGAAAAGACCTTGGCTGTTTAATCTATCCAAGCCCCTCATGATTTTATAAACCCCTTTAAGGTTAACCCTCAGCTTCCCGTGTTCTGGGGAGAAAAGACTCAACCAATTCAACCTCTCCCTATAATTCAAACCCTCCAGTCCTGGCAACATCTTTGTAATCTTTTCTGCACACTTTCAAATTTAACAACATTCTTCCGATGAAAGTGGGACCAGAATTGTACGCAGTATTCTAAAAGTGGTCTCACCAATGTCTGGTACAGCCATAACATGTCGTCCCAATTTCTATATTCTGTGTTCTGACCAATGAAGGCAAGGGTGCAAAATGCCCTCTTCACCACCCTGTCTACCTGCTACTCCACATTTAAGGAACTATGCACCTGCACCCCTAGATCTCTTTATCCAGCAACACTCCCCAAGTCCTTACCATTAGCTATATAAGTCCTGCCCTGGTTTGCCTTACTGAAATGCAGCACTGCCCATTTATTTAAATTAAGCTCCATTTGCCACTCCTCAGCCCATTGGCCCATCCAATCCATTCTACAACCCAGGCTACATCCTGGTAAATCTCTGCACCCTCGCCAATGTAATTGCATCCCTCCTGCAATGTGGATTCCAGAACTGCACACAATATTTTAGCTATGGCCTAACCAACCCTTTACACAGTTCATCACCACCCTGTTCCTAAACTCTGTGTCAATGAATAAATGCAACAATCCCAAATGCCTACTTAATCGCCTTATCTAAAAAAAAATGAAAGAACTGCGGATGCTGTAAATCAGGAAAAAAAGACAGAAGTTTCTGGAAAAGCTCAGCCGGTCTGGCAGCATCTGTGAAGAAAAAACAGAGTTAACGTTTCGAGTCGGGTGACCCTTCCGCAGAACATATGTGTTAATCACTTTATCTACCCTTCCTGCTCCCTGAAGGCACACAAGGTCCCTCTGACCCTCAATGCCCCCTTGATTTCCCTCTTAAGTATACTCCTACTGCTGTTATACTCCTCTGGGGATTCACTTGATCCCAGCTGTCTATACTTGGCATCTGCCTCCTTTTTTATAAAGGTTTCATATTCCATCTTACCTAGGACCAATTGTGGCATGACACTCTACTGGAAGTATGCTCCTCAGTCGTAATCTTATAGCTTAATACTAGCCCAAACATTGATATACCAGAGGAATGTAATGTTTATAGATAATATTTGTAATATTTGTCTGTTAGATTCTTTAATATCATGCTCTGCATGCACAATTTCTTAAGTTATGGGAGATAACATAACGGTAATGACAAAGACATGAGGGAGGAGCCGGCCAAAGGTAATTGGATAGCGAAGATAGCAGGGGAGATGGTGAAACAGCAATAGCAGGAGTTTCTGGGGGCAATTTGGGAGGCTCAGCAGAAATTTATCCCAAGTAACAAGAAACATACAAAGGGGAGGACAAGACAACCCTGGCTGATGAGGAAAGTCACGTTTAGCATAAAAGCAAAGGGAAAAGCATACAATGTGGTGAAGATTAGTCCGGAGATAGAGAACTGGGGTGCCTTTAAAAACTAGCAGAGAACAACTAAAAAGGCAACAAGGGGGAGAAGATGAAATATAATAGAAGATTGCAAGAGTTTTTTCAGATTTTTTTTGAAAGGTATGAAAGAAGCAAGAATGGACTTTGGACTACTGGAAACTGAGGCTGGAGAAGTAGTAATGGGGAACAAAGAAGTGGTGGAGGAACTGAACAGGTACTTTGCATCAGTTCATGGTGGGAGACACCAGCAGCATACTCAAACTTCAAGAAAGTCAGGGGGCAAAGGTGAGTGTAATGGCCATCACTAAGGGGGAAGGTGCTAGGATTTGAGAGTACAATTCTTTTGTAGGATTGTCATGCTGGATGAGGTAACAGATAGAAAAAGGTGTGGCACTATAAGTTTAAATTTGACCTCTGTGGAGGAAAGGAAAAATTTAGGTTCTTTCCCTGAACATCATAATTCTGTGATAACTAGCTGTAAAATCACCTTTTATATGACTTATTTGCATAAACTGTGCAGCCTCTTTGATTCCCAGGTGCTAAATTTTATTTTGGTTTCATTCCCAAAATTTAGAATGAGATTTAAAGTAAAAGTAGATTTAAATTGAAATGCCTGTCTTACTTGTTGTATTCTCTAGTCTCTAACCGATTGGGCAGAGTGGTCTAAAACTTGGAAGGAAAGTGTGAGGTCATGAACATTGATTGGATGAATGAAAAGGCAAACTGTTATGAAAATGGAGATATACTCCTCAAGAAAAGAATCACATTGCAGAGATATCTGGATGTTCTTGTGCATGAAACACGAAACATTAGTGTGCAGGTCCAGATAATAATTAACAGGACAAATAAAATTTTGGTTTTTATTGCTGGGGGTGGACTTTTTCTTTGAAAAAAAGAAGTATTGTTACAACTGTACAAAATGTTATTGAGGCTACATATGGAGTCCCATATACAGTTTTGGTCCCCGTATTTAAGAAAAAATAAACTGACATAGGAGGCTGTTCAGAAGAGATTCACTAGGCTGATTCCTGGGATATAGGGGTAGATCACTGGAACTATTGAAAAAGGAGGTAGGTAGATTTTTGAAATATCAGGGAGTTGACAACTCTGTTGAACTGCCATGAAGGAGGAGCTGAGGCCTAGGACAGATCACCCATCATCTTACTGAATAGTGGGGCAGGTTTGAGTGGCCAAATGGCCTACTCTTGCTCCTAGTTCTTGCATTCCTGTATGTGGAGTAACCACACTGGAGGCCAGATTTGAAGCAGAGTATTTTTACTAGAAGGAAGATGCTGTCACCCCCTGCTTTGTATTAGCTCATTTGGCTGGATTGTTGGTTTGCACTGTAGAGTGAGACCAACAGCCTGCACTGGCTGGAATTACCATGAAGATCCCCCTTCTCAACCTCGTCCCTCACCTGAGGCATGGTAACTGTTGGGTCAAAGCACCACCAGTCATCCTTCTCTAATGATAGAGTGATGCTATGGTTCTCTTGGAATACAGTGATTTTACTTTTACTCTGACATTGTACTACTGTGTAGTAACTTGAAACTGTCTAACTGCTTCAAACACAGAGGCTGAACAAAGGCTCCTTGCATTTAATGAGGAAAGCAATTCAGTTGCTGAAGTGTACTGGACAGAAATTGGGATGCAACCACAGATAGTTGGAGAGGGGTTGTGTCGTGAGATACCCCTCGATTACAGACTGTAACTATTCAGAAGTAAAATTTTCATATTTCAGTCTCTGTTTTGACTTTCTTCTGTGCAAACCAGCAGTTAGACATTCAAAGAAAAAGTAACTTGTTTCAAAAGAATGACTTGTGTTGGGCAATGTTATTCACTAATGCTTCAATCTTCCTATCGGAAACTTGAGAGGGTGCAGAGAAGATTTACAATGATGTTGCTGGGACTGAAGAGTTTGAGGTGTAAGGAGAGGCTGAATAGGCTGGGCCTTTTTCCCCTGGACCTTATAGAGGTTTATAAAATCATGAGGAGCATGGATTGGATGAATAGCAAAGGTCTTTTTCCTTGGGTGGGGAAGTTCAAAAATTATAGGGTATAGCTTTAAAGTGAGAGGGAAAAGGTTTAACAGGGACCTGAGGGATAACGCTTTCATGCAGAAAGTGATGCACGTATGGAATGAGCTGCCAGAGGAAATGGTGAGGATAGGTACAATTACAACATTTAAAAGGCATCTGGATGTGTGCATGAATAGGAAGAGTTTAGAGGGATATGAGCCAAATGCTGGCAAATGGGACTACATCAGATTGGGATGCCTGGTCAGCATGGACGAGTTGGACCGAAGGGTCTGTTTCTGTGCTGTATGAATCTATGACTCTGTGCTACACACCTTGATGAGGAGTATCCTTAAAAGAAGATGGGAATCTGTCTCCACAAGAACTGTGCAGTGATCACTCTTACCAATAATGGCATTGACAGTTACATCTGCAATAGGCATATCATGAAGTTGATGTCAAGTATGTTTATCCGTCATGTTAGCTTCCCTCAGCCCCTGCTGCAGACCAGTCTAGAGGCAACGTCCTTTTGGACTCAACCAGATTGGTGAAATCTTCACCCAGAAGCCCATGGTATTCAACATGGAGGAGCACTGGTTCATCAGCTGAGGGGATGGTAGCACATGTTAATCAGCAGTAGGTTTCCTCGTCCATGTCTGACCTGATACTATTAGACTTCATGGGGTCTGGAATCAAAGTTAAAGACTCCCAATGCAACTCATTCCTGGCTGCATTCCATTGTGCTGACATCTCTGCTAGGCCTGTCCATCAGGTACGACAAGATAGGACCCCACATGGTGATAGTGGAGTCTGGTATGTAAGGTATGATTCTCTGAGTGTGACGATAAGTCAGGCTATTGTTTGTCAAGTTTGTGAGACCTCTCCCAGTTTAGCTACAAGCTCTCAGATACTGGAGGACTTTACAGGGTCAAAAGGGCTGAGTTTTCCATTGTTGTTTCTGGTTTCTTAGTAAATGCCAAGCTGTCCATTTGGTTTCATTCCTTTTTGAGACATTTTATTAGTTTGGACAACTGATTGTTTGCTAGTCGATTTCAGAGGGCAGTTAAGAGTCAAGCACATTGCTGTGGTCTTGGAGTCAAATGTGCACCAGACCAAGTTAGGAAGGCACTTTTTCTTCCCTAAAAAACTTTAGTGAACCAGATGTATTTTTTTGTGACAATTAACAAAGCTGTCATGGTCAGCTTCAGACTTTTAATTCCAAATTTTTATTGAACTCAAATTCCACCAATCAAGACACCAAACCATTACCCAAGTCTCTGGGATTATTAGTCCAACAACAATACCATTATGTCATCTTCTCCCCCTGTTAAAGATACTCTTAAGGGTTAAATACTTGACTTTGGCTGGAGCCATTGTGAGCAGTTGCACTGAACAACTGCTGAAGATGAGCAATGGTTGGAGAGTTTGTGCTATAGGGAGAGGTTGAATAAGCTGGGGCAATCTTAGCTGGAGTGTTGAAGGCTGAGGGGTGACCTTATAGAGGTTTATAAAATCATGAGAGACAAGGGCCATTTCCCCATGGTGGGGGGAAATTAGAGGGCGTGGGTTTAAGGTGAGAGGAGAAAGATTTAAAAGGGACCAAAAGGGCAACATTTTCATGCAGAGGGTGGTGCATTTATGGAATGAGCTGCCAGAGGAAGTGGAGGAGGCTGGTACAATTACAACATTTAAAAGGTATCTGGATGGGTATATGAATAGGAAGGGTTTAGAGGGATATGGGCCAAATGCTGGCAAATGGGACTAGATTTATTTAGGATATGTGGTCGGCATGGACGAGTTGGACCAAAGGGTTTGTTTCTGTGCTATACATCTCTGTGCAAAAGATAATTATCTAGGAATGGCCTGTTAGTCTTAAAGAAGTTTCTGAGAAATTCATTCATTTTGGCCATACAGAGAGAAGCTTGGTATATATTGAAATATGTTGTTCTTTTGTGTCTCACAGTCAGTATACTTTTTCTAAGAAATGCATTCATATCATATAAGCTTATCATTGCATGTAATCTAAAGATATAAAGGTCTTAGACTCCATCTCATCTTGGATCACTTGTAACATGACACTTTACTGGAAGCATGTTCCTCTGTTGTAACTTAATAGCTTATTGTTAGTCCATTTATGAGCCTGATGAATGTAAAGTTTGTAGATAGTAGTTGTTATATCTGTGAGATTCTTCAGTTCCACAACATCCACACCAATTTCTTGTATGACTGAAGATAATAAAAGTATGGCTGTTTCAGGTAAAATACCCTCTTAGAGGCAAACTCACCAATCACTATAAGTTTAATCAATAAATTACTGTTTGAATAAAAGCTTAGGCAAGTTAATTACTGCATAAAATCTCTGTTCATGTTGTTTGCTTGTTATGAGTTCAGCTGCAGCTTTGTACTCATTACAAAGTATTTTGTTACATGCCTTGCCTTAGTGTTCTTTGAATTCATAGTTCCTTGGGGCTCAGAGTTGCAAAGTTGGGTGTTATTGCTGTCCGAATCCCTGTTCCACCAGTTGCACTCTGCACACCCCACCCCCTGACATTTGCTAGCATCGACACCACTTAGAGACCACATTCCAAGTTCTGGGTCATGTAAGTAAAATCGGCTGGCTCCACAATGAAGTCGGGTCTGTGTTCTTCCTTTAGACAACATTATGCAAAAATAGAGCATCAGTCAAAAAATTGCAATTGTCTACATGTAGTGAATGTCACCTCCTATATGGGCTACCTTCCACCTACATCCCCACCCAACCTGCCCAGCAAGCTTTCAGTAGCTCTGTAGATCTGCTGCACGAAGTTGCTGAGGTCATCATGCCTTTTCTCTACAACATTTTTGGTGGCAGTGTTTAGCATTAACAACCATAATTGAAGGGTGTAGGCCTCATCCACCCATATCCTGCTGAATAATTCATAAATGGCAGAATAAGTACAACTGTAACCTCTTAGCTGATGATGGTTTTATCTCCTCTATGGGGAAATTGATTTCTGGATGTAAATTATTGATATTACAGGCAAGCGACAATCTGGGCCTATAAAACAGGCTTATTTCAACTATGAACAGATTACAGTCAGCTCTTAATTTGCTTTGTTCCTACTTTTTGAAAAATTTAATAAGGACACACATATAAAATAAACTATGGAATTAACTTTTTAATGCTTTAAGCCACAGCCTCTTAATCTGCATACTGAATAAGTATGAATTTAATAAATAGTCTAGTGCTCATCATGAAACTACACTGACAGCAATTTTTAAAATTCATTCCCTTTTTGTTTTCATTCTGTCTCTCAATGTTTTTTCTATCAATGGCCCTTGATAACATTTCCTCTCTGCTCTCCATCTATCTTTGCTTTTCTCCCCAACAGCCAACAAAACAAGCAGGAAAGGATCGTGACTCACCTCTTGTATTTGTTCAAAAATTTCATTTGCATCATCTCCTCCTCTGTATGTTTAATCTTCACACTCACAGCTGTCGCCTTTATTGTTGTTACAGGAATCAGCAAGAGAGAGTAAAAAAAGGCTGAAAGGAAATCCATGTTATAATGCATGTGGCTGCGTAGTCATTTTTCCCGTTCACATGACCTACTGATACAACACATTATATTGAAACAAGCTAAGGCCATAAGATTACAGCTTATGAATCTTGGAATATGAATGCTTAATGCACAGCAAAAAAAAAAATTCTTTCACATTTTCCATACTGTCAGCCTTTGCTCAGTTGGTAGAACTGTTGGCTCTGAGTCAGAAGGTTATGGGTTTGAGTCACATGCCAAGAGACCTGAGCACAAAGATCAATGCTGACAACTTGGTGCAGTACTGCTGTCTATCTGATGACATTTTTAATTTCTCATCCTTCAATTTAAATTTCTCCATAATGTTTCCACTCACAGTGTAATCTCCAGTATTAGAAACATCCAAAATGTCTGTGCTTCCCGAATTCTGGTCTCACAAGTGCCCCCAGTTGTTAATTGCACCACCACTGGTGATCAGGCCTTCAACCCTCTGAGGGCTAAATTATTGAATTCACTCTCTAAGTCTCAGCCACACTCTTCTTTCAAAATGCTCCTTGAATTCTACTTCTCTGAAGTGGGTTTTGTCCATCTGCTTGAATGTCTCCTTTGTGTGGATCAGTGTCATGTCTTGTTTTATAATTTTTCTGTGAGGTGCTTTAGGCCATTTTGATGTAAGAAAGCTCCCCTCTAAGTACAAACTGCTATTGTTGTTCAGATGTCAACCCATGGCCACATCTGCTTTCTCAGGTGGATATAAAGGAACCCATAAGGCATTATGTCCAAGAAGACCAAAAGAGTTACCCAGTATCCTGTTCAATCCTTAACCCTCAATTGTCTGGTTCTATCACATTGTTTGTGAATTTAGGAATTGTGCTTTCCTATTTGCAACAATTCCAACTGAATTTCCTTTCTCTATTTTCAACAGAAGCAGGGATCACTTGGTTATCTGTACCATTAGACCAACGAACTGAATCTCTCTTCTGTCCACCAGATGAACGTAAATCCCCTTACCTCACCCACACCGCTGCATTCTTCAAAGCGACAGAGAATGGATTATTTAACCGGTTGTGAACATCAAGTATATTCTAATCAGATTCTCAGGCCAAATTCAGAAAAGCACGCCCCCACCCCGCTCCCCACCCCCCTGCCACTCCCCCTCGCCATTTCAGTTTACACTGATAACCATAGGTCAGACTAAGGTCCACTGATAGTTATTGCCAAATTTTAATGTTTCAACCGATGTGTACAGAACACATTTTCGACTGCCAATGACATTTCTTGTACAACCAGCAGACACTATTCCCAGCTGAAACCCAAGCTATGAGAATGAAAGGTCACTAACTAAGCACTATGCAATCCAGTTGCCCACAGAGCATCATTTCAAGCATAAATGATCTACTATTGGATCAGATCCAGCAAGAAGTCTCACTGTATTGATAATATTTTCATTATTCTCATTCAACATCATGTATCGATGATATTTGGCCTTAATTGTAACAAGGAGAAAGGCCCACTCATGCAAAATATGACCACATATGCAAAATGCAATTGGGGCATCGGCTCCACAGAGTCAAATTACCTCATTACTGGGATTTGAGGTGGGATCTGGGCCAAGTTAATTGGGCCAGTGGAAATATTGGTCTATCTCATTTCTGGTGCCAGAACAGTCCTCCAAGAATATTTGGCTAAGATATTTATCAGAATTATCTCTGTTATAGAAATTGACAATGAAATTTGGTGTGCCATTCAAAGTGGCTCATGGGACCAGAGGAGAGAAAATTAGCTATATATGTAGCATAAGATTGTCAGAAGACACACTATGATATTTAATGTTATAGCATTATGAAGTCTAAGTGTGCATAAAAGGATTATTTTAAAGAAGCACCCTTGTGTTGTGACAATGGAAATGGTTACAGACAGTCATATGCCATTTATAGTGCAGTGACATCACATATGTCAGCAGTGTGGGAAACATCATTCAAAATAGGCCCACAAAGGTCACCCAACAAGGATAACAATGTCCCTTTATATGAATCGTAGGAAGATATTCACTGATCACTGACTGTTAGTAGAATTATGATCATGACAGAAATGCTTTCCTGTATTTTTATGACAGAGTCATACAATAATTACAGCACAGAAGAAGGTCAATCCATCCATTTTGTCCCTGCCAACTCCTTGCATTTTATATTATTTCTAGAGAAAGCATAGAGCTTTTGCTTTTACAATGCTTTTATGGTTCTACTTGATACAATGAAATTACTTACATTTCTAACGGAGCATCTTTTAAGTTTACAAACACATATTTTGTGTCCAAATGATTCTTTTGAAATGCAATGACTTATGCTATATAGGTACAAAAAGGCAGCCAAATTGTGTCAGCAGGGTACCACAGGAATGACATAAACTGAATGACCCACTTAACCAGTTTTGGTGTTACAGACTTGAGGGATGGATATTGGCCACCACACTGGGCAAATTGTACCATATAATATTTCCCATTGAATGGAAGAAAATGAGCTTTAGTATAATATCTTATCCAATAGGTGGCACCTCTAACAGTGCGGCAATTGCTTTTACTTTCAATACGGCAACGTTGAAATCGTCAGTGGAACTTGAACTGAAAATGTTCTGAACTTGGAGGCAATACTGTGATTAACCAACAAAGGTGACGTGTAAAAACAGCAGACAAGAAATAGCACTCTGCTGTGCTTACAATAGAGAGGACTACTGAAGCTCAGTGAAACGAGAAGAAGTTTCCTTACTCAGAGAATTGTTAAGATTTAGAATGTGCTACCTGAGAGAGTGGTGGGAGGCTGATTCCATAAGAGGTTTCAAAAGACGGCTGGATATATTTTTGAAAGCAGTGTAGTTAAAGGGCTACAGAGATAAGGCTGGAGAATGGGACTAACTGAGTAACTCTTTTGGGAGCCAGGTGCAGAAAGGATGGGCCAAATGATAATGGAAGTGTTAGTACAGATTTGATTGATTTTAATAGCTACACGCTATAACTACAGGGAATACGAGCTGGTACAAACCATTTCGCCCCTCAGGTCTGCTCCACCATTCAATAAAATCATAACTGATCTTTTTCCCAACTTCATCTTCTCGTGCTATTCCCATATCCCTTCATTTCCCAAAGATTTACCAATTATTATCTTGAAAATACTCAACTAATGAACAGCTAGATCTGTCTGGGATAAAGAATTCTAAAAATTTACAAAACTTTGAGTGAAGAAATTTATTCTCATCTCAGTTATAAATGGTTAACTCCTTGCCTTTGCATAGTGATGCCTTGTTCTAAGCCAGATGGTTATGTCACCATTTTGGATGGTGGGGTGGTGGAGTAGAGTTGATGGTTGTGGTTGTGTGGATTGGTTTGTAAATATAGGATCGAAAAATCAACTAGATTCCCCAGCCAGGAGGTCATGTACTTGTCCTGTCAAGCCCCATGAACATGTTCTTGTTTCAATGCGATCATCTTTCATGCGTCTATACTCCAGAGTATAGGCCAAGCCTATTCTATTCCTCCTCATATGAGAATTCCCTCATCCCAAGGACCAATTTAGTGAACCTTAGTTGCACTTTATTCAGGCAAGTTATGCTCAAGGAGACAAAAGCTACAAATAGTACTGCAGGTATGGTCACTGATGCCCAATCTATAATTGTAGTTAGTCTTCTTGCTGCTTAGATTCCAAACGCTTATGTCTTGCTAATTGCTATCTGTAACTGTATTTTACATTTCTTGTGATTAATTTATAAAACGAATACAAGCAATTTCCACTCAAGAATTTTCTTTTTAACTTTTCCTTGCCAAAGTGGATAACCTCACACTTTGCAACAATGTATCCTATTTGCTATATGTTTGGCCATTCACATAATCTGTCCCTATCACCCCTTCTTGATGTTCCACTTTTAACTCTACATCATCAACAGTCTTGGGTACAAGAAAACTCAAGTTCCTCAGCTAAGTCATAAGCTAAGATTGTAAATAGTTGAGACCTGAGTACAGATCTTTCAGGTGCTCAGCTTGTTGCAGCCTGCCAACCCTCAACCATTGGCAACTGTTTTGGTCTTTTTATCTAGAGAAAGATGTACTTTCTGTAAAGGGACTACAACAAATGTTCACAAGACTGATGCCTGGGTTGGAAGAATTGTCCTATGAGGAGAAATTGAGGAGATTTAGGCCTATATTCTCTAGGGTTTAGCAAAATGAGAGATGACCCCATTGAAGTATATAAAATTTTTACAGGGTTCAACAAGATAGATGCAGGAAGGATGTTTCTTTTACAGGGTTGAACAGGGATGTTTTCCTGTAGGGTGGAGATAGGGGAGTTGGATTGGAGGGAAAGCAAGATTCAGATTAAGAAGTAGGCTATTTAGGATTGTGCTGAGGAGGAATTTCTTCACTCAAAAGGTGGTGAATCTTTGGAGTGTTCTAGTCCAGAGGGCTATGCAGACTCAATTGTTGAGTAGATTCAAGACTGAGATTGATTGACTTTGAGGTATCAAGGGATATGGAGATTGCTGAGAAAATGGAGTTAAGGTAAAGTAGAAGATTGACTATGATTTTGTTGAATGGCAGAACAGGCACAATGGGCTGAATGAGCACCTCTGCTTCTATTTACTATGTGTGAAAGTTCTTTTTAACTCAAATATCCCACTATTGCCATTCTGGCTTCTGTTTATCAATAAACCTACTATAAGTTTTCATGCTTATCCACAAACATCCAAAGAAATTGCTCCACTTGGTCCTGATGTCTGCTACATCTGGGTGGGAAAGAAATGAGCAGTTCCCTGCACCAACCTAACTTGTATCTCATCTCTCATCATTAGGCAGGGTGGTTAAAACTGACCTCAATTTTTCCAATGCAGGATGAGCAAAGCAAATCTTTCTGAGCAAAGTGCTTACAAACATTTTCATTTTTAAAAAGGTGCTGATTCAGCTGAATTCTAATGCCTTTGTTGGGAGTGACTCTGATTTAAGTTAATCTATACAACATTTTTGTTGAAAAACAAATGTTCGTTTTCTAAAGCAAGCAGCTGATAAAGGCTCTTGTGGTGCGGTGGTTGTGTCTCTACCTCTCAGCCAGATTGCCTGAGTTCAAGTCTCCCCTGCTCCAGAGGTGTGTAATAACATCTCTGAAGAGGTTAATTCAAAAATATCTAGCATGCAGCTGATGTCATTCTCCAAGCTCTTGTTCCTAGTTCTAATCAAAGTGGCTCATAATACTCGACAAATTTAAACTGCGCCAGATCAGAAAGAAAATGATTTAACCAGTCTTAATATATATAAAATAAAGGAAAATTGTTCATGCAGAAATACAGTGCAAGGCTCTATAAATTCACTCAGTTTAGCCTATGTCAGTGCTGTGCTAACAACAATAAGTGCCAAGCATCGTTTGGCTGATGAAGGAATGACTTTGCTAGTCTCCTGCTGAATTTTTAGAGTTTGCTAAGTTTGAATAGGTCTTTCACCACTTCAGGATAGCATTATCATGAAAGCTCCTTGACCTTGCAGGGTATTGATTTTTCTTGTGTGTCTTTGTTCAAATGCGTCTTGCTATCCTTGTGAAAAGCTCAGTGAGTTCTCAAGCTGTGCTTGTCTTTTGCAGATATACAATCTTATTACCAGTGTTGCTGGTTCAATTAGAATCAAAGGCGCCTTTTAAGTGTTGTGATTTATTTTAATTCGGAATTTGGATGTGGAACACACGGTATCATTTGTTGATCATAAAGGAAAAAGGGAACTTGCATTTGTGTAGCACCTTTCACATCCCAAGAACCTTGTATTGCTTTTTTTATTGTTGGCATCCTTCCTCTTGTACTCCTACGTCGCAGACAATTAGTCAATAACAAATTCCCACAAACAACAAGTGATTGGCTATGGTTTACAAATTTGTCCAGGACAAAAGGAGAGATTTCTTAATTTCGGCTATTGTAGATTTAATCATGCCAGTAAGTACAACTCCAATTTTTATACAATAGTTATTGAAACAAGTTCATGTACTAAATTTCGTGTCTAATAGGGTTGCTTCTCTCCATTGTGCATATTGCTAGTATCATCTTAATGTGAATGGTTTGCTTTAGCCTTTATTATCCCGAAGCATAAAGAAAAGCAGCTGCTTTCAGGTTTGGTGGCAAATATAGTTTCTTGGGGCAATGAGTATTTGTCCCTGTTGCATTTTGAGCCTCTACTTCTGCATTTTGCTGGAACCTTCAATTTACTGGGCAGATATTTCCTGCAGTTTTTTGAATTTCACCGGCAGCATTAGTTACAGCTTATAAACTGTGAGGAGGGGTCCTCTTGTGGCACAGTGGTAGTATTCCTACCCCTGGACTGAGAGGCCTGGGTACAAGTCCCACCTGCTCCAGAGCTGTGTAATAACATCTCTGAACAGGTTGGTTAGGAAAAATAGGGTAAATAAAAACAAAACTACGATAAAGTCCTTGGGATATTCCCCTCATTACATGAACTAAATGATAAAAGAATTGTGATATAAAATCCTCAGATTTCACAATATTAAAACCGGTGTGCTGACCACCAACAAACCACATGGTCCCATGTTCATTAATCATGGTACCATTTATCTACACATCCAATCTTTACTACTTTAAGTGGCAGAGCTGGGGACTGAAAAGGATAAAGAATGAGAAAGGATACTTTTGTAAATAGTGAAAAGCTGGAACAGTGGAAGTTTGAAAAGATTTGAGAATTATTAAAATGTCATGTACAGGTACAGAAAATAATCTGAAAACTTAATTGAATGCTGGTCATTATATTTTGATGACTGGAATGCAAAGGAGGTAGCAGCCATGCTTCAACTAAACAAAGCTCCAGTTAAACAGTGCCTGGAGTAATTGTGAGCGGTCCAAAGCATACACATCAGGAAAGATGAAATCGAATCAGAGATAGTAGGAACTGCAGATGCTGGAGAATCCGAGACAACAAGGTGCAGGGCTGGATGAACACAGCAGGCCAAGCAGCATCA
>NC_063360.1:24834734-24864974 GCF_021869965.1 Rhincodon typus | reverse complement strand
GAAAAAGAAGGGTCTAGGCCCGAAACGTCAGCTTTCCTGCTCCTCTGATGCTGCTTGGCTGCTGTGTTCATCCAGCTCTACACCTTGTTATCTCAGATTCTCCAGCATCTGCAGTTCCTACTATCTCTGAAACAGAAGATATGACTTCTTTCTAACTGACAACAGAGGACACCTGAACTAATTAATAACTTGAGCAAGTTCGGTTATGTCAGCGCAGAACAGATACTGAAATGGGATTTTCTTGGTATACAGAGTAAAATGCCACTACATTTGTTGGCATTTGTCAACTGAATCATTGAGGTTTCAATGAAGCTGGAGGAAAGGATGATGATTAATTGCTAAAGTAATATCCCTCATCACAAAGAGTTTCTTCTGATGTGTAAAATACTTGATTTCAACTTGCAAATTCCTAATATCTTGAGCTCATGTGTCTCAGAAGAACAAAATGATAGAGTGTAAAACTGAAATGAGCTACCTAGAAAAGGGCTAACATTGAGCAAAACCCTCCTATGAATTACTTTTGCCAACAAATTAAGGATAACAAAACAGCAGCCTTTGTTGACAACCCAGAGTCTGTCTCATGCATTCTATTGTGTTCAGCAGCACTAGTAAGAGAAAAGTGGGCAGAAAATATAATACAATGATAGTAAACATCAATTCCAAGTTTTATGTCTTTTAAAAGAATGAGCTTAGGAATTTTATTAATAGCCTAGTTATATTTGATCAGCCGATTACCAAGTTATCAGTGTAATGGTTAGAGGAACCAGTACATCATTAACAGAGATGTTATTTATAGCAAACACTTAAACTTAAGATTTAGTGTAGCAAAAAAATCTCTGAAAAAATGAACATTTTAAAACATTTAATATGAGAATTGCTTCCAAAAAATTTCAGTTTCTTCAGTTCTGGTTTTTTTGTTCTCTGTAATATTTGTCATTGTTTGTTTGTTACTAGGGTTTTGTTTGCATTTTATCTAACTTAGGTTACTCAATGGTTTCCATGATTAAGCTTATAACATGTTTATTCGGTTGTTTTAAAATGAGGTACAACTATTGAAAAAATCTTCGACTTTGAGACCTGTCATCATGTTTGTCACACTATCTCATACAGGATGTGGGAACTATGACTTGAGACATGAACAATGAGTGGGATCTCATTTATGTCACATCAGTGTGGATGCAAGATGCTGCCTGTCTAACCAATATATTTGTTTAACCGATATCCAATGAACAAGGAGGCAAATTATTTGATATATGGCAAGTAGCATGCTACACTTTATAACACCCACAGAATCATAACAAAATGGAAGAGGGAGGAGGGATAGGGGGTGGAGCAGCAGTGAATCCTTACCCAGAAAGCTTTATTAAATGACAGGCTACGATGAGGATAAGGTCAGGCTGATCACAATTATACATGCTAAGATGTCGCTTTCAATTCACTGCACGGAAATGAATTTGAGGTTCTTGCAAAATACAGCTGCTGACATCTATTCAGGCAGCTACCTGGGGATACACAAATGACTTGCAGAAAGACAGGCATGTCACTGATTGACGCAATTTCTATCAGTCCTCCCAAACCATCTAAAGGTCACACTGACCCATATAGTGAACATTCTGTCGCCTGAGCATTGACTACTTCTAATGTCTTGGGTACTGTGCCTTTAACCCTTTGTCTAACTGGATATCCTTTCAGTTATACGGGATATTATTTTATCATGTAGTGTCTGCAACTACAATGGTCTTCGAATTATTTTTCATTCATTCATGGGATATGTGTGTCACAACCTTGGCCGGTATTAATTGCCCATCCCTTGAGAGGGTGCTGGTGAGTTGCCTTCTTGAACTACTGCAGTCCATTTGTAGAGTCATAGAGTCATAAAGCTACACAGCATGGAAACAGACCCTTCAGTCCAATTCATCCATGCTGATCAGATATCCTAAACTAATCTAGTCTCATTTGCTAGCATTTGGCCCTATTCATATACCCATCCAGAAGCCTTTTAAATGTTGTAGTTATACCAGCCTCCACCACTTCCTCTGGCAACTCAATCCATACACACACCACAGTCAATGTGTAAAAGTTGCCCCTCAGGTCCCTTTTAAAACTTTCCCCTCTCACCTTAACATATGCTCCCTAGTCTGGACTCCACCTATCCATGCATTCATCCTATCCATGCCCCTCATGATCTTATAAACCTCTATAATGTCACCCCTCAGCCTCTGATGCTCCAGGGAAAATAGCCCCAGCCTATTTAGCCTCTCCCTACAGCTCAAACCCTCCAATCTTGGCAACACCCTTGTAAATCATTTGTGAACCCTTTCAAATTTCACAACATCCTTCACAGCAGAGAGACCAGAAGTGAATGTAATATTCCAAAAGTGGCCTAACCAATATCCTGTACAGCTACAGCATGACCTCCCAACTCCTATACTCAATGCACTGATCAATAAAGGCAAGCATACCAAACGCTTTCTTCACTATCCTGTATACCTGCAACTCCACTTTCAAGGAACTATGAACCTGCACTCCAAGGTCTCTTTGTTCAGCAACACTTCCCAGGACCTTACCATTAAGTGTATGAGTCTTGCCCTGATTTACTGTCCCAAAATGCAGCGCCTCACATTTATCTATTGGTGTAGGTACACCCATAACGCCCTTGGAATTTGTAATCCCGACTAGTTTATCACAGTAGGTGTTTCATTTTGTTTTTGTTGGCCTGATTTTAATCCATTAGTAGATTGGTTTGGTTGTGTGAGTTAAAATCGGGTCCACTAACCAATGCCAAAAGGGCTTGTTTGAAGGTCAAACTTTTGGACATGAGCATTAAAATTACTATATTCACATCTCAAAGTCTTCCTGGGTCAGCAATTCTTGACGCACATGAATCTTTCTGTTAAATGAAGGTGCTAGCTAAACTCAATGCATCTACTCCAGTTGTAATTTTATGTAGAACTACGGTTGCCAGCTATGATTAAATCTATTCCTGGAGGTTTCATCACTTGACTTGCCCCCACACTCCTAGTTGGCCAACACATACGTCCTTATGATGCACTGCCTTCCTACGTCAATAGGAAAGTTAAAAGACTGATTACCCAATTAGATTAAAATTGACTGCCAGCCAAACAGCCTTTGACATGGTCCCCCTCCGCACCCCACCTCCCCCCTTCTCAATGTTTTATATTTGATGAAGAGAAATGTTCAAAGAGAAATTCAATGTGCTGAATCTTACGTTTTTCAGCTAAATGCTTTTGCATCAAGTGTTTTTGGGTATTTTTTGCTCAACATTTTTGGTCTTATCTTATCAAACTCATCTCATTAGCAACTTATCCCACACTGACAGCAACCTTCCCATCAAATTCCAGCCCCTTCTGAGCATGCACTATTTGCACAACGACTCACTCCTCAGAGGAGACTTACAAAAAGAACAACACCCCTGTTATATTTAAAGGGCCCTCGTGCACTTAGACAGACACTGACAATCTGAAAATGCCCTGTTGCTGATAGACATTCATAGAATCCCTACTGTGTAGAAGGTGGCCATTGGGCCCATACTGAGCCTACCATCCTATCCCTGTAATCCCACATTTTTGATGGCTAATCCAATCAAGCCTGCACATTATGGAGAAATTTTAGAATGGCCAATCCACCAAACTTGCATATCTTTGAACTATGGGAGGAAACCAGAGCACCGAGAGGGAAATCCACCCAGACACGGGGAAAAACAAGCAGACTCCACACAGACAGTCATCCAAGGCTGTAATCAAACCTGAGTCCCTGGTGCTGTGAGGCAGCAGTGTTAACCACTGAGCTACCATGCCACCCTAGACGATGTCAGACATTTTTGGTCAATAGATGGCAGAAAAGGGGAAGATGGGGCAGGGGCACCAATCCCCAGCAGGAACCAGGGGATCCTGGTGGGTGAATGATGTGAAGGAAGGGCATCCTCCGTCTGAAGGACCTGTTGAGGAGGCCACACCACCCGAATCCAAAAACCTGGACTGAAGTAGCCACCTGGTCAGTATGGACTACAGGGGACAGAGGAACTGCCATCATTACCATAAGGAGATCAGTGACCTTCTCTGCACTGCCAAAGCAACTGCCATAACTCTACTTTTCTTTGTGCTACCTCATACTCATTCTCTATTACTGGACCCACCTCCCACCAAGGCTGATGTTCTGCTAGTCTCACTATTGCCTGTAACATCTTCCCTCATTTGCTCACAAACCCCCAAACTTGACTCACAACTAATTCTGCAGAGCCTCTGTACTGCCTTCTCACTCCCTCAGAATACATCTCCACCATTCCACTAACTGCAGCTGCACTAACAACTCTACCACCCATTTATATTTCACTCACTTCCTCCTTTTCTCTCATTCTGGGTCAAGACAGCCCACAATAGGTTCTACAGCCAATAGTACTACAGTACTACAGCTACATTGCCTTTCTCAGTACCTGCCTACAGAACCAGATCATCCCCAATGGACTACAGTCTACATTCAGGCCTTCCCAATTTGGCCCCAACCGCGGTGACCGGTACTACAGCCATAATAGGTTCGGTAGGGCTCAGATGGATGGAGTGATATCCGATGTTAGACTCCTGAGCTCCTACAAGAACAGAATCCTGGCCCTTGCAGGAGAAGACCAGGACGACTGCAGGACATCCATGTCCTGTTGACAGAGTTAGCACCACTCTTCATTCCTCTGTGGCTCTCTCAGTAACGCCATTGACAGGCTCATTCATTACATATCACTCCTAATCATTAGCCACCATACCTTCCTGAAGGTAACAGCTGAATGTCCAAGGCCCCTGGGAAGAAAAGGTCAGCTCCCTTGAAGCAGCCTCCTCCATCTGTTAGGACAAGAGTACCAAGGCCTCAGAGGAAGCATTGGCCTCCTGCATCCACCGCCAGCTCAGATACACACCCTTTAGTGGGAATATCAGCCTTAGAAAGTGTGGGAGCACAAACTGGAGGTCTCCTGGAGACCAAGCATGTGCTCAGCTCCAAGCAGGAGAGGATCCGACTGTGTCAGCAATCAGAGACTATATCCACATGCACAGGAGAAAGCAGGAGTGGTAAACAAATATGTGGGACACAATGACACTCATTGCCCTGAAGCTGCAGGAGCACAGGTACACGATGGGGATCCAGCTGCCCCAACTGCGCAAATACCTGGCATGGACAGATTGGCAGCTGCCATGGAGAGCCAGGCCTGATACCCTTAGGGTTTACCGAAGAGGCACATACACCTGCACTCCTTTACACCAACATTGGTCCTCAGCACCAGAGGTGGAACGATAGGGTGAATGGAGAACCTGACACCAAATCCAAGTGCTCCTTCCTCACAATGATACAGAGCAGGGCCAGAGGTAGCATGCCAGAGAAGGAACTACATGCAAGCAGCTCAGTAATTTCCTCTCAGGGCACTCCCGAACTAGGCTAGTCTTCTTACCGTTGGAATTTGAAGCCAAGGAGGGTCGTGATGTTTCTGATAAGATGCCCCTTAACATGTCTGTCTAAACGTAAGAGCCCCATGGTTACTCATCCAAACCTTCAGGGCCAGAAGGTTCCACAGTGGAAGGGTCTCCCTCCAGCCCAGCTGTGGAATCTGGGACAATGTGAAGATGGCATGGGAAGAATGGAAAGTCAACAGCCTACTGCGGGCACTTTGATCTCAGGGGTGACACTGCACTGCATATGAAATATGACTTTTGGACAAATTTGATTGTTTTTGTTCAACATCTGTCTGTTTGATTCTTTGTGTAGCCTTGGAGATAACTGTGCCACCATGATGCGTAACTTCATACCTAATAGGCAGAGCAAGGCAAGGCATTGATTTTGCAAGCATGTAGGTATGCACTAAGTGAGCAAGCGAACAGCCCAGAGATGTAGTGTGGTCCAACCCACGAGCTGGGTGCCTATCCCTGTGCACAAAGTGTATGTGCAGCAGCCTTTCAATGTTAGTTTTTGGTGTGCCTTGCAATGTGAGTCTGTGTTTCCTGAATGTCCTGTATATGGACATTGGCTGAGGGGGTTGGGGGGGGTGGGGGTGGGTGGTGGGGCCGCAAATTGATCATGAGGGGTTGGCAAATGTCGGATGCCAATGTCAGTTGACGAGGGTGCATTCAGCGGGTGCACAAGAATCACGCCCTGAGATGCTGTTTGGTGCTGAGTAACATGGAGGCATCTCACAATCAGTGGTGAGCTGAAGTCACCAGGTAGCTGCTCTGGTTTCCAGGTCAAGAATTCTTGACGTATAGATTGTGTAGCACATTTGGTGAGGTATGGGTTAGTAATTTATTTAACAAGCAATAATTCCCCTTAATTACCAACTTGTTGCTGCTGAGTAAGAAACCCACCTCGTCACATGAAATATGCATGTAAGATACAGTGAATTGCTCCCGATGTTGAGATAGGTCTCACTGAACTTTTCATCCAATTCTGCCACAGATCTGACTATAGCCCAAATCATTCAAAACCCTGATAAGATTCCACCCTGTATGTTTTAATGGCACTATGATTTCTCTCCAAGATTCACCCATTGTAGTGCCCTGGAGATTTATCTTCAGATTCTATCAATTCCAGGCCAATCTCAGAAGTTGGTAACCCTATCTCAGTCTGCATTGCAGATTTTAACAGGTTTTGAGACTAAAGTTCAATTATGCTTTCTGCCACAAGGACACTCATTCATCTCTGGAAGTGATTCCACTCAGAGACATTCTTCTTTATTCAATCTTCATCATAATTATTTATAACAGTGTTTTTTCTTTGTTGGAGATACATTCACAAGCAATGTCTTATTATAGCAATGTTTTTCCAAGTGCTACAAGATCATTCATTGGTATTCGGTGAAGAGATAGGACTTTCTTTCCCTAGATCCCTCTTGTGATGATCTTTTGATTTTCATTATGCTGTAGAACAGTGCTGCCAATAAGCCTTTTCATTTCTGTTCTAGATGTTGAGGTGAACCTTCATCCTGATAGCGCTGCACAATTTTCTCTCACTGGAGCCTAATTGAAGAGCCTACAATACTGGACTGTAGCTGAGACAACATCCCAGAGCTGAGACGAAGCTTGGAAACATGCTAAGCAGCATATATAATATAAAAGGCTGCAGGTGTGAAGGAGCAGGTTACAAGTGGCCCCAGAGCTGTATCATGTCTGCCAGCGATTTGCACACACAACACATTTGGAATGTTTACCTGAGCTGTCAAAGTTTGGGCCTATAATTAACTTGGATTTTGTAATGGAAAAAGAAAGATTAAGGTTTTACCAAAATATCTATTAACATTTTCTCCATGTGCAGTCACTCCAATAACTTTGTGAACAGCTAAACACTGGAGACCAGGAAGGTGTCCATTTGACCCTTAGTCTATGCCAGGTTTTGCTGAGCTCAGCTGTAGTGATATTTCGCAACTTGTTGGTCTTCCGGAGCAAGGAGTTGACCTCGGCTGAGTGTTGCAGACTGGCACATTCCAAGGTCCAGGACTATGTGCTGAGGGATGCACTAAAGTTGGGACAGCTACCGCCAAAGTGCAGTGGGGAATAAACATTGTCTAAGGTCTTTCTGCTGAAGTTAAATGGGGGTCTGTTCAGTTTTCAGATGCTCCCTGTGCCTCAAATGTTTGTAAATATAGCCCTGTACAAATAAGAAATGGCTTTGGTTTGTTTGCTAAACAGAGTCAAACTCCAATGTTTGTTTTGTTTCTTCATGCTAATATACCAAACCAAACTGTATTTTTATTTTATGAATAAAGTATATTTTTGAAATAAAAAAATTCACAAAATTGTTAGCATGCAGGAGGAGGCCAGGCAACAGGCCACTGAATGAACAATTCAACCTGTGTCATTCCCGCAACTGCATATTTTTATTTTTTAGATAATAATCCAATTCCCTCTTGGTTGCCTCAACTGACCCTGCCTCTGCTATACATAAGCAGTGTACTTCAGACCATAACCACTTGCTGCATGAAAAGGTTTCTGCCATCCTCATCCCTTCTTTATCTAAGCGTCTTAAACCTGTGCCCTCTTGTACTCGATCCTTGGGAATTCTGGGAATAGATTCCTCTATCAATTCTAACCAGACTCCTCTTGATTATGAAACCTCTATCAAATCCCTTGTCCTTCTCTGAGGAAAGCAGTCCCAATTTCTCCAATCTATTCACGTGACAGAAGTTCTTCATGCCTGGAAACGTTCTCATGAAATCTTTCCTGCATTTCCTCTAATGCCTTTACATCCTTCCTAAAATGTGGCTACCAAACCTGGACACAATGTTCCCAATGAAGACGAACTAGTGTTTTATACAACTTTAACACAACCTGTTTGTTTTTGTGCCCTACTAATACAGCCTAGAATACTATACACACTGCTAACCGCACTCTCACCTAGTCCAGGCACCTTCAACGACCTACGTACATGTACATCTAAGTCCGTCTCCTCGTAGAAGCACCGTTACTCAGAAATTTTTATTTCTCTACTTTTCTAATTTATTACTAAAATTTTGTACTTTTGAATTTTTGTAATGCTGGACTTTTTATTTCTTTATTTTCCTTTTTTTTTACTCAAGAATCTGTACCTGGCTACCTATGTACCTAAGATGGCACCGTAAGTGGTGACTTGTAAACTTTTCACTGCACTCATGTAACTATATGTGATAATAAAGCTCATTCAATTCAATTCAATTCCTGCACCTTATTAAGAATTGTACCCTTTCCTTTTTCAGCTTATGTACAATGGTGGCCCATTCAATTAAATGGAAGGATGGTTTTAATTTCCATACTTATTTGCCTACTGCAAAACTGCACAACAAATCCTGGCCATTATTGAACTGAACTTTCAAATAAAGTAATAATTGCTGATAATCCACAATCAATATGGGATTTGGAAATTAATTTTCCAGATATTTTCCCCTCACCTATCCTCTGCTTTTACCTTCTCTTTTGCATTTCCGCAGCTTTTGGGAGGAATATGTAGTCTATACATATATCAGAAGATGTATGGGGCAGACTGGATGGAGTAGAGAGCTTTTCCTTGTGTTCCACTTGTTGTATCTCCTCATATACCAGCATTAAGGCCAATGCTATGCTGGAAGTTTGACTGAAGGGGAAATGTTTTACTCACATCCGTGAGCTGGAGCCTTGTTGATATGTCCATTATCTTGATTTTGAGTTTCAGGAAACAATACTGCAGACTTATCCGATATCCTCAAATTAGTAAATGCTTCGTTTTTTATCAAACATAATGGTTGGAATCTGCCCAGACTGTGAACAATATAAGAAATTTGGGAAAATAATCAAGTGAGATGTAGAATGAGGTCTTTCTTGATGTGAAAACCAAAAATTTGCATTTTCTGACCAACTCCTGAAAGTCAGGATGAGATTCTCTGTAGTGAGCAGTGAGGGACTTATTAGCATGGGTTATTACTCACTATCACTGGACATTTTTATCTAATCTCACCTCATTATCACGCAGTCTCCCATTCTCCCACCCACCAGATAAAAACTAGATGCCAAGAATCTGCAACACGTAGATCCGAGCAGTTACTTGGTAATCCAGATCACCCATTGCTTCCAGGACCTCCATCTTGGGTACCCAGCATCTTCATGGGCAGCAGATTTGTGAACACATTCCCCAAGCAAAGACACTAGCCTCTCTGCATGATCATGGCACATCTCCAGTCCACTTACAGCATAGTTCTGCACTTTCACACTGCACTTTGGAGTGCACTAGCAGCCCTTGTTCTAATGCTACTGCAAGGACAGGGACAGATACACAGCTCACATTCCAATTGATAGAAGGATTAGGATAAGAAGGAAAAAAAAAAGTTGCTGGAAAAGCTCAGGAGGTCTGGCAGCATCTGTGAAGGAGAAAACAGAGTTAACGTTTCGGTTCCGATGACCCTTCCTCAGAACTCATATAAGAAGGCACAGGTGTAAGGCCTTAAAACACCTTTCTCCTCTCGCCCCAACACTTCTTTTCCTAATTAGCTTAAACAGCTGAGTCATTCAGCATACTCAAAGATGAGCTGGACAAATTTTTCAACGGTAAGACGATCAAGGGTTGGCCAAATAAGGCAGGAAAGTAGACTTGCAGGTTATCAGATCAGCCATGATCTCATTGAATGGTAGAAAGACACAGTGGGCCAAATAGTCTGCTTCTGCTTCTAGATCTTCCAGCCCTGATCTCATGAAATGTACTATGGAGAATCTCAGAGCTTCTCACTCACTCTCTTAATGTACACTTACCTTGCACCTACCTGGATGTGCGCAGCATCCCTGCTTTGCCTTGCCATTCTGGCACTTTGCCCCTCAGCCAGATCTTAAAGGCTCACCATATTTCTATCTCGCCTTGCTGTTCAGTGCAGACAGAAAGCCAGGCAGTTTGTCATGGTTGTCAGCAGTCATATGGTTAGCACTGCTGCCTCACAGCGCCAGGGACCTGGCTTCGATTCCACCCTCGGGCGACTGTCTGTGTGGAGTTTTCACATTCTCACCATGTCTGCGTGGGTTTCCTCTGGGTGCTCCGGTTTCATCCCACAGTCCAAAGATGTGCAGGCTAGGTGGATTGGTCATGCTAAATTGTCCATAGTGTTCAGGGATGTGTAGATTAGGGGGTTATAGGGGAATGGGTCTGGGTGGGATGCTCTGTGGGTTGGTGTGGACTTGTTGGGCCGAAGGACCTGTTTCCTCACTGTAGGGATTCTATGATGAACTATGATGATCAGTGAAGGAACTGGACATGTTGCTGTATAGTACAGTACAGTACTATCACAGTGACATGCCTACAGCATGCACCAGCAGCCTATGCAGTAAACACACTATATGAGGATTGAATGAATACCCAAGTCTCAATGAAGGCAAGTAGTCCTCAGGCAAGACAAGTGGACACTCCCATCAAGCAGGAGGTCCTGCTATAATCAGTCAAGGGATTCTTCTGATTTCAGTTCAGGCACTTTGGCATGACCAGTCAGTCACTTAGGGCAGTCATGGGCAGGAGTGTCTCATTCTAGGTGTTGAGGAGCCAAACGTTGGCACCCTACCACCCTTCTTGCCTCTGGCTTCCCTACTGTGGACTGTTTTCTCCTGGAATGAGAAAAAGGGTTAATTGAGTGGGATAAAAGCTGCCGGCACCATAGTTAGTGATAATGCATTTGGGGGAAGGGTGGTGAGATCTGCTGAGTAAGTGAGTAAGAGATACAGGGGACATGCAGAGTTAATAGTCTGGAGTGGGAGTTGGGAATTGGGCTGGTGAGAATGAATGAGGGAAGATGCTGCTTGCAACAGTGAGAGTGATTGGGCATGAACTTGGCAGGAGGGGAGTTCAGTAGCAGAGATATAACAGAGGGAAGGTGGTCACACCAGTCTTGGTAGAGAAGGTTATTGAACTTCTTGTGCATTCCTCTGGACGTTGGGTCTGCAAGGACTCCGGTGGCAAGCTTGGACCAGGCTGGCAGGATCTGTTGCCTTGGCCTCCTCTGTCAATCTTGTGGGAAGAGAATGGTCCTCTTCTGCACCAGGGGGCTGTGCACCAGGATCTCCAGCACACTGTGCACAAAGCAGCATGCCAATCTCCCCATACCTGCCATGTCTAGGGCAAGTGTCACAACCTGTGTAGGGAACCTCTGCCCTTCCCAAGTTTGATCAGGTGCACAAAGGCCTTTGAAATATGATGCCAGATTCCCAGGATACCCTGGCAGTGGTGAGTACTTCTGTCAACAGTAAGTTGGAGAATTCGACTCATATCAGACAAGAAGGGTGGGTACTTAGTTCTTGAGATGTGTTTGGGATGATCGCAGGAGAAAATGCATTAGATTTTGTGGAGGGCAGCCCGCATTGAAACTGGATAGAAATTACATTTAACCAATTTCTGGTAACATTCAGCTCCTTGTTTCAACAAAAGAAAGGTTCAAAATTGAAGCCTAAATCTTACTAATCCAGAGCAAATTTCATTATGTAAATAGTCAGCTGTTTCAGCTTTAAAGCAGAGTAACAATGATAAAATCATGCAGGGTGTCAATGTACGGTCCAAAAAACACTTCTGAAGAAGAGCTATGTTGGACTCAAAATGTTAACGCTTTCTTTCTCCCCAGATGCGGCCAGACGTGTTGAGTTTCTCAGCAATTTCAGTGTTTAATTCTGGTCTACGGGGTGTGCAGCACTTTCCCCCAGTAGCTCTTAATGACCTCATCTCCCAAACGGCTAACCCTTCCAGCCCTCTGCATTTTCTGTTCGCACATTCGGGGCACCTGACCACTTCACCTGGCTGTCACCAATACTAACAGCTGTTCCAGTCATCTTCAGCTCTCACTCAATCCCACCCCATCCAATTGTAGGGAAACTGTCTCGTTTATGGGGCTGACAGGACAGGCAATAAGGTGGCTACCACTTATTTCTTTACACCCTGTGAAGAGACAGTCCTGGGTGTGCTGGTAGACAGAAGGTTTGCAGATTGTGCTTGAGAAAGTAATTTGCACGCTCCGCTTGTTATTGTGGGTGCCTCCACAACCTTCATCCTCCTTTTTTCTTTGCAATCACTATCAGCCTCATGAGATTTGACCCTCCCCATATTCCCACCTGATGCTTTTTCTTGGTATTGATAACATCAGTTTTTTTACACTGAGCCCCAGACCTACCTAGTAGCCATGACCAACGTTGATATCCAATGTCTTCCACGAAGGACTATTGAAGATTCCCCCAGCCCCCACTGTGCCCTCCCATGCTACATCAGTTCCTACATTTATATCTAGAATTACCGCTTCCACAGTGATTGCCCCGTCTATATCCCAGCATGCCAGCTCCAAATCCATATTTGACTTCCCCAATTTCCCCAGCATAGCACTTCCCCTCGTAAACACATCCCCTTCCTCCAGTATTGTGACATCAGAAAGCAATATGTCTGCCTCCTTGACTGTTCAGTGCTGGCAAGAAGGACAGGTTGCCTGGCTTTCTGCCTGCGCTAAAAGACAAGGCAAAATAAAATTAATGTCAGTTTGTAAGTACCCAATAAAGTAGCAATGCGCAAAAAGGTCAGGCAGAGATTCTGAATGTCTAAGTAAGGGTAAATTGAGTGAGCAAGCTAAGAGCTGAAATGCGTTCTATTCCAATGTAAGAAATGGATGTCAGTACCTGCAGACAAAGTAGGTTGGTAGCAGCACTGTAAAGTCAAGTGTTGGTGAGCTTAGAGAAGGAGTTTGGATCTTCCAGTCTGCCTTAGTGCTCAGTCTACAAGAATTGACATTGCAGCAATCATTTCATTAACCTTTCCCTAAAGAAAGGTGGTCTGTAACATTACTGCCAGGGTCCTGCTCCAGTCTGTCGAGCAGCTCTGTAAAGAATGCAGCAGTGCTGGAGGCTCAGGAATTAGTGACAAAATCATTCAAGTGGGATGGGCAAACCAATTTTGTGTGTTCAGTCTGTACATGCATGGGTAAATTTTCAAGTTTAAAACCAAAAGAACTGTGGATGCTGGAAATCAGAAACAAGAGCAGAAATTGCTGGAAAAGCTCAGCAGGTCTGGCAGCATCTGTGGACAGAAATCAGTGTTAATCCTTTGGGCCCATTGGACCCGAAATAGTAACTCTGATTTCCCTCAGAGACCTGCTGAACTTTTCCAGCAATTTCTGTTCTTGTTCAATATGAATTTTCCAAAGGTTCTGAATATTTAATTCATTCATCTGAAAGTCACCACAGAAGCATTATTTTCAATGGGTTAACACTTGCACTAAAACAGCAGAGACAGTAATTTCAGACCAATGTACAATGTTCATTCTCTGGCAGGCCTCACTGCAGAAGAGTTAATAAGTAGCTCAATGGGTTGCACTGCTTTAAGTTACATTTTCCACAACAGTTTATTTCAGAAAGTAGATCATTCTAGTAACACATGGTAAATCATTAAAGATATATTTTTGACCACAATTCTTAGTACTCTTACCTCATTGCTGACTTGTCTATTTTTGATACAAAAATTGCTCATTTTTCCACAGAAATACATAACAGGATGAGAAATTCAATTTTCAGCATTAATACACTTTGTATTAACTTCAGATAGACCTAACTTGAAGAATTAACCTCACTCCTACTAAATCGTGAGTCTCAATTGACTAGCACTTGAACACAACCCGAAGAACTGTTTAATAATGGCCAAGTAGCTCCTTTTCATTGTTTTGACTGGCATTCTGGTTAACTCCTGGCATTTCTTTTTTGGGCAGTGACCTTGGAGAATATTGTGGAGTCAGCATTGGCGGAAGTGTCCAGAAGGTGTATGTGATGAAGTACAATGACCCCACGACTCAGCACCATACAGGAGGGCGAAGACTTCAACTTTGAGTTACATTTGCGTTCAAACACTGTGGCTGTTCTTCAGTAGTTTGTACAGTCAGCCTGAGTGAACTGTTTGCTTATAAAAGCCTGTTGTCCACTTCTTTTTCGATGGTGACAACAGAAGAGATGATGCCATCAAATAGGTAAATAGCTTGACAATGTTCAGCTCATAATTCCCTTGAAGTCAGTGCTTGGTGTTCTATAAACAACTTGGGGTACAAGCTGATGCACAGCTTCAGTTTTCATTAAACTGATTTTAAGTCCAAAGACTTGTGCCGTCTCGAAAAAAATATGTTGTTGTATGTTGTAGGGCCTGGTTCACTGGCCAGGAGAATGCAATCATTAATGGAAAGAAGTTCATGGATGAATTTTTTGTGTTTCAATGTGCCTATAGGTAGTATAGTATAAAGGCCTACTGAAGGCATATCAGGATATCATGAATGTGCGACCAACAAATGCCATAGAGTCATAGAGCCATAGAGATGTACAGCACAAAAACAGACCCTTCGGTCCAAATCATACTGACCAGATATCCTTAATAAATCTAGTCCCATTTGTCAGCATTTGGCCCATATCCCTCTAAACCCTTTCTAATCATTTACCCATCCAGATGCCTTTTAAATGTTGTGACTGTACCAGCCTCCACCACTTCCCCTGGCAGCTCATTCCATACACTCACCACCCTCTGTGTGAAAACGTTGCCCCTTAGGTCCCTTTTAAATCTTTCCCCTCTTACCTTAAACCTATGCCCTCTAGTTTTTGGCTCCCCCACCCCAGGGAAAAGCCCTTGTCTATTTACCTTACCATGCCCCTTATGATTTTATAAACCTTTATAAACCCCTCAGCCTCTGAAGCTGCAGGGAAAATAGTCCCAGCCTATTCAGCCTATCCCTATAGCTCAAACCCTCCAACCCTGGCAACATTCTTGTAAATCTTTTCCGAACCCTTTCAAATTTCAAAACATCCTTCCTGTAGCAGGGAGACCAGAATAGCACACAGTAAATGTATTTTAATGAATACGAAAGTTCTGAATCGAACCATTGCAATCTTCTCATATGGATTTCTGTTGAGCTAGGAGCATTGCAGTGGAATTAACCCTACAGACCCTCTCCTTAATATTTAACTTCCAGTCTCTCCTCTTTATCCCTTCCAATTCTATACTGCTCACTCCATAAAGCACACTATTTACCAAACTCCAATCTGTACACAACTTTTTTTTAATTGTTCATGGCTGCCAGCTATGAATTTCCAAAGAATAAATAAACTTGATTGTCCTGCAAATAAGGTGCGATGAGGATTGACTGACCAGGAGGTATTAGGACATTTCTGTGCTGAAGATTCCAAATAATCTTTCCAAGCCCTTGCAGCACCAGGACACAAGAAGAAAGTGTTCTGGCTCCTATTTAATTAAATTTTAATGGCACCTTCTCAGCAGAAGTTTTACTTCTGTATGAAGCTGTTGCGTGTTGACGGCATAAGGTTTTCATAGAATCCCTACAGTGTGGAAACAGGCCCTTCGGCCCAACTCGTCCACAACAATGCTTAGAGCATCCCACCCAGACCCATCACCCTATAAACCACCTAATATACACATCCCTGAACACTACAGGCAATTTAGCACAGCCAATCCACCTAGCCTGCACATCTTTGGACTGCGAGAGGAAACCAGAGCACCCGGAGGAAACCCACGCAGACATGGGGAGAATGTACAATCTCCACAGAGACAGTCAGCCAAGGGTGGAATTGAACCCACATCCCTGGCACTGTGAGGCAGCAGTGCTAACCAGTGAGCCACCGTGCCTCCCCATAAATTTCCATAACTGACCTTGTGTCACTAGTTTCCCAAAAGATTGAAGGTGCATGCAGCTGAAAATGTATTTGGAATGCATTCAACCACATCCTACCTTGCCTCAGTTTCCTAGAGGGCATTGTTGACTCTGTCAAATGTACCTGAGTAAACATTCATTGTGTGTTCTCCCATTTGCACAGTTGCAATACTGTTATCCCTACATCGCCTATCCATGTGTTATTGGAAGGCACCCAGGGCTAATATCAACAATTTTGATATATATACTGCCTGTAATATAACAAATCATTCCCTTCACAGGAGCATTTTGAAACAAAATATGACACCAAGCCACATACAAAGACATTAGATCAGATAACCAAAAGGTTCTTCAAAGAGGTAGGTTTTAAGTTGTCCCAAGAAGGAGTAAAGAGATGTGGGGAGAGGTGAGATAAGGTGTTCCAGAGATGGGGGCATGAGCAAATGAAAGCTCAGCTATCAATGGCGAAGTAATTTTAATTGGAGGATGGAAGGCCAGAATTACAGAAGTACAGCTATCTCGGAGCTGGAGGACGGCAGGGAGAAACAGAAAACAAGGATGAGAATTTTAAAGTTAAGCCATTACCTGACCAGGAGGCTGTGGTGATAGGGGAGTGGAATGGTGCAAGTTAAGTAAGCAGAATGATTTTGAATGAGTGATCCAAAGGGGAGAATGTGGGAGACCAGCCAGGGGTGTTTTGGGTAGTCAAGTAGAGAAAGAGAGAAAGAGAGAGAGAGAATGAGCAAAGGCATGAATAAGGATTATAGCAGCAAATACACTGAGAAATCAGCCAGGTCGGACGATGTTACAGAGACAGAAATAGGCTGCTTTTGTAATGAGGTCAGGAGTGAGTGAGGTCTGGCTCAAGTTTGACACCAAAGTGCAAACAGATGGGCTTAATCTTTGACTGTTGCCAGGGAGAGGGATGGAGCCAGTAGCTAGGTAACTCGTAAAGAAAAGCATGGTCAAAGTACTAGTGTACACAAACCCAAGACAAGGTGAAATTTAACTCGTTTAAAAATATTTTCACAGGCAATTGACTGACTGGCTCACTCTCCCAAAGCAACAGGCTGCCCACTGAAATGAGTTTCTGCCCTTTCTTGCAGAGGCCTGTTTCTGTATAATAATGATTTCAGCACTGAAGTGGTTCAGTGCAACTGGAACTCAATGAGCAGCGATGTTTTATCCCACCATAGACATACATCAATGTAAGGCTGCAGGGCAGTCAGTGAGTGTAAATGTAAAGGCCTAAATTAGGACTGCCTCCTCCAGTATCAGATCAAACCCCTCACTAGATTCAGCCAGCATTTACACTATTCAGGATTGCTGCAATGCAAACTGCTTTGTTCCAATGTTGCAATTATCAGACATGGATGCATCCATAGATTGCAGCAGTTTGGGATACAAATACTAAGAAATACTAGGGCAATTCTGGATTGAAACCATAGTGTCACGCCTTCCAGAAAGGCTGATTTCCAAACTTCAATCATCAACTTTGCATATACAAACATGCATCTGGTGACATAATGGTGTGGAACATAATTTTGGGTCTCAAGTGCAGTGGTAAGTTTAAATCCCATCCAGAATTTTGCTAGCAAGTGCTGGTGAAAGCTCAATAGAAACATTTTAATGCCAGCGTGAAATATTGATGGTTGGTAGGTACCTATTGTTACGACCAACATTCCCTCTATGCTGCACAACTGTGCACACTGATGTTCAGCACAAAACAATTGGCGCACTGTCACAAATTGCAGCGTAGGCTTCCAGTTCCAGAACTAGCAGTTGTGCCCAAATTTGTTAAAGTTCCAGATGAGATTCCTCCCAAATTATTAAGCTTCCAGGTAAGGAGGAGTGAACATATGGGAGGTGATGACCTAGTAGTATTATCAGTAGACTATTAATCCAGAAACTCAGCCAATGTTCTAGGGACTTGGGTATGAATCCCACCATAACAGATGGTGGAATTTGAATTCAATAATAATCAGGAACTAAGAATCTACTGATGACCATGAAACCATTGCTGAAAAACCCATCTGGTTCACTAATGTCCATCAGGGAAGGAAATCAGCCATCCTCACCTGGTTTGGCCTACAGCAATGTGACTGACTCTCAACTTCCCTCTTAAATGGTCCAGCAAGCCATTCAGTTCAAAGGCAATTAAGGATGGACAGTAACTTCAGGCCAACCAGCGACATCCATGTCCATTGAATGAATTAAAAAAAACTGCGCCTACCCCCACCCACTTTGGTTATTGACCCCCTCAGTTGGTTGCAACAAGGTTCATTCAACAAGGATCCCTTCCATCGAGGATACTTGTCTCCCAGACTCAAATGAGATTATGCTTCAAAACCGACCTGACCCTCTTCAGTGATGGACATTCTGTTCAGAGTATATGTGTATATTTGATTCAGAGTCAAATTCCCGCAATTCCATGTGGATGTACATGAGTCTTGATGGAATCACTGGGATAGCATTGAGACCGTACAACAATATTGGAAACTGTTGTGTTGAAAAATCACCACTCATGAGTCTGCATGGTTCACAACTTCATTTAAACATACACAAGGAAGGAATTTGTAATTTTTACCCACAGAATCTCTCTAAAGTTCAGAGATTTCAGTTCACATTTATAATTCACAACTTCATACAGGTTCCCATTATCTCTATCTGCAGCCTTGGGTCTGCTAGTTTTCAGGGGAGCATAACTGTCTTCTCTAGATCCTCAGTTCCTCTTATCACTTAGCTTTGTGTTGCAATGAATAAGCTGGTGACACAGGCTGTTATTGTTACAATATGGAAGAAGTTAAACATAACTACAGTAATTATTTCAAGATGACCATGCATTTTAATTTTAAAACTATTATTGCTGACTTTCTTGTTCCTACTGCAAACATTAGGCAGTCAGTTTAGTTCAGTTCGTTGGACAGCTACTTTGTGAAACAGTATGATGTCAACAGCATGGGTTCAATTCCCATCACCAGCTAAGGATGCCATGAAGGACTCTCCTTCTCAACCTCTCCCCTTGGCTCAGGTATGCTGGCCCTCAGGTTAAATCACCCACATTTGGTGAGGACAAATGTAGTTCCGCTACAGATAGAAACGGGGGAAGGTATACAGGTGGCAAAGAAATGGCTGAGCCACAGAATACATACTATGGTTCTGTCTTCACAAAAGAGTACACAAATCAGATACCAGCAATGTTGGAGAATGCAAGAATTAGTAAAAGGGAAGAATTTAGGGAGATCAACATCAGTAGAGAAAGAGTGCTGTGAAAATTGATGGGATTGAAGACAGATAAATCCCCAGGATCTGATAATCCATATCCCAGAGTACTTAAGGAAGTGGCTGTAGAAATAGTGGATGCATTGGTACTCATCTTCCAGGATTGTATGGACTCTGGAACAGTCCCTGCAGATTAGAGGGAAGCTAATGTCCCTCCAATATTCAAAAAGGGAGGTAGAGAGAAAACAAGCAATTATAGACCGGTGAGCCTAACATTGGTAGTGGGAAACATTCCTGAATCCATTTAAAAGGCAGTAGCAGGATCTGACAGAGTTAGCATGGATTTATGGAGGGGAAATCATGCTTGACAAATCTGTTGAAATTCTGTGAAGATGTAATTAGTCGAGTTGACAAGGGGGAGCCAGTCATTGTAGCATATTTTGACTTTCAGAAAGCGTTTGACAAAGTCCCACGTAAGAGATTATTGTGCAAGATTAAAGCACATGGGTTTGGGGGAAGTGTATTGAGATGGGTAGGAAACTGGTTGGCAGAGAGGAAACAAACAGTATGAATTAATGGGTCCTTTTCAAATTGGTAGGCAGTAACTAGTGGGGTGCCACAGGGATCGGTGCTGGGAGCCCAGCTATTCACAATATATATTAATGATTTAGATGAGGGAACAAAATGTAATATCTCAAAGTTTGCAGATGATACCAATCTGGGTGGGAGGGTGAACTGTGACGATGATGCAGAGATCCTTCAGCATGATCTGGACAGTTTAGGTGAGTGAGCAAATCAATGGTAGATGCAGTATAATTTAGATAAATGTGAGGTTATTCACTTTGGAAGCAAAAACAAGAAGGCAGATTACTACCTGAACGGCTGTAAACTGGGAGAAGGGACTATGCAGTGGGACCTGGGTGTCCTTGTGCGTCAGTCGCTGAAGGTAAGCATGCAGGTGTAGCAGGCAGTAAAGAAGGCAAATGGTATATTGGCCTTCATTGTGAGGGGTTTCGATACAGGAGCAGGGAAATGTTGTTGCAGTTATACTGGGCCTTGGTGAGGCTACACTTAGAATATTGCATGCAGTTTTGGTCTCCTTTTCTGAGGAAGGATGCTCTTACTCTCAAGGGAGTGCAGTGAAGGTTTACCAGGCTGATTCCAGGGATAGGGGGACTGACATATGAAGAGAAATTGACTAAGTTGGGAATGCTTCGCTGGAGTTCAGATGAATGAGGGGGGATCTCAGAGAGACTTATAAAATTCCAACAGGACTGGACAGGGTAGATGCAGGGATGACGTTCCCGATGGTGGGTATGTCTAGAACCAGGGGTCATAGTCTGAGGATTCAGGGTAGACCATTTAAGATGGAGATGAGGAGACATTTCTTCACCCAAAGAGTGGTGAGCCTGTGGACTTCATTACCACAGGAAGTAGTTGATGCCAAAACATTAAATGTATTCTAGAGGCGGCTAGATATAGCACTCGGGGCGAATGGGATCAAAGGTTATGGGAAGAAAGCAGGATTAGGCTATTGAGTTGGACTGATGTAGGAGGAGAGATTGACTAAGTCAGATTTGTTTTCACTAGAGTTCAGACAAATGAGGTGGGAGGATCTCATAGAGACTTATAACATTTTAACAGGGCTAGATAGGGTAGATGCAGGGAGGATGTTCCTGATGGTAGGTGTGTCCAGAACTAAGGGTCACCATCTGAGGATTAAGGGTAGACCATTTAGGATAGGGTTGTGGAGATATTTCTTCATGCAAAGAGTGGTGAGCCTGTGGAATTCATTACCATAGGAAGTAGTTGTTGCCAAAACATTAAATGTATTCTAGAGGTGACTAGATATAGCACTTGGGATGAACGGGAACAAAGGTTATAGGGAGAAACCAGAATTAGGCTGTTGAGTTGGATGATTAGCCCTGATCGTGAAGAATGGCACAGCAGGCTCGAAGGGCCGAATGGTCTCCTCCTGCTCCTATCTTCTATGTTTCTGTGTTTCAGTCATCTCTCTCTAACAGCCCTTTAGTCTGGTAAGACTATGGCTATTTGACGTACTTACTTCAAATCTTACTCCATTTATATTGAATTTATCCAAAGGTATGCTGTGGACCAGGAGAAAGGATATCCTATTAAGCTACCAAATTCACAATGTAAATTGCGACAGCGGGGCCATGAATGATAATGAGATAACAAGGTGTAGAGCTGGATGAACACAGTAGGCCAAGCAGCATCAGAGGAGTAGGAAAGCTGACATTTCGGGTCTGGACTCTTCTTCAGAAAAATATCTCAGATTCTCCAGCATCTGCAGTTCCTACTATCTCTTGAATGATAATGTACGTATTTATCAAAGACCATTTTAAAATTCTATTCATTATGCCTTTGCAGTCCCAGAGAGACAAACCCTCTTTTGACATATATGTAAATGAGATGCCCCTGAATATCTCAAACAAAAGCAAATACTGCAGATGTTGGAAATCTGAAACAATCACAGAAAATGCTGGAGAATAGCAGGTCTAGCAGCATCTGTGGAGAGAGAAAGATGGTTTCGAGTCCATTTTCCTCAGAACCCCTCCCTGTCATGACCATAAAAACCATCATTTTCAGTTTCAAAGAAGATTCATACTGGATTTCAAATATTAACTCTGCTGCTCTCTTCACAGATGCTGCCAGACCTGCAGAGTTTCTCCAACAATTTCTGTTTTAATTAATAGGGCACTAAGCTCGAGCTATTTAATCTAGAATCCTGAAATCGCACGATGCAACATTTCTTCTTTTCCACAGGTGATAGCATCAGTGAGCAGGTAATGATTATTCTTTCCAGATTAACTTGCAAAGGTGGGAAAAACACTTTGATCTTGGGTCATTGTGATTTAAGTGGAATATACATCGGTACACTTAGGCGAGTATAAATGTTACAAAACTACAGTCACTGAATGGTTTGTCAGCTTCACATTGCTATCCTGTGAATTGAGCTTCATTTCTCCAATTGCACAAAGATGACATAGCAGCAACACAACCTCTAAATGCTTTATTATAGAAGAATAAGGTTTTATAAAGGCAATTGTTTTGAATGTGGGGCAAGATATACTAATGCAAATGCATGCTGGCATGTATTACTTGCAGTAGTATTTTACAGAGTAGAAAGCTATTTTTTTTCTTTGTTGTAGTTAATTTTAGAGTAGATTTTAAATATGTTTAGAGTTCCATCTCCGTATCTCAATGGTTTGATTGTTATTTGCAGCTCTCAGCTTGTCTTATCTAGATGCAACATTAACTCCCTTTAAGAATGGGTGTAGGTAATTTTACAGAATAGTGCAGCTAGCTACTCACAGGGAAATGGTATAATGCAGCCTTGCCTTGCACCAACTTATTCAAGCAAAGGTGGTGTCTGATGGCTATCTGTCATAAAGGTCAAGCAGGAGAAATGTGCTAAAAGCTTTTTTAGGAACAAACACCATTGTAAAAACCTCTACTCTCTAATTGCCACTGTGCAGAGAATGTCAGCTATTTCAGCTGTTTAATCCTTTTCAGACTGGCCACTAGCCAGTCGCATCTTTTTATTTCAAAACTCTGAGCAACTCACATCCCAAAAATTCTCACCAACACACAAAATATATAACAATTATAAATAGTTTCTAATCAACCTGTTCAGAGATATTATTACACACTTCTGGAGCAACTGGAACTTGAACCCGTGTCTCCTGGTTCAGAGGTAGGGACACTACCACTGTACTTCAAGAACCCTATGTGTAACAATTCGAATGCATGATTTATTATCACACAAATCTGCTTACAGAATTTCATGTGCCCTGTTTCTTTATCTTTTGGTACAAACTTGACCATGAGGGCAGTTACTCATACCAAAACCAAGAAGCATAGAAAGTGGAGCTCTTTTTCTAGCCTATTGCTGTGTGACAAACCACTTAAATTCATCCTGATAAAATTATTAATTTAGTGGCTTAAGAGCTTTTAAGGTACTGATCGTTCTTTAAGCAGTAATTCCATATCATTCCTCCTATTTTGTTAACATACTCTCATGAAATATACACTGCAAACTTAGACCAGTAGCATATTGTAATTAAGTCCCAACTGAAAAACCAATCATAAAAATATTGCAGTAGTGTTCCACCAGCTAATTCCCGTAGTAACAAACAACATTCATTTATACAGCGTATTTCATTCCTTCAAGATTTCCTGAAATGCCTCAATATTGTAGACTTCAGAATTCGGGATTAGACGAGAAACCCATTGGGCCATTTGCAAGACTAGTGGTCTCTAGTCATTCAGGAAAAACATTACTTTTTGATTTTAAGATAGCAAGCTTTCAGTTAAAGAGTGTTATACTGCAGCATATTCAATAGTCCATGTATATGTAAATAGTTTCTTTCAGTGCCGTTAACACCCATTCTTGGGAATCAGAAAATGTGAGTGAGAGCTATCATGGTGGTCATCTTCTATCTCAGTGTGTCGCCGGCACCCAGAGTATTACATGTTTAACACTACTGGCATGGCATCAAGATAAAACTACAAGGTGCCTTTTGATAGAACTCTGGATAATGAATACATAGTTCCTGCATTATGATATGTAGTGACTGAACAAGCCCTAATTAAACCTTAGTCAACCAGGCAAAGGAAATACTGAAATGCTGAGAAACTCTGAACATTATAGTTTCTAATTGAGAGTCAAACCTTAAAGATAGTATGCTCCATTGCAACCTGCTGGGCTGGAGTTAATTGAAACAAAACCTTAGCAAAGGGTTTCTCAAAACTTTTCCTGCCACAATCCCATTTCATTGCAACTACAGAGTAAAAACTGTAAGGGCACTGGCATATGGCAGGGGAGGGGGTGCTGGAGGCAGACCTGTAAATGTCGGGAGGGAACAGATCTCACATGGGGTTTGCAGGTCCCACTCTGGAAAGCCCTGACTTAGCACTTCCAACACAGTAAAATGTCCAAGGGTGTTTCACAGGATTGTTGCCAACCAACATTTGACACTAAGGTACCCAAGAGCTACTGGGGAAAGTGAAGACCTGAATTTTAAGAAGTGTCTGAATGGAGGAGTATGAACCTAGAGAATTGGAGAAGTTCAAAAAGGGAGTTTCAGAGTTTGGGGAATGTGAATTAAAATTAATGTGAATTAAAGCTCATTTTTTCAGGAGGTCCCTTATTGCTTGCCCTGTTCACTCAGGGCCTAGAAGTCTTGGATGGAAAAGTCCTGGGTAAACCCACCCCAAATGCTGATACAGCTGCAATCTGATTTTTATGGCTATTGGCCTGCTATTGCTAGTGGCCTAGTGGTATTATTGCATGTCTATTAATCCAGAGACCCTGGTAATGATGTGGGGACCTGGGTGTGAATCCCTCTATGGCAGATGGTGGAATTTGAATTCAATTAAAAATCTCGAATTAAGAATCTACTGATGATCATGAAACCATTGTTGATTGTCATAAAAACCCATCTGATTCACAGATGGTTTAGGGATAGAAATGGCAATCCCTACCCAGTCTGGACTATGTTTGACTCCAGGCCCACAGCAATGTGGCTGACTCTTAACTGCCTTTTGGGAAATTAGAGTTAGGCAATAAATGCTGGCCTAGCCAGAGATGCCCTCATCCTGTGAATAATTTAAAAAAGTACTGGTTCAGGTCAAAACTTAATTTTGCTGCCAAGTTGAAGGAAGTCCTGTCTCAGAGCAGTGTCAGGGAATCCACTGGCTCCACTTGTCACATCCCAGTCAAGTCACCAGGGCAGTGACCATCTCTGAGACTTGCAGCCAGTCCCAGTCCCACTCTAGCATCATGTCTGGTACCCAATACAAAGAAAGGTGAGGTGATTTCATCCTGACCAGTCAGGTGGGCTCTAGTGAGGAGGCATGTGATCAGGAGGGGCAAGGAGTTGGGGGTGGGGTGGGGTCTCTGTTGGGTACAGAGTGTTTGAATGGGTAGGGACTGCCTGCTATGCTGTAGGAATCATAGAAACCCTCCAGTGCAGATAAAGGTCATTCAGCCCATTGAGTCTGCACCGACCCTCAAAGAGCATCCTACCCAGACTCCCGCTCATCCCTGTAACCCTGAATTTCCCATGGTTAACCAACCTAGCCTGCACATCCCAGGACACTACAGGGTAATTTAGCATGGCCAATCTACCTAAACTGTACATCTTTGGACCGTGGGAGGAAACTGGAACACCCAGAGGAAACCCAAGCAGACACAGGGAGACTGTGCAAACTCCACACAGACAGTTGCCTGAGGGTAGAATTGAACCTGGGGCCCTCATACTATGAGGTAGTAGCGCTAACCGCTGAGCTGTCTGTGGCACCCTAATCCTGACAGCCTTACCATGTGGAATGTCACGGTGGTAAAACTCCAACAGAGGTGGGTAGATGACAAGCAAAGTGCCCCTTCTACCCTACGATTTAACACCTCACACTCCTCCCTCCCCTGCCAGGCTCTCCTATGGGGGCTGAAAATCCTGGCCCCTGTTTGTCTCACTGCAACAGAGCCAACTCTTCCACCAGGAGCATTGTTTGGGCAAACCTCCTTGGAGCTGGAGAGTGCAGGGACACAGTGAAGTGATGGCAGATGCTGTGTGACAGCCCAAACTCTGGCTCAGAATGTTTACTAAGAGATAACCCGTTGAAGCAGGAAGGTAAGAGCTTTCTAAATCTTGGCCTCAACTACTGCAGCAAGTTTGGTTTCCGTGTTTGTTAATTTTTTTGATCTTCATCCTCCGAGCACAAGTGACCGAGCTCCAAACACCCACCTCCTCATAGGGAGGGGAGCCAAGGCTTTACCTAATTACTTCATCGCACGACTGGGGACACACTTTTAATCCATCCCTACACCAAGCCTGCCACAGCACAACCACCTTTTGCAGCTTTCTTTTAGCAGGGAACTCTTACTGACTAAGCAGCAAGCAGTCCTCCCACTCAGCAGGCTGAATAACTGAGAAGCGACACTCACATTTTTGAGGCCTTAAATGTCATCTGGCCACAAAGTGCTAATGGCTATAATAGAAAATTCTAAGAATTTAACCCTGGACTGTCACACCTCAACCTTTTTTTTTGAAATCAAACGCAAACAGTTTTAAATCTGCTTGAACAGTATTTTCTTTCTATTTGAAATCTTTCCACCGACCTGCATAAACGCCCCTCCAATCCTATATGATGTGGTAAAATATTATAACTTTGTAATAACTACGGTTAGCTGGACTTTTTAGTTTTAAAGTTCATTTGTGGTTAACGTAGGTGACAGCCAGTAGTTGTAGCCAGTGATGCTTCGCCAGTACACACACACGCACACACACACATATTGCGAGACCACAGAATCAACGAAGGCAAGAACATAACTTGCAATTTGCAGACGGTGCACCAAGCTGAACTTTTACATTAATTGCCACCTTCCTGCCTCCTCTATCTACTTTCACCGACTGACCATATTATTTGCATTTGGGTAACTCCGTACCATAAATGTTAGCTATGGCTCAATCGTAGGACCCTTGCCTATGAGTCAGAAAACATTGTCGGTTCGAGATCCATGAGGTAAAATATCATATTTGCATCTCTTTTCTGTAGCTTACTTTTCCTCGAAGAGGTCGCTGGCCTGAAGACAGGCTTGAGTTGCACCACTCCATCTCATGATTGAAAGTCGCGATCAGTTAGTTATTTTTGAGATATCGCACATACAACTTGAACCACCCATCCCTGTCATTTTTTGGCCCTGAAAAGTGCCCAGTCTACCTCAGGTCACTCAGGAAAAGGTAAAGCGTCTCAGATGTTTGAGCAACAGATGAAACTGGCTGTTTCATACTGCTGGCTATGCAACAGCAACACAAGCAATGTTCAGAACAAACAGGATACTGCCGTCAAGCCAAAAAGACTTTGTGCCTGTCTCACAAATGGGAAACGTGTGAATGAATTTCAATGCTATTGTGATGTCAAGTATATAGGCCATACATCCTGAAGACTGGGGGACCGTATCATACATATCCCTTTGGCTGTTGCCAAACATATTCATCACAGCCAACTGGCCGGCACTTGCAAATCTTGCAAGCATAGCGTCTAACATTATATCTGATTCCACAACTACGCAGCATTTGTTGGATAATTCTGGGTATACAGAGAATTTCACTGACAACCACTTTAGGATTGTCAGTTCAGCGTGTGTTGTGGTGAGCTTGTGCGTACTGGGAACGACATATATTAATACACAGGACACTCTTCTTTGCAGACAAAGAGAACATATACACCTGCTCCTTGGGTTAAAAAGTGGAATAAAATAGGTCAGCAAGTTCTGATTTCGATCTTTCTAATATATCTGTAAGTCTGGCTGTGTGGATAGCAGCTGAGGAAAGGTCAGACTTAGATGCCAAAGATCACATATGAATGATAATCACTCAAGAAAGTCTAGAGAGAACCATATGCAAGGACAAATCAGCACTGTGAGGGACATAGAAAATAATTCAGTCTGATTTTGTACTGAGCAGGCTACTAGAGTAATTTAATTGCCCAGACATTCAGCTGTATACACCAAAACTAACATTTACGAGGCACTTACTGGGTTCAAAATGGCAAGGGGGAAGGATTTTTGTGACAGCAGGGGAGAGGTAACCTAGAAGGACCATGAAGGACCACAAAGCAGAGCTACCCTTTGCCTGGCACTAGCCCATGCAGCTAAAGGTGCTAAAACTTCCCATATCATGGCAGTGCCCCAGTCACAGGCAAAATACAGGTGGCAGTGATTTGAGGCCCACATCCAGCTGTTAATTGTCCATACAAAGGCCTCAACTGACCCAAGGTTGAGCAGGACCCTCCTCTCCACCATTCCCTGTCCCCAATCCTGCAAAGTCTCAGACAGAAAATGAGTGAGTAGAAGTAAAGAGGCTGCCCATTGGATTTTATGCCGTCCCCACAAAACTCTCCAACAGGGGGAATAGCCCCTGGAATTAGAAACTAATAATCATACTGCCCTGCACAAGAGGAGGTCACTTAGCAATCATCCTTCTGCTATTTTGTCATAAAAGTGACCCTATCAAACTCACAACATTGCTCTCTCCTCATTATCCACAACCTTTCTTCTTTTTAAGTCTATATTCAATTCACTTTCAAAGGTTTCGATTAAATTTTCTCCCATCTCACATTTTATGTAATACTTTCCAGCCTGGAACAACTTGCAATATAAAAACAAACCTCAGTTTCTTTTCTGTACCCACTGTCAAGACCCGGTTTTTTTTGTCTGTTATCCTAAATGTGTCCTGTGGTTGTGGACTCTCTTGCCACCCACATAAAGCAGGCCTTTTCTGTGGAAAACCGCATTTATCTTTTTTCTATAAATGGGAAGATTATGTTGTTCTCATTTTCTCTCTGCAGTTTCATTAATCTTCCATTGAGGAGAAATTAAAGATAAATTTAGATACAGAGTGTTTCACTCCCAAAGACAATGTTAAATCAAAACAAATCACATTGACTAGCAGCTAACAATGACCACCTATCCAGATCACTGCATTTATAAGATGGCCACTTGAGTGCCAAACAGATTGAGGTCTTGAAAATAACCAGGTGTAGAGCTGGATGAACACAGCAGGCCAAGCAGCATCATAGGAGCAGGAAGGCTGACGTTTCGGGCCTAGACCCTTCATCAGAAATGGGGGAGGGGAAGGGGGTTCTGAAATAAATAGGGAGAGAGGGGGAGGCAGATAGAAGATGGATAGAGGAGAAGATAGGTGGAGAGGAGACAGACAGGTCAAAGAGGCGGGGATGGAGCCAGTAAAGGTGAGTGTAGGTGGGGAGGTAAGGAAGAGATAGGTCAGTCCAGGGAGGACGGACAGGTCAAGGGGGCGGGATGAGGTTAGTTGGTAGGAAATGGGGGTGTGGCTTGAGGTGGGAGGAGGGGATACGTGGGAGGAAGAACAGGTTAGGGAGGCGGGGACGAGCTGGGCTGGTTTTGGGATGCGGTAGAGGGAGGGAAGATTTTGAAGCTTGTGAACTCCACATTGATACCATTGGGCTGCAGGGTTCCCAAGCGGAATATGAGTTGCTGTTCCTGCAACCTTCGGGTGGCATCGTTGTGGCACTGCAGGAGACCCAGGATGGACATGTCGTCTGAGGAATGGGAGAGGGAGTTGAAATGGTTCGTGACTGGGAGGTGCAGTTGTTTATTGCGAACCAAGCGTAGGTGTTCTGCAAAGCGGTCCCCAAGCCTCCACTTGGTTTACCCGATGTAGAGGAGGCCACAACGGGTACAGTGGATGCAGTATACCACATCAGCAGATGTGCAGGTGAACATCTGCTTGATGTGGAAAGTCTTCTTGGGGCCTGGGGTGGGTGTGAGGGAGGAGGTGTAGGGGCAGGTGTAGCACTTCCTGCGGTTGCAGGCAAAAGTGCCTGGTGTGGTGGGGCTGGAGGGGAGTGTGGAACGGACAAGGGAGTAACGGAGAGAGTGGTCCCTCCGGAAAGCAGATAAGGGTGGGGAGGGAAAAATGTCTTTGGTGGTGGTGTCAGATTGCAGATGGCGGAAGTGTCGGAGGATGATGCGTTGGATCTGGAGGTTGGTGGGGTGGTACGTGAGGATGAGGGGGATTTTTTTTGGTTGTTATTGCGGGGATGGGATGTGAGGGATGAGTTGCGGGAAATGCGGGAGACACGGTCGAGGGCGTTCGCAACCACTGAGGGGGAGAAGTTGCGGTCCTTGAAAAACGAGGACATCTGAGATGTACAGGAGAGGAATGCCTCATCCTGGGAGCAGATGTGGCGGAGGCGAAGGAATTGGGAATAGGGGATGGCATTTTTGCAGGAAGGTGGGTGGGAGGAGGTGTATTCTAGGTAGCTGTGGGAGTTGGTGGGCTTGAAATGGATATTGGTTTCTAGGT
>NC_063360.1:24833755-24834334 GCF_021869965.1 Rhincodon typus | reverse complement strand
GTGAACATCTGCTTGATGTGGAAAGTCTTCTTGGGGCCTGGGGTGGGTGTGAGGGAGGAGGTGTAGGGGCAGGTGTAGCACTTCCTGCGGTTGCAGGCAAAAGTGCCTGGTGTGGTGGGGCTGGAGGGGAGTGTGGAACGGACAAGGGAGTAACGGAGAGAGTGGTCCCTCCGGAAAGCAGATAAGGGTGGGGAGGGAAAAATGTCTTTGGTGGTGGTGTCAGATTGCAGATGGCGGAAGTGTCGGAGGATGATGCGTTGGATCTGGAGGTTGGTGGGGTGGTACGTGAGGATGAGGGGGATTTTTTTTGGTTGTTATTGCGGGGATGGGATGTGAGGGATGAGTTGCGGGAAATGCGGGAGACACGGTCGAGGGCGTTCGCAACCACTGAGGGGGAGAAGTTGCGGTCCTTGAAAAACGAGGACATCTGAGATGTACAGGAGAGGAATGCCTCATCCTGGGAGCAGATGTGGCGGAGGCGAAGGAATTGGGAATAGGGGATGGCATTTTTGCAGGAAGGTGGGTGGGAGGAGGTGTATTCTAGGTAGCTGTGGGAGTTGGTGGGCTTGAAATGGATAT
>NC_063360.1:24793084-24833655 GCF_021869965.1 Rhincodon typus | reverse complement strand
ATGCCTCATCCTGGGAGCAGATGTGGCGGAGGCGAAGGAATTGGAAATAGGGGATGGCATTTTTGCAGGAAGGTGGGTGGGAGGAGGTGTATTCTAGGTAGCTGTGGGAGTCGGTGGGCTTGAAATGGATATTGGTTTCTAGGTAGTTGCCCAAGATGGAGACAGAGAGGTCCAGGAAGGTGAGAGAGGTGTTAGAGATGGTCCAGGTGAACTTAAAGTTGGGGTGGAAGATGTTGGTGAAGTGGATGAACTGTTCGAGCTCCTCGTGGGAGCAGGAGGCGGCGCCGATATAGTCATCAATGTAACGGAGAAAGAGGTGGGGTTTAGGGCCAGTGTAGGTATGGAAGAGGGATTGTTCCACGTAACCTACAAAGAGGCAGGCATAGCTTGGGCCTATACAGGTACCCATGGCCACCCCCTTTGTCTGTAGGAAGTGGGAGGAATTGAAAGAGAAGTTGTTGAGGGTGAGGACGAGTTCGGCTAAGCGGATGAGGGTGTCATTGGAGGGGGACTGGTCGGGCCTGCGGGACAGGAAGAAGTGGTGGGCCTTTAGGCCATCTGTATGGGGAATGCAGGTGTATAGGGACTGGACATCCATGGTAAAGATGAGGTGTTGGGGACCAGGGAATTGGAAGTTCTGGAGGAGGTGGAGGGCATGGGTGGTGTCACGGACGTAGGTAGGGAGTTCCTGGACTAAGGGGAAGAAAATGGAATCCAGATAGTTGGAGATCAGTTTGGTGGGGCAGGAGCAGGCAGAGACAATGGGTCGACCAGGGCAGTCAGGTTTGTGGATTTTGGGAAGGAGATAGAAGTGGGCGGTGTGGGGTTGGGGAACGATGAGGTTGGAGCTCGTGGGTGGGAGGTCACCTGAGGTGATGAGGTTGTGGATGGTTTGGGAGATGATGGTTTGGTGCTTGGGGGTGGGGTCATGATCAAGGGGGCGGTAGGAGGAGGTGTCGGAGAGTTGGCGTCTGGCCTCGGCGATGTAGAGGTCAGTGCGCCATACTATCTCTGAGGTCTTGAAAATCCACATTTTGCTCTGCTGATGTAAATGCAACATTGAGGTCCTGGTGACCTTACTTCTCAGCGAATAATGTACTTGGACAACTGTGATGGAGGCTACACAAGGAGACCCAATCCGTGACCTTGACAAAAGCCCATATCTAATGTTCAAAGGGTAACAGCAGGCCTAGTCCATCCTGACATACAGGCCACTCAGCAGTAAGAAGGCAACTGGAACGAGATTCCAAACTTAGCAACTCTCTCAGTTGCTCGTACAGTTATCATATCATGCACTTAGGTTCGGTTTCAAATGGGCCCCAGTGTACATTTGCAGTGGAGACTGGTTTAAAGTCAACCTTGATTTTACGATCAGCTCCTGAAGTGGAACCTGACCTCAGTTAACTGGCAAACCCAAGATGAAAGTAGAATGTAGGTATGGTGTTCAATGCAGAGACTTTAAAAATGGGCAGAAGTTTCATAAAACAGATATTACTAATCTGTAATATTTCTTGAAGTTTTATTTACCTATTTTAAGAGCTTTCAATTTATTTAAGCTTTATCAGTTGTCAGACACTGATAGTAATGCAGTCTTGGAGCTTTTTAGCTCCCCTCCCACTCCTTTACCTTTTACCACATTACAACTCCCAGTCATGTTAAAATTCTGCCAACTTCCAGGAGCATTTCCCAGAACTACACACTATAGAACAAATAGTATACATTTCAAGCAGACTGCAGAATGTAACAAGTCTTGTTTCTTCCCAGCAGAGAGAATAATGTGATCTTGAAAACAAGTCTTGTTATAAAGATATTGTTCAACAATTCAATCCCTTTATCGCCACATCACCAGGGAGACAAGCTAAAAAAAATACTACAAACATACTTTTTGAAGAACAATGTTGAAGTCAGTTTCAGTTATAAATTCCATCATTGAACCAAGTGGAGCTCCTCATCGTCTCTTCCAGTTTGCCATAGAGAAAAATGACAGTCAGTGAGAAGTGACAATCACAGGTTTTGAATGTGGAACGATGTAGGTTCTGTTGCAATGATAGGGAAAGAAAGAGACAGAAAGATGTTTGTGACCTTAGAATGTCCCAAGAGCTCTCGAGTACATGTAGTACTATTGAAATGTGATCAGTGTTGCAATATAGCCAATTTACACGTAGCAAGGTTACAAACAACAATGTGCAAATAGCTGATTGATCTGTTTCATGATGTTTTTGGAGGGACAAATATTGACCAAAAAGCTAGAAGAAAAGCAACAAATTGTATTAATATAGTGCTATTAAAGTAAGAATGCATTGAAAAGTGCTTCACAGAGATATTATAAAACAAAATGTGACACTGAACCACATAAGAGATAAGGCAGACGACAAATAACTTGATTCAAGAGGAAGAGAGAGGGGTAGAGAAGCAGAGAAGATTAAGGAGGAAATTGCAGAGCTTAGGGTCCAGTTCTCTGGAGGGACAGCCATCAGCACTGGATCGAATAATATCAGGAGGTGCTCAACAGACTGGACTTCAAGGAGAGCAGATGTCTTGAAGGGTTGTTGGTCTGGAGGATGTTACAAATATAGAGAGGAGGAAGGAAGTGGGGAGTTTTAAACAAGAATGAATATTTTAAAATAGAGATGATGCTTAATTGAAAGGCAAAGTAAGTCAATGTGGACCGGGTGATTGGTAATCAGGGCACATTGCAGGTTAAGGCAAGGGCAGCTGAGTTTTAGGTGAGTTCTTACGATGGGTAAAATGAGATTAGTCACATATAGAGGCATCAAAGGCATGAATAATGGATTCTACAACAGATGAACTGAGACAGAATCGGATGATGAATTGGGCTTCGAACTGGAAACAGGCTGTTTTAGCAATGGCATCAATAAATATACTGTAGCAACTCACTCATGTCCCTCTGACAGCACACTCCAAACTCACAACCTGTATTACCTAGATGGACAAGGGTAGCAGATGCATGGGAACATAATAACCTGCAAGTTCCCCTCCAAACCATACAAAATCCTGATTTGGAAATATAGTTATCACTCCTTCAATATCAGTTGGCCAAGATCCTGGACCTCTCTTTCTAACAGCAGTGTGAGTGTACTTACACCACAAGATCTGAAGCAGTTCTAGTAGGCTATTCACCATTGCCTTCTCTAAGTACAATTACTAAAGGGCAGTAAATGCTGGCCATATCAACAATGCCTTCATCCAATTGCTTCATTTACACCCATCAGGATCATATATGCCCAACTGATATAAAGGTACATAAAGAGCTGAATTTTCCAAGTGTGAAGAGTTGACAGCCTCTACATTTTTCTACTTTCTAGTGTTCAGTCTGTTTTCCTTAAAGAAGCATTTAAATAATGTTTCTCTCAATCTCCAATTCAATCAACTAGCTGAATGGACTATTGAAGTAACAAGGTTCAACACATGACCAACAGCAATTTAAAAAAAAACTGATCTGCAGGACTAAGCCATTTTGAAATATATCCCTTTAAATTGTTTCCATCCTAGCAGCATCTATAAGGTGGTGTATCCACCAGCAATGTATCTCAGCATTGCACAATGATAAACTTCTACCTACAAGTACTACATCTCTATGTCACATAAATAGCAATATTTAAGTTGTTGTATAGGAAGCACTTTTGAAATGTGGATTTTCAGATTTAATTTGCATCTACAAACACAAACTATTGTCGCATCTAAAAAAGGAATGAAGCAGTTTATCTATACAACAAGCAGTTAGGAATATGAGTAAGCCTTTACAACTCATTGAGCATGTTCTGCCATTCATTTAGATAATGATTGATCGTCATCTCAACTCCATTTACCTCTCATTGTTCCACAAACCTTGATAGCTGTACTTCGCAAAGATTTATCGATTTCAGTTTTGAAAATTTCATTTGACCTAAAATCAAAAGCCTTTTGGGAGATTTTGAGACCCCATTTTTTTTTGCAAGTAAGTGTATCACAATTCCACCTCCAAATGACCTTGTTCCAAGTTTCAGATTAAGCTATTGTGTTTGAAGTCCCCCATTTCTTTTATCATTTTAAACACTGCAATCAGATTCATCCTTAAGGTGACTCAAGCAAATATAACATTTTCTTACAATTTAACCATTTAACCCTGGCATCATTCTGACAAATCTGTGTTGTACCTTTCTCGGACGATGATATCATCCTCAAAACTCAATCCAGTATTCAAGATAGCATTTGACAAAAATCTGAACAAATTTGACATCACTATGTGAAATGCATCTGAAATAACTCCACAGAGGCTGGTATCACTGAGTCACCCTTTATTTACACATAGAGAGTCCTTGGCACTGATCTAGCTTCCTCAGAGCCAGCTGCCAGAGTGAACAGAACCTATGACACTCCTGTTCTTATCTGTCAGCCAGGGCTCCCTGATTGGACCAGATTAACAGCCCCAATCAGGGAACTCATATTCTACCTCATTACAATCACTATACTGTTCTTCTCACATCATGGTATTCCATTTGCCTTTGTCATTAATAATTCACATCCTCTTCTAAGCTTGGGATGTTGAAATTGTTTGCAGAATCCTAAAAAAAATCCTCATCACAGTCCAGAGATTCTGCTCATCTAATTACTGATAACGTCCTTTATGATGCAGGGAATCCAGTTTATAATATTCATGTGCAGACTTGTCATATAGTTAATCAGAAAACCTATTCTGTGCATGAGGCAATATCTCTGATTGTCCAGTGAGCCTAAGGGAGGACACATTTTACTTCAGCTGATAAAATGGAATTATTTTATCCATTAACAAAACTGCTGGATTGCCTTTGCTCCAGGCAGGTACAGACAAGTCCACAATCATTTGTCGAGCATTGGGCTTATCTCTGCCAATAGCCAGTTCCCTTCATTTGCTCCTGAATATTCAAAGTGCAGAACTCCCAGCTGCTTCAGGTTAGGTTAGAAGCTGTCAGAAAAGTGTTGATACAAAATCATTGGGTCATTCACCCACGATTGTGTAAAACCAAGTCATTCTATAAAGCTTTTAATTGCTACAAATTCTATTTTTGACTTTATCCATATAATTAATTTATTTAGGCAATCTCCTTGGAAAAAGTAAAGTTGCCATCGTCCTATTGGATTGTCGGGCTGCTATATCAAGAGAGAGAGAGAGAAGACTGATGGTGATTTAACATGAGGTTTACCACAACTTAGATAAGGAGTGAGGTTGAGAAACAGAGTCCTTCATGGTAAACTGAGCTGGGAATATGAAACTGTGCTGTTGGTGTCACTCTGCATTACAAACATTAGCTGTCCAGCCAAGTGAGCTAACAGGCATCCCTAGCCCCTTAAAAAGCCACTTTTAATTCTCTAGTGTGTTCTGAAGCAGAATCATGCCAGCCTCAAAACATTAACTGTCTCCCCCTCTGCCAGGCCTGCTGAGTTTCTCCAGAACTTTATGTGGTTTATTTGAAATATCTTGCCAGGTTGCACTATCTCAGCGTCAATGTGGGCTCAGTTTGTACCCTCTGAGGTGGTGGATTCATAGTTCCCACTGCAGGAATGGAATTCAATACCCTCCCCGGAGATGAGCTTGAAGATGGGCAGCAGCGGCGGCACGGTGGCTCAGTGGTTAGCACCGCTGCCTCACAGCACCAGGGACCCAGGCTCAATCCCACTCTCAGACGACTGTCTGTGTGGAGTTTGCACATTCTCCCTTGTCTGCGTGGGTGTGCTCCGGTTTCCTCCCACAGTCCAAAGATGTGCAGGCTAGGTGGATTGGCCATGCTACATTGCCCCTTGTGTTCAGGGATGTGTAGATTAGGTGGGTTTATAGGGGGATGGGTCTGGGTGGAATGCTCTGTGGGTCGGTGTGGACTTGTTGGGCCGAAGAGCCTGTTTCCACACTGTAGGAATTCTATTATGATTCTTAATCAGAATGGAGGGTGTCAAGTAGAGAGCCCAATACCTTCTGGTCCCTGCCCCAATTAAGCAAATAACTGAGGCCCAAAACTCTTCTTCCTTTTGTTTCACACTTTCAGGGGATGTGGTGTCTACAAGGTCAACATTCATTGTCCATCACCATGGCCTTGAAGAAGGTGTTGATGAGCTCTCTTCTTGATCTGCTGCAGCCCTTGGAGTGTAGGCACAATGCTCTTTGAAAGGGAGCTCCAGAAATCTGATACAGAGACTGAATGAAGGAACAGTGACATACTTCCTAATCAGGATGATCTGTGGCCGGGAGGGGAATTAATGGTGGTTGTATTCTCATGTATCTGCTATGGTAGGGATGGGTAGTAGAGATCATGGGGATTTGAAATGTGCTGAAAGAAGTGTTTCATGCCCATTTAACAGCCTCACCAGGGCATTGCTGGTATTAAACCAGTGGCAGATAAGGCAACTGCCATGGTGGAAGTCATTGAGGAAACCCCTCAGGGTTATTAGCAGGCCCCTGTGGTTTCTCACATTATCAGGTGCCTAGTGCCTGAGTAAAGGACCCATCATTGGAAGAAGTGATTTGCTTAGTTGCCCATCACTGCATAGCTTGCTTCCCTGTGTGGTGTGGGGATACATCGATGGTCCTGGGTCCTCTTGGGTTATTCTCAGCAGTTTGCCACTTCTCCCACTGGGACCACCTGCAACAGACAGCTGCTGAACTTGAATTGGCTGCTGGGCCTTGGGCAAGATTTCTGCCCTGGAGGTCTTTGATCTTATTGCTGGCAGTTCCTGAGAGGGATATTATTCAGGTATGCCTTCCGCGGAAGAGGCATCACGGGTCTCTGTTTGCCTCTCCTGTCACCTGCATTATACAGAAAGCCAGGTTGGCTCTGCAGCGTAGTACTGAGGAAAAGCTGCATTGTTGGGGTCATTTGGACAAAATATTAAAAGAGGCTGAACCTACCTTCTTCAGTGGGCTGATTAAATCTAATGGCACTAAAGGTAAGCAGGGGTGGTATCCTGGACAATATCTTCAAACAACATCACAGAACAGATTATCTTCTCACTTTTATCTTGCAGCTTGTGGAATTTGCTGTACACACATTGATGGCTGCATTTCCTTCATTTCCCCCAGTAACCAACCTTCAAAGGCTGGAAAGTGCTGTGATCAAGAAAGGTCCTTTGTCGATGCAAGATTTCTTTTCTTTCCAGTGTGTAATAGTGGTTACACACTGAAAGATGGTCGCATGGGCCCTGGCAAACTTCCAGTACCTGATCCAACTCACTGCACTAAACGGCTGAGCATGGACACTCAGTTTTGGCACAGACACACACACACGCACGCACACACACACGCACACACACGCACGCACGCACGCAGACACACACGCACGCACGCAGACACACACACACATACACAAACACACACACACACACTCACAGAGAACATGCACATGAGCAACACAAGCACATACTTTTCATCAGAAGCAAATAAAACTTCAGAGCCCAGGCCAAAAGTAAACATTTTTGGAAGCGTGAGCATAAATTTGATCAAAGGATCAGTTTTCAATTGGTTTTTAAAAGGAGAGAGAACATAAAAAGGCAAAAGACAGGCAGCTTCAGTGAATGGTAGTCAATAATAAAGCAAGATGTGCATTGGGCAGAGGTTCTTGGTGTAGAGGCTGGTATTAATTTGAACAGGTAGGTTATGGGCTTGGAAACCATTCCATACCTAGGTTGAGATCACAGAAGGACCTCAAGACTAACAGTTGTAAGGTTGAGTCAATTCAGACTCAAAACCATTTTCTAAAACCAGGCAGGATAATAGCAGAGATAAGGGTGAAACCGCATGGTCTTCACGTCCTCTCCTATTTTTCCATATCAGCATTTCACCACCTGCCCTCCAACATCCGCCCTCCACTACCTGCCCTGCACCACCCTGCCACATGCAAGTGATGGCTGGGGAACGCGGAAATGGATGTCTGGCTGCGTTCTTTATCTCCCAGCCCAAGACCTGCCTGGATAGACAGGGTAGCGATCCCCGGGCACAGTCCGAAATCTAATGATGGCCGTTTTTGTTGAGAAAAGGGGAAGCCTCTATTGACATGATCTCCCAAAGTGCTTTAAAGCCAATTAAGTACTTTTGGAGATAGAGAAGAGAGAGCTACTATGATCATAAAGCTGTGATTAAAGAAGTTTTCTTCATGGTCACTGCTTCCTCTCTTTGGGAATCATTTACTGACTGTCTTTGGATTTATTTTCAGTCCAAAATTTAAAATAGAAATTTGACCACTCAGTTGTTCATTCCCTTTTAACTGGGATCTCTTCCCTTGCTGTGCAGCAGCAATGCCACTTTGCACAGTTTGTAAAATAGGCTTAAAGCAAGAATGACGAGTGAAGTCCTGATCTTCCAGCAGTGGGATCGACAAATCCCAGGCAGCAACTCTAAAAGTGAACAATTTCTTAAAAGTTAAATGTTGCTGTTATGGTATACATAATCGACAGGAAGTTTGTTTTTATTATTTCAATAGTAACCAAGATGTTACCGCAAGTCGAAGCTCACAATGTTTTGAATCAATTGGATTCTGTTTAATGTTAGCGATTAGATGATTGACGCATTTTGTTTCATCTCCATTTCACCATTCGAGCAGACAGGCTTCAACAGGCACCTAATCCATCAGCAAGTGACGTCAAGAGAGCTGTATCTTTGACAGGTTCAAATGATGCAAGAGGCTAGACAGACAGAATGGATCCTGCTACTTGTGTTTAGTTTTTAAACATTGCCTTGGCAATACCAGCCCAGAAAGAGAAAAAAAATCGCATTCCACTTTCACCTTGCTGAGGGGATTAAGCTCTATGACAAGCTTCAAAGTAATTAATTCTGTGATCAGCTGCAGGTGACCTATAGGGCATGGATTTCTTTGGAAAGTACTTGTAGGTTGCTACGGCTGCTGACTTCATTTGGCTCCGAGCCACGGCCTGAAGCTTTTTCTTTCGTTTGTGGATGTACATTTTGCAAAAGCTGTTCTGTTGAAATTTGTCAAGACTGCTAGGTAGATTACTGCATTGTTCAAGGGAAAAAATACTGTTTCAGTCTTTTTGTCTGCTGTGAAAAACCTTGGACATGTGGACATGACTTTCCTTTTGCGCTGATTCTGTCCTTGATTTGGCTTCTCAGCCGCCAGTGAGATCGGGATCTGGGGTATGGGGGCAGGAGCTAAAAACTCCCCCATGATAGTTCCCTGACTCTGACTCCCCAAACTCCACGCTGTTTTACAGAGGGTGGGAGGGGGTGAACTGGGGGTGACACAGTGTGTATCCAGTACCGACCAGCTCATTGAGAGTCATTTTAGACAAATTATTTGCAGCCTCCAATTGCCTACCATTAGTGGGGACAGCGTTAGATGCCAGAAGGCAGTGTCCCAGGGCCAGACCCAGGGTTAAAGCCAAGCCGTAGCCCTGCCTGAATGTCTGGGTAGAGAAGCAGTCACATGATGCCCTGCAGAGGGACATTCACCCCTTCTCCACATCATGATGATGGAACTGGTTTCAAAAGCTGGTTTTAATTTAGATTTTGTCTTGAAGCACCCTCTGACTTGCTTCTTTTCCATTACAGTCTTCTGGAAAGGCTCCGAATTGGCCCTTCAGCTTCAAAATTGTTTTTATAGCCACAAGTGTTATTACACATTTAAGGTTTTTACACATGACAGAATAGTTTTATTTCCACCACTAAATCACCCATCTTTCCAATTAATCAAATTACATAAGCATTGAAAATTCACCTCATCAGCACTGACCGGACAGGAAATGCATCTCCAGGTCAAATATGAGAGTGCCCCTCTCCCTTTTGACCCCCCACCACCCTGTTTCACCCACTGGGAATTTTGGACCTGAAAACAGTCCCAACAAGTGATTCCAAATATTAGAGGGCAAATCCTGCCTCTTGACTTCTGCACAGAGGTACTGCCAGATAAGATGTTAAACAAAGGCTGTGTCTGTTCTCTCAGATGGGTGTAGAAAATCCAAATAGCAACATTTTTCAAAGAAGAGCAGCAGTTCTTCCTGGTCCCTGCAGACAGGACCAGGCCTCGCTGTGATGGCACCTGCAGTGGAATAGCCTGGTTAGTCTCTGGACTCACCAACGAAGAAAGGCCACTTGCTCAAGGAAACGAAAGACCATGTAGCTCTAGGTTTTGATTTTTTTTATTCTAGTGGCAGAAAACAGATTTGGGAAGGAAAATTGCACGCGGCAAGGAGCACCATCAATAAGAAGCATTGCAAAAATTCACCATGGCTCCTTAGACAGCATCTTCCAAACCCACAGCCACTAGCATCTTGAGGGACAAGAGTGCTAGAAAAATGGGAACACCATTATACTGCAATTTCCCCTCCAAGTCACTCACCATCCAGACTTGGAAATTTACATCATTCCTTCAGTGTCGCTGGGTCAAAATCCCTCCCTTACAGCATTGTGGGTGTAGCAAATGGGCAGCAGCATTATTACGATGGCAACTCACCACAACTTTCTGAAGGGAACTAAGGGGAGGTCAATGAAAGCTGGTCCAGCCAGTGACACTCACATCCCATGAATGAATTAAAAAGAATTCTTTGAAATGATACGCACAAGCAATTCTGCTTTAATGTAGTATGAAGCATTCTGCAGTAACCAAAATACTGCAAAAGGGATTTTCTTTGATAGGGTGAAGGATTTTTAAAAGGTGCTGCCGTGGTCAGAATGATTAATTATTATTTTGTTCCTACATCTCATGATAAGTAGAGAACACCCATTCACTGTAGAAGAGCCAATTTGCAGCTTGTGAGGAAAGGGATCTCCCTGTGCTCTGTGTTATGCAATTTTGTGAGCTGTGTAGTCACATGTCAAGACAGTGATCTTTCTGAGATGAAGGTTGAGTAACAGGCAGGTGGAAATAGTTTCCAGGAGATTGTTGGACAAGAATATCTGCACGCGAGTATTCACAGCTCATTAAGTGCCACATACCACCAGCAGTTCTCACTGATCAACGTCACTGAATCCAAAGTAACTCAATTTGCAAAATCTTTTGAACACTTTAATTTGCAAAAGTGCAGCAGGGTCAGCAGGGAAATAGCTTTTATACCATGGCTGTGCTGTCAAAATGTTCTTTTTGATAAAAGGAGTGGCCTTGACACTGGCACTGCCACCTGCTCACCCCACAGGAGCAGAGAGATTAATGTTTCACTTCCCTCCATCCACCCGACATTTCCCAATGACAAATAACTTTGAGCAAAGTAAGTGAGCTTTGTATGACTTTTTGTTCATTTGCTAGCTGAAGAATAAACTAGACTAGCTACTTGTATCTGGCCTTGCTTCATCAAATGTTTCCCATTCTATTTTTAAAAAGAATGATGGTTGCACCTACAAGAGATCCAGGAGGGAAAGGATATGAATTTCTGCAGGGGCTTTCCCATTTGTTCATCATAATTTCAGAAGCCTCTGGGGAAAGAAACATCACATCTGACCTGATGCTTACTCCCTCTTTAAATCTCCCTTATAGTGGTCTGTGGAACAGACAGCTATTCTCCATAGACTAAAATCCCTACAGTGTGGAAGCAGGCCATTTGGCCCATCAAGTCCATACCATCCCCGAAGAGCATCCCACCCCGACCCACCCTATCCCTGTAACCCTGCGTTTCCCATGGCTAATCCACCTAATCTGCACACCCACAGACATTATGGGCAACTTAGCGTGTTCCATCCACATAACTTGCACATTTTGGTCTGTGGGAGGAATCCGAAGCACCCAGAGGAAACCTACACAGACACGGGGAGAATGTGCAAACTCCACATGGACAATCAACTGAGTGTGGAATCGAACCCAGGACGCTGGCGCTGTTAGGGGGCAGTGCTAACCACTGAGCCACCGTGCCACCCCAAGCTATTGATAAGCAATGATCTGCCTTCGATTATTGGCTTTAACACTGTAGCTATCTTATTCAACCTGCTCAGATATGCCATGGTACACCTCAAGGGCAGGTGGGATTTGATCCTAAGACCTTTCTAGCTCACAGATAGGGGCAAAACCAAAGTGCCCAAAATCCCAACAGTTGACTTGGACAGTTATTTTATTTCCTCTTTTTGGATGCATCAAGGCATTAGTTATGATGCTGCTTCTATGAATGTTCATATTGACATTATGGTCACCAGAGTGTGCCTCGGAACTTTCATAGTGATACTGTACATAAGCAACAACTACGTTTATTTTATTCTCATTCCATTTTTCAAGCAAGTGGTTTTGCTGTTCCTCATTTACAGAGGAAGCCTTTGGCACTCAAATTTTGTTTTTTCATACCTTATTTTGATAAAGCTGTCTAGCAGAGAGTTTATACAACCCTTTTTATGATGAACAGTCACGTTGACTTGTTCGATGAAAGAAGCTGACAGGATAAGTACTCACAGAGGTAGACGCCCAGATAATTGATGGATCAAAGTTGGCGAAGGGAAAGAATCCAGACACCGGCTGTTAGTGATGTCACTGGGGAGGAGTAGCATTTATTCATATGACCACCAGCTTACTTAACCTTCCCTTTTGCTTAATAATTATTTAAAGTTCATTCAATGTTTGTGTGAATAACCCAGAATTTTGCTATCTCACACCAGCCAACATTTCCGTCGCAGGCCTGCTGCAGTGGTCCAGCCATCCTCAGCGCAAGCTTGAAAAACGACATCTCATTTTTCCCGTGGCGATCCTGCAACCTCTAGGACTCAACACTGAGTTTGAAAACTTCACAGCCTGATTTCATCCTTCTAAGGTTACTCTTAGCATAGTAATCCATTCTCACAAATCCTAGGTCCACTATAACATTACCCGGGTTGCATTCAGCACAGCTCCCCCATTCTCGGCTCTTACCACATATTCAGCTTTTCCACTGTCCTCCCCTGCCATCCATAATCAGTTTGGTTACTTTTAATATTTATCACTCTCTGTCTAAGTTCTATTTCCACCCATCCACTCACCTCTATCTACCCATTTACACGCCCACATCCCCTCAATCCCCACCCAATTTCAGCTTCAGCATAAATTCTACTTTTTCCCTAGCTGCTAGAAGTTCTGATGAAGAGGCACCGGACTTGAAACTATAACTCTGTTTTCTTCCCACAGGTGCTGCCAGACTTGCTGAGTTTCACCAGCAATTTATGTTTCAGATCTCCAGCATCTGCGGTTCTTTGTGTTATCTGATATTAACTGATGTGATACAATAGCCTGATTTGTTTATGAAAAAAATATACTGCTTGGTATCGTAAGTGTGTGAGTTGGGGGGCATGTAAGGGACAGAGGGCTTAATTAGTTTATTTTATTGTTAATTGGAGGTCTTAATTGTAACATTGAGCGAATAAGACAAAAATAATTGCTTTTCCAGAGAAGTCGGGCATGTGCTTAAAAATGTTTTAAATTTGAGCAACAATGGAAAATTTTTCACTTCTCAGTCAGGAAAAATGACTTGCTGATCAGGAAATCTCATTGGTTTGTCAATGTGAATCATGCTAAGGTTCAACAGTGTCCCTAGAGTGCTTTGCATTATAGATGCGTTCATGGTTTCCATTGCTACTTCACTTACCATTCTAGCAGAGGTTGGCAGCAATTTGTTCGACGAAAGCAACAGTTTGGAATTGAGAAAAGGCAGAGATTCAATGACATCTCTCATCTGGCTGTCTTTCCTGTCAACAAGTTCCATTGCAAAATCTATATGATTGCTCATCCCAGCGTTGCATTCCTCAATCCTAGAAGCCCTGAAATTTTCTGGACCCTTATTAGGAAATAAAAGTGCAACTTGGAAAACCAGAAGAACAGTTTGGCCCTTCTGGGACCAAATATTGAAATTATAATTTCTTTTTGTGGTGTTGGTTAAAAAAGGAATGTTGGCCGGGACACTGGAAGAATTTCCTACTCTTCTTAGAAAAATGCTATGGGATCATTTAAATCTACCTCAAAAAGGCACTGTGGTCTTGGTCTAACACAGAAGATGAGTTCTGCAACAATGCAGTATAATCTTACAACCAAGATTAGATAATTCAAGTCCTTGAGTCGAGCTTCCAACCACAATCTTCTGACTCAGAGGTGCGAGGGCTACCACTGAGTTTCTGACTCATGCTTTGTATGCTATCAGTATGTTTCAGTATGTAAACAGTCCAACCAGGGAAGGGGCTATACTGGACCTGGTTTTGGTAAATGAGCCCACCCAGGTGAGTGAAGTTTCAGTGGGGCAGTAGTGACCATAATACCGTGAGTTTTAAAATACTCGTAGATAAGGATAACAGCAGTCCTTGGGTGAAGGTGAAAAAATGGGGGGAGGTGAACTACGACAAAATTAGGCAGGGACTGGAGAATGTTGATTGGAGGCAGCTGTTTGAGGGTAAATCCACATCGGACATGTGTGAGTATTTAAAATGACAGTTGATAAGGGTTTAGGAGTGATACATTCCTGCGAGAATGAAGGATGGGTATGACAAGGTACATGAACCTTGGATGACTGGGGATATTATGACCTTGGTCAAAAAGAAAAAGGAAGCATACATAAGGTCTAAGAGGATAGGAACTGACAAAGCCCTTGAAAAATATAAGGAAAGTAGGAAATAACTTAAACAAGGAATTAGAAGGGCTAAAAGGGGTCATGAAAAGTTGTTAGCAAACAGGATTAAGGAGAATCTCAAAGCCTTTTATACATATATAAAAAGCATGAGAGTAGCCTGGGAAAGGGTTGGCCCACTCAAGGACAAAGGAAGGAATCTATGTGTAGAGCCAGAAAAGGTAGGTAATGTTTTAAACGAATACTTTGTGTCGGTATTCGCCGAAGAGAAGGAATTGGTGAAGGATGATCTCAGTGAAGGGAGTATCAAATTTCGAAGCCAAGTTGCTATGAAAAAAGAAGAGGTGTTTAACATCTTATCAAGTATTATTGTAGATAAGTCTTTGTGTCCTGATGGGATCTATCCCGGAAGGCAAGAGAACAAATTGCTGGAGTATTGACAGACAATTTTGTATCCTATCTGGCCACAGGTGATGTCCCAGAGGACTGGAGAACAGCTAATGTTGTTCCATTGTTTAAGAATGGTGGCAGGGATAATCCAGGAAATTACAGACCTGTGAGCTTCATATCGGTGGTAGGGAAATTATTGGAAAAGATTCTCAGAAATAAGATCTATACACATTTAGAAGCAAATGGACTTATTAGCAATAGACAGCATGGTTTTGTCTGGGGGAGGTCGTGCCTCACTAACTTGGTTGTGTTTTTTGAAGAGGTGATGAAGGTGATTGATGAGGGAAAAGCAGTTGATGTTGTCTACATGGACTTTAGTAAAGCCTTTGAAAATGTCCCTCATGCCAGACTGGTACAAAAGGTGTAGTCACATGTTATCGGGGTTAGCAGGCAAGATGGATACAGAACTGGCTTAGTCATTGGAGACAGAGGGTAGTGGTGGAAGGATGCTTTACAGAATGGAGGATTGAGAGTAGTGGTGTTCCACAGGGATCAGTACTGGGATCTCTGCTGTTTGTGGTCTACATAAATGATTTGGAGGAAAACGTGGCTGGTCTAATTAGAAAATTTGCAGATGATACAAAGATTGGTGGAGTTGCAGATAGTGAGGAGGATTGTCAGAGGATTCAGCAGGATATAGATCAGTTGGCGGCATGGGCAGAAAAATGGCAGATTAAGTTTAATCTGGACAAATGTGAGTTGATATATTTTGGAAGATCAAGTACAGGTGGAAATTATACAGTGAAAGGCAGAACCCTTAGGAGTATTGATATGCTGAAGGATCTGGATGCACAGGTCCACAGATCACTGAAGGTGGCAGCGCAGGCAGATAAGACAATAAAAAAGGTCTATAGCATGCTTGCCTTCATTGGAAGGGGCATTGAGTATAAGGGTAAATGGGAATTGATGGCCTAGTGAAATTATTGCTGGAGTGTTAATCCAGAGACCCAGATAATGTTCTAGGGAGTTGGGTTCGAATCCCGCCACGGCAGATGGTGGAATTTGAATTCAATAAATATCTGGAATTAAGAATCTAATGATGACTGTGAATCAATTTCCAATTGTTGGGAAAAACCCATCTGGTTCACTAATGCCCTTTATGGAAGGAAACCGCCATCCTTATCTGGTCTGGGCAACAGATGACTCCAGGCCCACAGCAATGTGGTTAACTCTTAACTGCCCTCTGGCCAATTAGGGATGGGTAATAAATGCTGCCTAGCCAGTGCCACCCTCATCCCATGAATGAATAAAGAAAGAAAAAGAAAGTTATGCTGTAGCTTTATAGAACTTTAGTTAGGCCACACTTGGAATATTGTGTACGGTTCAGGACACCACACTACCAGAAGGATGTGGATGCTTTGGAGAGGGTATGGAAAAGATTTACCAGGATGTTGCCTGGTATGGGGGATTTTAGCTATAAAGAAAGGTTGGATAGACTGGGTTTGTTTTCACTGGAACACAGGAGGTTGAGGGGTGACCTGATAGAAGTTTATAGGATTGTGACTGGCAAAAATAGAGTGGAAAGATGAGGTTTTTTATCCCCAAGGTGGAGTGATCAATTACCAGGGAACACAGGTTTGAGGTGTAGGGGTGGGGTGGGAAGTTTAAAACAGATGTACGAGGCAAGTATTTCACACAAAGGGTGGTGAGTGCTTGGAACATGCTGCCAGAAGAGGTGGTGGAAGCAGACACACTAGCAGCATTCAAGAAACACCTGGATGAACACATGAATAGAAAGGGAATAGAGGGATATGGATCCTGTAAGCAAAGACAGTTTAGTATGGAAGGGCAAAATGTGTCCGTGCAGGCTTGGAGGGCCGAAGGGCCTGTTCCTGTGCTGTATTATTTTTTGTTCTTTGTTCTTACGCCTCTTCTGTTTTTACAGAGGTGTTAACCCAGTCATTTTGAAGTGAAATAGTGTTCTGATCAGACCATTCTAGAGCTCTGATAACCGTGAGTTGGAGGCAAGTGCAGAGAATTAATCGTAGAGACCAAGATCTAAACTTTGACTTAAGAATGGAGAACCTTGAGTTCTTCTGATTGGAAAGTTGGGATCTAAGAACTAATTTTCTTGTTACATTTTGACAAGGTAACCTGCAAAATTTTTCAATGTAAGTTACAACAGTAGAATAAAGGGGTACAGTTTCAGTGTAATTAATACTCTTCATAAAAATGTACGCATGACAAAAAGATCAAAATCTAAAACTCTGTAATTTAAAACATGACCTGTACCTGGATGAACTCTTGGTTGCAAAAATAAAGGCAAAAATACTGGAATAATTTAAAATCCACACAAATACTGCAATGTGGGATCACTATTGGATGGATGAACCAAGTTGAACTGAATGTTTTATCCTCAACAGATTTAATTTTGTGATCTCTCCAACAATTCCTAGACTATTATTCATATGCAAGCAACAGATTCTGCATTCAAGATCCTGGTCCAACTACTAGTTGTTGTGAAAATTGTTTGTATATCCATTGTTTGACACATTTAATATTTTATAGGCTATCCAACACATTCAAGTCATTTGCACACAAACAGTTTTTTGCAAAATACTGGGCTGAAGTACAAAAATGACAGATCAGAATTTTTATATAGCAGCTATATGGATCCTCGGCCAAGTCAAACACTTGTTGGCAAATACAATTTTTCATCTTGCAGGACTGAACTGCACAATGTAAATGTTCTCTGATAGCTGACAAATATGACACTGTAAGAATATTGAACATTTTGCCTCATTGAAAGAAAGAAATCTTTCCTATCTTAAGGGGTGAGGATAATATTGGCTCATTTAGAGATGCTTCTTAGGAAACTATAGGTAATGGTGTGACAAATAACACGGAAAATTGCCTGAAGTTTGAGGAGACTAATGAAATAGACTTGCAGCATTGAACAGCATATTTGGAATCTGAGCATTCAAAGACTATAACTTTAGTTGGTACACTGGAAAGGAATTTTCACAAACGGAAAGAGTATTAAAAAATCTGGTCATCAACAACTTTGTTTCAAGCCAGGCTGACTTTTAAGTGCCCATGTTAATGAGTGACAAATCCTGGATGGCAATAGCAGCCCCTTTATAATACAATGGGGATGGTGGGGGATGTCAAACAACTCAACATGGGACACCATTCCCAGTGATCACAACAGAGACTCCACTGCATGGCATACTCAAACGTGTACAGCCTTGCCGACACACTGAATGCTCATGTGTAAGATGTCAATGCATGAAATTGAAAGAAGGGATAACTCGCAAGTCACACCTTAACTAACCTTAGGACATCCCAAAGCACTTTGCAAACAATGAAGCACTTTATTGTGAAGTGTAATTACTGTTGTAATGTTGGAAATGTTATGCGTACAATGCAAATATTTGCAAACAGCAAGGTCCTGCTAACAATGATAAAATTGATGAGCTCTTGGAAACCAGTGTATTATTTAAATGGAGAGAGACTGTAGAACTCTGAGATACAAAGCTGGCCTGGCAATGAATTGCAAGGAATTAGTGTGTGGGCATAGCAAGTGATTAGCAAGGCAAATTGAACGTTGGCATTGATTGCAAGGGGAATAGAATGTAAAAGTAGAGATGATTTGCTACAGTTCTACAAGGCATTAGTGAGACCACATCTGGAGTTGTACTGTTTTAGTTTCCTTATCTAAGAAAGGACATAATTGTATTAGAAGCAGTTCTGATAAAGTTCACTTGACTTATTTGGGTTGAGGGCTAATCTGATCAGGGAATGCTGGACACGATAGACTTGTATCCGTTGGAGTGTGGAAGAATGAGAGAAGATCTTATTCTCCCTGAGGGGAATTTGACAGGATAGATGCTGAAAAGATAGGAACATAGGAACAGGAATAAAACATTCAGCACTTTGAACCTGCTCTGCCATTCAGTAAGACCTTGACTGATCCATGTCCCAACTCCAAAGGCTTGCCTTTGGCCCATGTTCCTTGAAACCCTTGCATAATAAACATTTATCTATCTCAGATTTAAATTTAACAATTGAATTAGCATCGACCACCGTTTGAGGAAGGACGTTCCAAAATCCACTGCTCTTTGCATGTAGAAGTGCTTTCTAAAATCTCTCTAAAATGGCCTGGTCCTAATTCTTAAACTATGCCCCCCACCACTTCTAGAATCTTCACCCAGTGAAAATAGTTTCATCGATCCTGTATTTTCCTGTTGGTATCCTGAGCAACTTGATTAGATCACCCCTCAACCTTCTAACTTCTAAAGAATAAAGGCCTAATTTATCTAATCTCTTCGCATAACTTAACCCCTGAAGTCCAAGTATCATCCTTGTAAACGTGTGTTGACTTCCATCCAGGGCCAAAACATCTTTCCTCAAGTGTTATGTCCAGATCTGTTCACCGTACTCTAACTGGGATCTAACTAGGGTTTTGCATAACCGCAACATAACATCTGCATCCTTATACTCCAGGCCTTTCTAGATATGAAGGTCAGCATTCCATCAGCCTTCTTGACTATTGAACCTGTTTGTGGCATTTTAAAAAGCTATGCACCTGAACCCCCAAATCTCATTGGGCATCCATTGTATTTAACTTATTACTTTCTGAAAAATGCCTTGATCTGTCCTTTCTCTGTCTGAAACGGATATCCTCACTCTTGCTGCCCCTTGGGTAAGAGACAAGAACTGAGGGGCAAAATCTAAAAATTAAGGGCCTCCCACTTCAGACAATGATGAGGAGAATTCTTTTTTCATTAACAGTGTGTGTCTATAGAACTCTCTTCTCCAGAGAGCGAAGAAGGCAGGGGTCATTAAATATTTTTAAAACAAACATGGATGGATTCTTGACTAACTAAGGAGTCAAAATTTATTGGGGAATGTTGGTGGGTGGGGGTGACAAGTGAGAAAGGAGATTTGAGGCCAGAATCAGATCAGCCACAATCTTATCAACTGGGGGAGCATTTGAGGGGCTGAAATTCCCTATTTCTGATTCTAAGCTACATGTTTGCATTACCAGCTCACCTGCTTTTATTTAATGTTTCAGTTTAGTGAGAAGACGTCAGAGAATTTCTTTGATATTTTTAATTACATCCATGGGATATTCTGCACCAATCTCAGAGGGCAGACTTGGATTTTACAACTCATCCAAGAAAACAGCACTCCCATCAGTGCAAGATTCCCTCCCAGTCTTGCATTGAAGTGTCAGTCTACATGTGTTTATGTTTCTTGGATGGGTTCTCGACCCCCAATCTCAGGCTCTGGTGCTGTTACTCAGCCAGGCCTAACATCAAGTGAGCTACGGGAACATGACACAAAACTACTTAGCACGTGAAAGTCAGTTGCAGCTTGGAGAATTAATTAAAAACGTCTGGGTAAACAACTCTTGTGAGCACGCAGTGCCTACACAAATGCAGTTTCACTTTCCTTGCTACATCAGTAATCTCCAAATGGGGTCAGGTCTGAGGTCATACATTTAAACCAAAACACAAGAAAGATAGAAGCTGGGAGATCTATCTGTGTGAATGTGCTAAATTTACAAAAGAAAAGTGCATTACCAGGAAGTTAGGTTACACCTTCTACAGAAAGTAACAGCTCCATTAAAATTGGAATCCCAGAGGTTGAACTGGATTATTTCTGTAACCTGTGTCACAAAGCAAAACTCTAAAGACTTCATGCCAAGAATCTTACTAATAGTTTCATCATAAGCTGCTCTGAATCAAGACACCCTTTCTCCATACATTTCATAACAAATCAATTATGTCGTTAACAGGAAATGACTGTACTACTGTGCTATGTGATTTTCTGCTGCCACTTAATCAAAATCATAGCTTCGACTATTTGTGTTCAAAATGATATCCCTTCATGTAATCATATTTGATATTTTCTTAAGATGGTCATCACGTCTAACTTCCCTCAGTCAGTGGAGAGCTGTGGTTTATTTTCCTTTGCTGGCTCCAGGCCCATGCTTATTCAGCTGTGAGTCTAAATACTAACTACTCGACCCAAGCTCTTGCTTGAAACTACTGATGACAGGCTGCTCTCTCTCACAATGAACAACACGTACGACCTCTTTCTTCCAAACACTTCTGCTTTATCTCATATGTCTGACCTCCAAGAGTTGCTTTCAATAAAGAGGGTGGGGGGTAGGGGGTGAGGTTGGTGGTTAGTGATTGTTATTTGTTGCTCTGATGTGGTTAGTTTTTCGTTCCCTTCTTCCCCTCTATCCCCTGCCCCTTGGAGGCAGAGAGCGTGTTCTTTGATGTCTTTGCCATGCAAAGGCCTCAGTCTGTTATCTTTGCAGTTATATAAATGGACTGATTTCTGGAAGATTGCTTTTCATTGCAAACATAACAGTGGAATGGTACATATCATCAGAGACTGCTGTTTTAATCATTTGCATAGGGCAGGAATGCTGGGTTATTGAAGCACATTTGTCTTGTTTTTTCGCAGACAGTATTTTGGCTCCAAGCACTATATGCTACAGATCTGATCCGAGACAACTGATATAACATGTTAATAAGACTGCTTGGAAGGTTCAAAGCTGTAGCTTTAGGTTGAGATGAAAAGTATTTCCCACTGAGCATGAGATACCCAACTTTTGTGGATTAATTTGTTAACAGAAGTCACCCTGGGTGGTTCAATAAATTTGCCTTATTATTTGGTGAGCCATGAGATCCCAAAAGGTTCCTTTGATAAATCCTGGTTATCTGATCTTTGGACAGTAAAAAGGATGCTGTAACTGGCCTCAGTATCCCTGAGTTTGGGGTTGGTTCATTCAGGGTGGTTACAGCAGAGTAGGATTTAGCTCTGACACTTTGCAATACAATCTCTTGCTAACACTCAGTGCCACATCTCACATGCAATTGACAGACACTTGTTCGAAATGCATCCAAAACCCATGGAAATGATCCTAGCATCAGATAATGCCTACACAAGAAGAACGAGGAACTATTTTCTCTTAGGATGGAATCATATAGGACCCTGAGTGGCATGTGCTATGTGTGGCAGAATCAGGTAACAAGTGCAGTGAGGCCCCGTTTTGATATGGTGGGCAACTCTCACAATTTTTATGCCTTTCACAAGTGACATGGTAAGATTCTCACTAGGCAGCAGTGAGATGTTGGTTGATGGGAATTAGTGTTTGTTAAATACCTTCTTAACAGCACAATTCACCTCATTCATATTCAGCTTACTGTAGAACGCAGAACCATAGAATGATACAGCTCAGAAGGGGGCTGTTCAGCCCAGCTTGTCCATGCTGACCCAAAAGTACCCAGATGCCCTTTCTAATCCCATCCTCCTCCACATGACCCATCGTCCTGCAGCTTACAGTACTTAAGGTGCAGATCCAGGTACTTTTTAAAAGAGTTTATGGTCTCTGTCTCCACCCCAACTCAGGCAGCGAATTCCAGACACCCATCATCCTCTGCAGAAAAAAGGTTTTCCTCATGATTCCTTTAATCCTTCTGAAGTCTTTGCCATAGGAAACAGGTTCTTCCTGTCTACTCTCTTTATCTATCTCTACCCTTCACACCCTACAATCGTAGCAAACTCGCCAAACAAGCTGGGCATTGGGTAAAAACCAAAAGAACTGCGGATGCTGTAAATCAGGATCAAAAACAAAGTTGCTGGAAAAGCTCAGCAGGTCTGGCAGCATCTGTGGAGGAGAAAACAGAGTTAACGTTTCAGATCCGGTGACCCTTCCTCAGAACAATATGTTGGACATTGAGTAAACCTGGCATGGAGGTCACAGCAAGTATCTAGCAGATTCATCATTGTTTTATTCAACAGACTCCAAGTCGGACCTTAGGCACCAATATCACGGGCATTTCACATCCATGAGTCAGCCTCAAAAAACCCTTAGGGCACATCTCCAATCCACTCTCAGGGCAGCACGGTGGCTCAGTGGTTAGCACTGCTGCCTCGCAGTGCCAGGGACCCGGGTTTGATTCCACCCTCAGGTGATTGTGTGGAGTTTGTACATTCTCCCCGTGTCTGCGTGGGTTTCTCTGGGTGCTCCGGTTTCCTCCCACAGTCTAAAGATGTGCAGGTTAGCTGGATTGACCATGCTAAATTGCCTGTAGAATTCAGGGATGTGTAGATTTAGGTGGGTTATAGGGGGATGGGTCTGGGTGGGATGCTCCATGGGTCGGTGTGGCCTTGTTGGGCCAAAGGGCCTGTTTCCACACTGTAGGGAGTCTATGATACTATGATCCTCCTGCACCTCAGGCTGCATTGGCAACTCTCATTATAATGCTGCAGCAAGGACACTGTGCTCTCAGGGACACACAGCCAGCCCATGGGCCGGACCAGGCTGCATCTCCCAGCTATTTGTTTGCTCTCATTAAGCACACTCACTCTGAGCCTTCCTGAATGCTCACAGTATCCTTGGCATGCATAGCCTTGCCTTTTTGATTATCCCCTATAAGCCATAGATACCAGGCTCGTATTACTGTTGTTCTGCCGACAAAAAGCCAGGAGGCTTGTCATGGTTGTCAAGACTCGAGCAGGTCAAGGGGGATAGCTTTCAGTCAGGGGGTCCTGGCACAGGAAGTCCCTGTTCGGGGCTGTCAGAGTCAGGATGCTCTCCCCAAAGGGATGCTGGTGAAATCTGAGATATCTGCTGAGTGGCGAGTTTTTCTGGAAATGGTGTGTGGTCAGATGCAGCAAAAATGGGACATGAGAGACGTAGAGACTTGATAGGTAACTAATGAGTTGTGTTTGGTAAAATATGGCAAGAAAACTCATTAGATCTCTTGGCCTCAAACTCTCCAAAAAATCTGACACAGCTTGGACTTAGTAAGATTTGGCCTTTTCTGTTCCTTGTATCAGTAATGTTAATAGCTCATTGCTTGTTGGATTGGGGCATTTCACATCATTACTCAGATTTTGTCCTGCACTTTTTAACTCAAAAATCTTTTTCCCATCCAACCTGTTGGAAATGGGAGCTGATAACAGCGAGTGAGGGCAATGGGGTGGGCTTGTGTTTTTTTAAAAAAAACTTACATAAATAAATTTCACTCTGGATTCGATGACTGTTTGGCAGAGTCCTCTGTGGGCCTATGGAATATCACATCGGTAGACTGCAGAGTCAGAGAAACCTCAAATGGAAAGACTGAGAAAAAGATAATGAGAATCTGAATACCCAGCCTCCTTGTGGCAATGAGCTATATCCCTCTTGCATGTTTGTGTTTTATACCTCCAGATGTATACATGAAGTGGAGTTAAAAGTGAGTGCAGCTTTATAGAACTTTAATTAGACCACACTTGGAAAATTGTGAAGTGTTCTGGCCACCACAATACCAAACGGATGTGGATGCTTTGGAGAGGTTACAGAAATGGTTTACCAGGATGTTGCCTGGCATGGAAGATTTTAGCTAAGAAGAAAAGTTTGATAGATTGGGTTTGTTTTCACTGGAATGCAGGAGGTTGAGGGGTGACCTGACAGAAATTTATAAAATTGTAAATGGCATGGATAGAGCAGAAAGTACGAGGTTTCTCCCCAGGGTAGAGGGATGACTTATGAGGGAACACAGGTTCAAGCTGGCGGGAGGAGGTTGCGGACTAGTTTAAAAGGGACGTGTGAGGCAAGTTTTTCACACAAAGGGTGGTGAGTGCCTGGAACACGTTGCCAGAGGATATGGTGGAAGCAGACACTATAGCAGCATTCAAGAAATACCTGGATGAATACCTGAACAGGAAGAGAATAGAAGGATACGGATCCTGTAAGTGAAGACAGTTTTAGTATGGAAGTCGGTGGCTCTACAGGTAGACAATCAATCTGTTTGTAAGGCCAGTACCAAACTCAATAACTCCTTTTCAATGGTTAAATATTTTCTCTGGTGGATATTGAGTTTCTTTGAAAAATAACCCATTGGTTTTTCAATTCCACAATCATCCTCCTGTAACAAAACTGCTCCAACCCCTAAGTCACTTGCGTCAATAGTGACTTTAGAGGGTTTCAAGAAATTTGGCGTGGCTAGAACTGGTGCAGTGGTTAACACTGCTTTTAAATTCTCAAATGCCTCCTTGCATTGTTCTGTCCACCAAATTTTGCGTTCTTCTTTAGGAAATCTGTCAACGGTGCCACCATGTTACTAAAGTTTGGTACAAACTTCTGGTAGAACCTGCTCAGTCCCAAAAATCCTAGCAACTCTTTCTTTGAGGATGGTCTTAGAATATTCCTCAATGGCCTTCATCTTCATGTTCCTCAGTTCATCTGTTCATGTCATATGTTGTGTCCTAAGAATGTCACTTCCGGCTTCGCAAATTCTGTCTTTGCCAAATTTATGACCAACCTTGCCTTCTGTAGTCTGTCAAAGAGCTCTGCCAAATGCACCATGTGATCTGTCAATGAATGGCTAAAGACCACTAAGTCATCTATATAGACTGCACAATTAGTCAATCCTGCCAAAACTCTGTTCGTAAGACATTCTTTGAAATGTGGCTGGTGCATTCGTCAAACCAAAGGACATTACTTTAAATTGATACAGCCCATTTGGGGTTACAAACGCAGAAACTTCTTTCGCTTTGTCCGACAAAGATACTTGCCAGTAATCACAAAATAAGTCCAACTCTGTGATGTAAGTTGCTTGTCCAACTTTTTGCACACAGTCCTCCAGCCTTGGAATTGTCTATGAGTCTGATCTAGTCATAATTAACCTTCTGATAATCTATGCAGAATTGTTGAGTACCATCAGGTTTGAGAACTCCACTCGCTTTGACTCAGTTCGATGATGTTTTCTTGGAGCATTGCTTTCACTTCCTTCTGTACCTGTACTGCTTTGAGAGGATTTTGCTTGCAGTGGTGTTGTTTTATTGGAACAGCCTTCCCAATGTCAACCTCATGTACTATAGTATTAGTCATCCCCATTCTATTTCTACGCATGTCCTCATAGTGCTGCAACAAGCCTTTCAATTTAGTTCTCTGTTTCTGAGACAGATAGCTTACTACCCTGTCCTATTCTTTAATGAATTCCTCATTGTTTAATTTATTGAGGCTCATTAAAATCCAAACTATCTGGATTTGATTCCTCACTCTGACTGGCAATAACTAATACCCGTTTCTCTGGTTCCCTTTCCCTGCAATAGTAAAGTTTCAGCATGTTCCCATGATATACCTGATAATTTTTTTTCCTATCTGGCATCTTTACCAGATAATTCACCTGACTTAACTTCCTCTTATTCTGATAGGGACCATTAAACCTTGCTTTGAAGGGATCTCTTACCACTGGTAACAGCACCAATACTTTATCCCCACGGGCAAACATACAAATTTTAGATTTCTTACTGCTTCTTGTTTCATTAGATGTTGTGCCACCTTCAAATGTTGTCTAGCTAATTCACCAACTCTGTTTGATCTTTCTCTGACCTCAGATGCAAATTCTAACTATGAGATCTCTGACTTTGGACCTATCAACTTTTCCTTAATTAGTTTTAAAGGCCCTCTTACTTCGTGTACAAATATCAATTCAAATGGAGTAAACTGAGTCAATTCATTTGGAGCATCTCTAATAGCCAGTAAAATAAATGGGATGCCTTTATCCCAATCATTTGGGTAATCCTGTCAATAAGCTGTCAGCATGGTTTGTACGGTCTGATGCCACTTTTGCAATGTTCCCTGGGATTCAGGATGTTACGCACTTGATTTAAAGTGTTGGATGCCTAAACTATCCATGACCTCCTTAAACAATTTGGCAGTAAACTTGGACCCTTGGTCTGCTTGAATCTCCCTAGATAGTCCATAATGGGTAAAAAAAGCAAGCAAGTCCTCCATCATCCTCTTTGATTTGACATTCCGTAATGGATTGCCTCCATAAATCTGGTAGACACATCCATTATGGTTAGCAAATACTGATTCCCTCTTTTAATTTTAGGGAGGGAGCCTACACAATCAATCATAACCCATGTGAAAGATTCTTCAGATGTGGGAACTGGCATCAAAGATGCAGGTTTTATTACTGCCTGTAGCTTTCCTCCCATTTGACACATATGACAGGCTCAGCAAAATTCAACGACATCTTTATGTAATGCAGGCCAATAGAAATGCTTCTGTATCATAGCCTAAGTTTTCCTCACTTCTAGATGACCTCCTATTGGTAATTTATGTACTACCCACAATACTTCCTGTCTGTAACATAATCTGGTGAACTTCCATCCATTTCTCCTCTGCACTAACCTACCAAGAACTCCATTTCTGCCTTTGGATTCTATCCTTAAATTAATAAAATTCTAGAATACATTCTGATTCCTTTTCCGAGTAGGCCTTATGATGTAAATCTTTTATTGTCTCATCTTTTTGTTGTAACTCCATTAGTCTTTCAGAACTAAATGCCTCTACCTGCTAAGGTTCTTCCTTTATCATTTCATCAAGCAGGGTGTCAGCTCTTGGACTTCCACTCCTTCATCTTTCTCTTTGTTTATCCCTTCTTGCTTCAACTTATAACTGTGCGAATTTGTCACCACACAGTCTGGAAAAATTCCAGGGTATTTTTCTTTTTACTCTTCAGGGGCAGCACAGTGGCTCAGTGGTTAGTACTGCTGCCTCACAGCACCAGGGACCCAGGTTCAATTCCACCGGTTGGTGACTGTCTGTGTGGAGTTTGCACATTCTCCCCGTGTCTGCATGGCCTTCCTCTGGATGCTCCAGTTTACTCCCACAGTCCAAAGATGTGCAGGCTAGGTGGATTGGCCATGCTAAATTGTCCATAGTGTTCAGGGATGCGTAGATTAGGTGGGTTATAGTGGGATAGGTATGGAAGAGATGCTCCAAGGGTCAGTGTGGACTTGTTGGGCCGAAGGGCTTGTTTCCACACTGCAGGGATTCTATGAAGTTTCCTGGTTTTCTTTCAGCTTCTCCACTACAATGGGCATCAATCCCAACTTTGATCTGGTTAGGTCATTTCCAAGAACAAACTGTTTTCCTCAAATAGACACTCTTTCAATCGCTCCCACTGTCACTTCCCCAGTCTTGATTGGACTTTCCAGACTTATCCTACACAGGGGAACACTAAACCTCCGTCCATTTATTCCACAGATTATCACTCTCTTGGGTAATATTTGAGAATGAGTGCAAATACTCTCATCTCTTACAATTAGAGATTGACCAGCTCCCATATCACTCAATATTTTAATTTGTTTACCTACTTGCCCTGTTCTACCTGAGTAAACCCTATCCACAGAGGTGAAGTCTTTGAAGAGATCGGGCACTATCTCACTATCCAGCCTGTGACGAGGTTGTGCTTCTCGGCTTCTCTTGGGATTTCCTCCACTATATCAACTAATCTCACTGGTTTAGCCTCTTTTACCACATCTTTGTCCCCAGTGCCTTTCTTAAATCACTGGCACTCTGATTTTATGTTTCCTCCTGTATTACAGTGGAAACACCCAAGGCCTTTCGCCTCTTGGATTTCTTTTTTCACATGTGGTAAACTGTTCCCAGTGTGATCTAATCTTCATTGAAGGATTTCCCTTTTTCCCAATTTCTATCCCTCATGGAATGAAATTGCTGCCAGAAGCTAGGATTCGATTTACGTACTAATGTGTATTCATCCACCATCTCTGCAGCTCTTCTCGCTGTTTTAACTTTCTGTTCCGCAACATGAGTTCTTATCATTTCTGGAAGTGAGTTTTTCAACTCCTCCAGCAGAATAATCTCTCTAAGATCCTCATATGTCTTTTCTATCTTTAATGCTCTCACCCATGTATCAAAGTTACTATTTTTAATTCTTTCAAACTCAACATAAGGTTGACCTGGTTCCTTCCTTATATTTCTGAACCGTTGTCTATGCTTCTGGTATCAACTCATAGGCACTCAAAATAGCCTGTTCTAATTCTTCATATTCTCTTGACACCTCATCTGACAGCAAACTCCCCACTAGCCCTGCATACCAACTTTGTCTGAATTAACATTACCCACATATTCTCTGGCCAGTTCATCTGGTTAGCCAATTTCTCAGAGGAAATAAAAAAAAGGCTTCTGCATCTTTTTTATTGAATCTTGGTAATGTTTGTACATAATTGTATATATCTCTGTTGGCTACGGCAAATTTGCTCTTCTCCACTTCTATCTTGTCCTTTTATTTTTGCCACTTGAAGTCTTTTTGCTTCAAGTTCCAACTTCATCCTTTCCAACTCGAACATTCTTTCCCTTTCTCTTCCCCTGGATCTTCTTTCCTTTCCTTTCTCATCTAACACCAATTGTCTAATCTGCAGTTTAATTTTTTCTAATTCCACTGCACTTTCCTGTTTCTCTGATATGGTTGACCAACTCCTTTACAATTTCAGCTTTCCCCTTGTCCCTTGTTAAACCCAAGTCCAGTCTGTTTGCTAAGTCTAAAAGTATATCCTTCGTCCGTCTTTATAAACGTTCCTGGCAAATTTGGGAAACATCTTCGTTCCCCACAACCTCTTTAGCAACGTTTACAGCCATGTCTCCACTTTTGACTTAACCAACAACAAGCAACTGAAATTAAACAGGTTTTCCACTTCTCACTTAAGCTTTATTTAAAAATCTAGGACATCAATCCCCAAGTCTGATTAAATCTGCTGGGACCTTTTGTACCCCAAATTTGTTCAAATCTGTCCAAATCTGTTCAGATACCACACTTGAAACGCCCAGATCCCAGACTCAAGCCCCCAATTTGTTATGAAGATGAAATTGAACCCCTCTGATAATTAAAGCTAAAACATCCAGAGAAGCTCACCTTACCTCATAATCTGTTAAAGGAAATGTGAAAAGTGGTATACCTGTCTCTCATCTCAAATCTGTTATAAAGGACTGTTTAAGTGAAAGAAATATCGTGATGAAGCTGGGTAGAGTACTTGAGGACTGGTAAGCAGGACGTTAGAATTTGTTTGTAAAATGATAGGGGGGAAGAGTGCATTGTCCCTTTAAAAGATTTTTTTTTAGCTTGCAAACATTGTATCAAAAGGTGACACTGTTAGCAGGCAAAGCAGCATTTTTACCAAGTTAACAGGTTTTTTGAATTTAGCCAATTAATTTAAACCAGGCTCTAGATACCAAAGCCCAATTAAATTTACATCTGATGGTTTTGACTACCGAGGACCAATCCTGTTATAAGAAATTAATAGATCATCAAATGTATAAGAGTCTTTTGAAAAGGCCATTTGAAAATCAGTGTGAGAGCGAATTGTAGATTGAAGAGAAATTCCCTGGCTCTCACAGAAATCTCTAAGCTCTCAGAGTAAACGCCATCTCAAAAAAAAGGTACTACTGATACTCACTTCATAAGCAACAAGTAACAATTTATCCAACTCTAACAGTGAAAAAACTAACAGAACTACTAACAAAAGGAACAATCCCCCCTTAACTACTAACTATTCCCAAATAAAACAAAATTCTAATGGTGTGCTGTTCCAATAAATACAAATCCCACTTGTATAAACCAAATTAATAATTAAAAAAAACTTAATCTCTCAAAATTACAGTCAGCATAAAGTCTTCCAGAATGTTCCTTGCCTTCTCCACTGTCTTTCACTCAGGAACACTTTTCTTCGTTGAATTCTCCCGTTAGGAATTTTAGCTAAGAGTGCCGTAGTACCTTTTTTTTGAGATGGCGTTTACTCTGAGAGCTTAGAGATTTCTGTGAGAGCCAGGGAATTTCTCTTCAATCTACAATTCGCTCTCACACTGATTTTCAAATGGCCTTTTCAAAAGACTCTTATACATTTGATGATCTATTAATTTCTTATAACAGGATTGGTCCTCGGTAGTCAAAACCATCAGATGTAAATTTAATTGGGCTTTGGTATCTAGAGCCTGGTTTAAATTAATTGGCTAAATTCAAAAAACCTGTTAACTTGGTAAAAATGCTGCTTTGCCTGCTAACAGTGTCACCTTTTGATACAATGTTTGCAAGCTAAAAAAAAATCTTTTAAAGGGACAATGCACTCTTCCCCCCTATCATTTTACAAACAAATTCTAACGTCCTGCTTACCAGTCCTCAAGTACTCTACCCAGCTTCATCACGATATTTAGTTGCAAATCACACTGGAATGATTTGAGGTTGTGAATAGTGCTTTACAAATTAAAATTCCTTATTTCCATTCAATTCATGAAAGCAACAGCCCTTGGCTTGTCCTGAGCTGGCCATAATGGAACTGTATTGGGAGTTAAAATCATAGGAACATATGAATAAAAGTAGGCTACTCTGGCACCTTGACTTGTTTCACCATTCAATCAAATTATTGCTAATTTGACATATAAGCCCATTGTTCCATGTCCCTGAGTGTTATAACCAAACAAGGAACATTCATCAGTCTTGAATGCTGCTACCATTCCATAGTATCGTAGAATAGAGAGTTGCAGACATCTGCTACCACATATATGATTAAATGCTGTCTGATTTCACTCCATCAGGTTATAGTCCAACAGGTTTATTTGAAATCACAAGCTTTCGTAACACTGTCCCTTCGTCAGGACCTGACCCAATGAAGTAGCAGCGCTCTGAGAGCCTATGTTTCCAAACAAACCTGTTGGACTATAACCTGGTATCGTGTGACTTCTGACCTTGTCTGCCCCAGTCCAACATCGGCACCTCCACATCATGATTTCACTCCAGAATGGCCAGGTTTCAATTATATAATACAACGTCAACTTACGTTCATGCAACACCTTTGATGCAATAAAACATCCTATGGAGCTTCACGGGAACATCGTAAGACAAAATGTGACATGAAAGCCAAATGAGCAAATGGTCAAACAGGTAAGTTTAAAGAGTGCCTTACCAAGGTGGAGAGGTCTACAAAGGGTACTTTAGAGCTTGGGCAACTGAAAGCTGAAGCAATAAATAATAGAGAGGTTCAGGAGATCAGAATTTTAAAAATGCAGACATTGTGGAGGGCTGTCTGGATGGATGAAATTACAGTTTAAAGAGGGACAGAGTCATGGAGGGATTTGAAAATAATGGATGAGAGTTTTAAAAGCAAGACATTGCTTGATTAGGAGGCAGGTCAATGAACACAGAGGGATTGAGAAATAGGACATGGTGTGAGTTAAGGCATGCACAGAGGAATTTTGGAAATAAGTTAACAATATCAGTTTTTTTAAAAACATTCTAAATTGCTCAGTCAGATCTCTCCTCAATTTTCCAAATTCAAAGGAGCTGAGGCTGTTTGGGAAAAAACAGGACTAGGTTATTGTTTAATAATGTCATGAGAAACCTGATGTAATGTGACACAAAGTCATATTGTGGAGACAGTGCTCAATCTTAAAAATAAAACTGAATCACACCTAGAATATTTTTGGGAAGTTATTAAAATTTCTGGATCAAAATATGAACCATATTTAAAAAACAAATCTGTCAATTAGAATACCAATCACTTCCTCATCAAAACAGTGTTGTGAAAACTGTGAATATTTCTCTTAGGTGTCATCGGAACTGTAGATAGTATGAGATAATAAATACAAGCTACAGTACACTAGCATTAAGCTTCAAAATGAAAGTAGGCAATACTTGATTATGAGATTATTGGCATCCTAATGAGTCACCATATTATGAGAAATGAGATCAATTGCCTCCATGTTATTACATTTCATCTGACGTCAATTTGTGTTTTGGTCACATTTTATTTATTCGTCTGGAATTTCTGCAGACTTTCTCTAATTTCCCAAAGTCAAAGAAAAGTAGCACCTTTCATAACCTCATCAGGTTCAAAAGCACTTTACAGCCGTTCGGGTACTTTTGAAATGTAGTCACTGTCGTAATGTAGAATGTAGAAGATTGATGAAAAGCCCTGATAAATGTTGCCGATGACCTTTTTGATTGTTGTTCCAGCTTGCAAATTTTCTACGAGTGTTATGGTAAGAGATCTGGAACCCTGTGAATATTCAACCATTTTTTAAAATAGTTTTCTTTCTTCTCAGTTTGATTCTGCATGTCTGATTCCCGCTGGGATGTAGCTGTTTGGATGAAACTAACATCAATGAGGTGACAATTTGGGACATTAGTGCCAGCAGCCTACTAGACAAAGACGGAGATGATGACACATGCTGCCTTCACTTAATTTTAACACATACATCCTCTCCAAGAGGAAATACTGGATTCTTATGAGGAACAGGAGGACCATAGCATCCCTACAGTGTGGGAGTGGGCTGTTCAGCCCATTGAGTCCACATTGACCCTCTGAATGAGATCCCACGCAGACCCACCCTCCTACTCTATTCCCATAACCCTGCATTTCCTATGGCTAATCCACCTTACATTCACATCCTGGTGACACTATGGGCAATTTAGCATGGCCAATCCACCTAGCCTGCACATTTTTGGACTGTGAGAGGAAATGGAGCACCCGGAGGAAACCCATACAGACACAGGAAGAACGTGCAAACTCTACACCGGGTGGAATCAAACCTGGGTCCCTGTACTGTGAGGCAGCAGTGCTAACCACCCAGCCACTTTACTGCCCCTTCTGATTTTGTTTATCTCTCCCTGGTCTGGGAGGACTCATTTCAATTGTAGTCACTCCATCAATGGGAAAAGAGGAGATTACTATTGGAGAAAAACTGCAGAAGTTGCAACATAAAGAGACTTGGGGGTCCTTGGGCATGAAACACAGAAAGCTAGCACACAGCTGCAGCAGGTAATCAGGAAGGCTAACGGAATATTGGCCCTTATTTCAAGGGGGTTGGAGTGTAAGAGTAGAGAAGTCTCACTGCAACTGTACAAGGTGCTGGTGAGACCACGTCTGGAGGACTGTGAGCAGTTTGGCCCCCTTAGTTAAGGAAAGCTATCATTTCATTGGAGGAAGTTCAGAGAAGTTTCACTAAGATGATCCCCAATATAGAGGAATTGTCTTATAAGCAAAAGCTAAACAGCTTGGGACTCTACTCATTGGAATTCAGAAGAATGAGAGGTGATCTCATTGAAATATATAGGATTCTTAAGGAGCTCAACAGGGTAAATGCTGAGTGAATGTTTCCCCTCATGGGACAGTCTAGGGCCAGAGGGCATAGTCTCAGAATAAAGAGGTACCAATTTAAGGATGAAATGAGGAGAAATTTCTTCTCTCAGAGGAGCTCCTTGCCACAAATAGCTGTGGGGGCAGAATCTGTGTGTATATTGAAGAATCAGATAGATAGATTCCTGATCAGTAGGGAAATGAAGAGTTACAGGGAAAAGACAGGAGAGTGGACATGTGGAGTGTCAGATCAGCCATAATCATCTTGAATGGTGGAATAGGCCCAAGGGGCCAAATGGCCTATTCCATTTCTAGTTCTTACAATCTTATGATCTTACCATCTATCGAGCTAAAAGCAAGAATTAAATTTCAAACAATGCGTGTATCTTCTGAGCTATTGAAGAAACACGGGTTCATTTTTAAGCTCAAATCCTTGCGTCTACAATATCAAAGACAAACATGAGATCATATAATGGTGCTTTGCAGTGCTGCAATATTCCTTAAGGCTGATCTGACAGTCAAAATCACTTGAGTTTCGCACTAACAATTTATAAAATCATTGAAACCTCTTGGCATGTTGAATATCTATTGTCTGAAAACCTTCAGTGAACTTATTGGTAGTAAAGCAAAATAATAGCAGAAGTTTAACACAGTATTTTATAACTTTGTCAGAGAAAATACGTAAAAATTACAAAATAAGTTCTAATAACTGTGCCCCCACAGGCCTGTGATTCATTTACATCTACAAATGGGTAGTTATTATCAGTGTACTTGTCCTGGAATTACATGTGCTATGTTACTGAAGAATGTGTCCACAGATGTCATATCATATCAGCTTTGAGAGGTGCGTAAGACTTTTCTATCCATTGTTTTCATGAAAGAGTTAGCCTTTGCTTAATAAATTAATGTATCTGTTATTAAAACTGCATGCCAATTTTCACTTATACCTCAAATGTATTAAAATGTCAATAGACAAAAACAGAAATTGCAGGATAAATCAGAGAAATCAGAGTTAACGTTTTGAGTTGTTTTGACCCGAAATGATAACTGATTTCTCTCCTCAGATGCTGCCAGATCTGCTTAGCTTTTCCAGCAATTTCAGTTTTTGGCTCTGATTTACAGCATCTGCAGTTCTTTCAGTTTTTAAAATGTCAATGGAAATGGGTTGGGAAGTTTGAAACTGACCAATAACAGAGACAAGAGATGACTAAGACATGGTCCGAAAGATAGGAGTTGGAGAAGATCTTGAAGATGGAAAAACAGAAAGAAAGTGGAAGAAATTAGAAAAAACATTGCAGGGTATAGAACTAGCTGCAGTCGCTGCCACAGATAGAGAAGGAGGAAACAGAGGGATATAATGTCCCCTGATATAAATCCACAAAAGCCAGTATCCCATCACCAAGTCACCCATTATTTATACAGGCATAGCACATGATACTGATCCAGCTAGCACAAAGCCAGCTGCTAGAGTGAGCAGAACCCCTGACACTCCTGTTTATATTTGTCAGCCAGGAGCCCCTGATAGAACCAGGTTAACAGCCATAATCAGGGAGCTCATATTCAATGATATCCACCTGGTTGACCTCGTTCCAATCACAAATCCCCTGTTCCTGGGAGGGATTGGTCAACTTACCTAGGGCTGAGCAGTTATGTGCCAATATGTTAAGCATTCGTACAGTAGTATTCAGCAGCATTATTTTAGGAACAAAGTAAACTGAGGTAGTAGCTTAAAAGGAACTGCTACATAGCAATAATGGTATTATAATTATCCTAACTAGGAATAGCATCTGAGCATGAGCTGGCAGCAAGAAACCTCATCAGATGTCAGTGCATACTGAAAATCACAGGCATGCTGCCAAGTGTTGAGGACATCTCTCCTTTATCTATTTGGTTTGAACATAAGCATTTGCTTGTAAAATTGGCCCCAAAACATCATATACCAAGTTTATTGTGGAATAAACCTCATGAAAGAATCTGTGACCTGAACATGCACTAGCAAAAGGCTAATTGGCTTGTAATAAATTGGAGCACCCAAGGAGAGAACAGGAGACCAAGCCAGGAGGAATGGATCCCTTGAGGCATGATAATTTAGACTTAATGTAACCTCACACGGTCAAATCAACTAGCACAAACTAGTTAGAAAAACATACAATATGTGATTTATGTAAGTAATTAAAGAAAGACTCAGATATCAACCTTAGTGTAATGAAAGCAACCACAGCATTAACCTTTAGTGCAACATTTGTAATGTTTATTGTTTAACTATCAGGTAACAAAAATCCCGTCTGTGAAAACATTTCAATTATGAAAGGATTCTCTTGATAACTCTAAGTGGTATTCTAGAGTTTTCTTTCCTCTTCATGCTGAAATGAAAAAGCTACCTCTCACAAAGCCTGAAATGTTAATTTATAATTCCCTCCATCATGCTGACTGACGTGCTGTGCACTTCCAACATCTCCTGCTCTAATTTCAATGGTTTTTTCATTGCATTCTTACTTCTGTTTTCTTTAAAAACTACTTTGGTCACATGAACTATTACAACTCCCTTAGAGGCTGCTAACTTTTTAAGATGGTTTTAATTTGCATGAACCAACTTAAATAGCATACAAAAAGATCATGAGGGGCATGGATGAGGTGAATAGCCAAGGTCTTTTTGCCAGGGTCAGGGTGCCCAAAACCAGAGGGCATGAGTTTAAGGTGAGAGGGAAAAGATTTAAAAGGGACCTGAGGAGCAACTTCTTCATGCAGAGCATGGTGTGTGTATGGAATGAGCTACCAGAGGAAGTGGTGGAGGCTGGTACAATTACAACTTTAAAAAGGCATCTGGATGGATATATGATTAGGAAGGGTTTAGAGGGATATGGCTAAATGCTGGCAAATGGGACTAAATTAATTTGGGATATCTGGTTGGCATGGATGAGCTGGACAAAAGGGTCTTTTTTTGCGCTGTACATCTCAATGATTGTATCTCAATTGTTAAGGTTTTTACTGTAACAAACTAAAACCAACATTAGCTAAACATTACTTGCTAATACACTAAATTAGCAGCAGAAAGGTTCTGCCTGTTTAATGGCAGAGTATGACCAAAATCCCAAACCTGTTATATTTATTACACTATACTGTACTGTTAATTCCAGCTTCCTAATAACTGGCTTCTTTCCTTTTCACTGAATATTCATCAAATGTTGTTCTTCTCAGTCTTCTGAGAATCTCTGCACTAATTTCCATCAGTAAATACTTTATATTGATTCTTTCTCCTGATCATATTAAAATGAATCTTGCAGTGTCCTTAAATTTCTATAGGCCCTCTTTGACCAGAGAATGAGCTCCCACCAGCACTATGTCTCATGTCCAACAGAAAGTAGCCTTTTCTCTTTTATATTCACAGTAGCCACTCTTTTTCTCTCTTTCTTTCTCTCTCTCTCTCTGAGATGCTCTCTCCTTTCACCTCTCACTGTCCAGGGCATCTGAGTCAGTACATCTGGCAACAGCAAGAACAGATACCTCTTCCTTCATGTTCCAGCAATAAATCTAGCATGTGACTCTAAGTAGGTTTTAACCTGGGTCTTATTCTCATAGTAGCCAAGTTATATGTGTTCATCAACAGCCAGAGTTAGCGAAAGGGAGCCTGTACCCTAAACAATTTTACCTTGCATTAAAAGCATAATCATCTTATAAAACATTGCATTAATAACAACATAAACAAATACATTGTCACTTCCCTCTGACTCATGCAAAGACAATAGAAGATCAAACAGACATTTATGGAATTGGTGACTAATGGGTGTCATGGTTTGTAATTTGCAAAATTGTAAACGAGAATTTTTCATCAGCGCCTACAAGAAGGTAACATTTTGCCAAAAATTACCATGAAGACAAGAATTAGCCTTGCCCAGATGTTTTACTATGTAGTTATGCAAGAAAATGCCAGACCATTATCGGTAGACTAATAGATCAGGACACTTCCTGGTGCAATCATACAGTCCTCATGGTCTCAGGTTTCATTCTGTTCTGTTCTGAAATAACCAATCCCAGGATATAATATTTAACTGCTACAACAGTCTTAATATCAGGAGATGCAGAGGAGAAAATGGACCAGGTTTCTTTTGTGGTCTGCTATTTAGTGACCCGATTGGAAATTGTGGGTTCACATGTGTAACACAGAATAAAAGCACACATGTAATTCAAAGTTTCCAGCTCCATAATCCTTTATTTCACTGGTAGCAATAAGTACATTCATGAAAAAACTTACCCAAAAGAAACAAGCTGCTTACAGCAGAAGACTATTGTTCAAGACTCCAAAACACAAAATAACCCATTGAGAGCTCAATTCCATGTCTCAAATCAACAGTGTTGCAGACTTGCTAATTATTGACTAGAATGCCTCACGTTCAGTAAGAATGCAGGCTCATGAGGGTTATGCTGAGCGGGAAGGTACGTGGAGCTGAGTCCACAAAAAGATCAGTCATGATCTTATTGAATGGTGGAGCAGACTCAATAGGCCAGATGGCCTAATCCTTCTCCTATTTCTTATGTTCTTATGATCCTGAGCTTTTCTCTTTTATGTCCTGTCCCATTCTTTGTAAAATGGTCTTGGGATTAAAACTGGACATGAGGTGAAGCAAAGAAACAAAGTAGAGAGCTGGTATGTGTATGTCACTTCGGTTGATAGTTTCCCTTAACACAGCCAGATTATCTTGCTGTTCAAATCAGAAACAGTGTCTCCAGCCTCATGGGCCTTCTCCAGCTCAGGAAGAATTCCAAGCCAACCACTGTCCTCCTTATATTCTCTAGCAGCTGGATACCTGATCTAGTTTCCCCAATTTGGAGTCTAGGCTTTGACATAGCCCTCAGGCCACTTTGTCTGGTATCTGCTCCTGCGAGCCTGCCCACATTTCAGCTCATCCCTTATGGTGTTAGTCTCCAACTCCACAACTCTGCCATCTAAGGTCACCGCTCCCTCCCACAAGTGCTGAACAATTCCTCCACCTACTTTATCCTCGACATATCAGCGGGTACCCGACCCACAGTCACCGTGGCAACTGTTGAACCGTGGCAAATTGGGAAGACAGTCCAAGAGTCAAAGAAACAGGGTGACCTCCCCATTAAGTATCAACAATGAGTGGGACGAGGATAAGGACAGAAGAACTAGGAGCAGGAATAGGTAGCTCAGCCCCTCAAGCCTGCTCTGCCATTTGATGTCATCATGGCTGATCTCATCTCAGCCTCAACTCCAGTTTCTTGCCCAGTCTCCATAATTCTCCAACCCATTACTAATTAAAAGTCTGTATCTCTTCTCCATAAATGGATTCGATTTCTTGGCATCCAGCACACTCTGGGATAGTGAATTCCACAGATTTATAGTCCTTTGAGAGAAGAAATTCCTCGTTCTGTCTGTTTTAAATCTGCCACCCTTTAGCCTAAAACTATGGCCTCTCATTCTCTTTTTTTCTGTATCCAGAAGTGCTCATGCACAAAATTGAATCTTTTTTTCCCCATCACCAAATCACCTCATTATTTTTTTGGCCACCCATTGACCACCACCAGTGGTCTCTCACTCTAGATCATCCCATTATGGGAAGTACTTGCAATTGTCAATTCACTTGAGCATCATATAGCTTAATTAGATCTCTTCTCATCCTTCTAAACTCTACCAAGTACAGGCCCAAACTGCTCAATGTCTCCTCACAATACAAGCCTTTCATCTCTGGAATTAAACATACTGTTCCTGACAGGCTCACTCACATATAATAATTTGTTGGTCAGGCACAGAGAGAGAGACTTGAGAAAGGAAAAGATTGAGTCAAAGTGGATTGGGAGATGGCCAAGAAGACTTGTTGTCTCAGATATTGTTTGTGTGTGGAAATATTAGCTTATTAGACCGCAGAAAAAGTGGCCTTTGGATGGGTCATTCAAGATTAACACCAGTGGGCCTTGTCTATATCTATTAGGGTTATGTGCTCTTCAAGGTGTTTCAAGATACATGTGGTGTAACTATTCTGCACAACGGCACAGTGTAGAAAATAAAATGCAGTGCAGTACAAAAGTCCATTGGCTGTGTACTAGAATATACAAATTGCTTAAAATCTTTAACTTCAATCTTAACAACTGGTCTGGTCAAACACATTGTTTTCTAAGCATAAAAGGCAATTTTTTTTTGCAGCTATCTTCTACACAATATTGCAATCTTACATGGAAATTTAATTAACACTCAGCAAGAAAGGAAGAATAAAATTGGCACATGGAGATGAAATAAATGATGAGGAGGATATTGACACAGATTTCAATGAGGGTTAAATCTCCAAGTACTGATTGATTGATATAACTGATTGGGTGATTTATCATTGTCACATGTGCCAAGATTCAGTGAAAAGTGTTGTTTTGTGTGCTATACAGGCAGGTTGTACCATGCGAAGTGCAACAGGGTAGCAGACAGAGTGCAGACTATAATATTACAGCTGCAGAAAGGTGTAGGGAGAGAGATATCAGAATTAACATTTGAGAGGTCTACTCAAAAGTCTGGTAACAGCAGGAAAGAAGGTGTTCTTGAATTACTCATACATGTATTCAAACTTTTATATCTATTGCCCACCAGAAGAGGGTAGAAGAGAGTATGAGATAACAAGGTGTCAAGCTGGATGAACACAGCAGGCCAAGCAGCATCAGAGGAGCAGGAAAGCTAATGTTTCGGGTCTAGACCCTTCTTCAGAAAAAATTTCCGAAGAAGGGTCTAGACCTGAAATGTC
>NC_063360.1:24753156-24778084 GCF_021869965.1 Rhincodon typus | reverse complement strand
TAGAGGATATATCTGCTTCAACATGAAATCTGCATGCACTTCACTAGGCAATTATTTATATAATTAAATTAAAATGTGATGAGAATTGTTAAATGGCTGTCTTTGACTAGTACAGACTCAATGGGCCAAAGGGCCTTTTTTCTGTGCTGTAGACCTCTATGATTCCATGACTCTAAGTTGTCCTTTATCAAATTCTTTAACTGATTCCACAGTAGCAACAGACCTACCAGTAACTTTTAGTTATTGAATCTTTTCAAGCAATTGTAGGTTGTTTGTGGTCTTTTGCTGCAAATAAACACAAAAGGTAAACACATTGGAAATTGGAAAAATATTCAGTTTTACCCAAATTCTTAATCTAATACCATTTAATATGAGGTTGTGCATACAGAGCGTGCAAGTGGCTTTGATTCCTACAACAGTGACTCCACTTACAAAGTACATCATTAGATGGAAATACTTTAACAGACCCTGAGGTTTGGAAAATCACTATATAAATGTCTCTCCTTCCTCCTTTACTTTCCTTCCTTCCTTCCCTTCCTTTTCTTCCTTCTTTCTTTGCTTCTTGTCCTCCTTTCCTTAATTTCTTTCCTTCCTTCTCCTCCTCCCCTTCATTCCTTCTCTTCCTTCTTTTCTTTCTGTCTGTCCAGTTTTCTTACATTTGATAGTTAAGGTTTACAGGAATTACATGCAATGTGAATAAGAATATTTAATTGACAACAATGCCCTTGCTGCAAATAGACACATGTTTGGCAGAGGTGAAATGTTATTAGAGTGTTTTACATGTAGCCTCAGTCAAGTATCACTGAGTTGACAGCAAATATCTTGAGCCATGCAACTGAAGGACCTGCATTTAGAGCAGGTAAATTAGGTCAGTTCTACCAGGGGAATTTCCCCGGAGTCCTGAATTTCTTCTGTTCATTTGCCCCATGACCGATGGATGAGCTGGAACTAGGTTATCTCACTTCACCTTCTCTATTCATAATTTCATAAATGCCCCTTACAGAAAGGTGATCCAGATAGAGCAATCCACTTTCACTGCAACCACTGGACCAATGCCTAAAGGGCTGCAACTATTAATGGAACAGTATTATCCCTGTTTCTATTCCTGTCTCTGGAGGGACACGTTTGGAAATTAATATTAATCTTGAAATGGCATTCTCCCACTGGGGGGACACAACTCACAGACAGGGTGGAATGAATGTTATCAGCCTGATCCATTCTAGACGTAGAAAGATGGGATGGGGCTCGGATGGAGCGTAAATCAGTTGAGCCTTCTATGCTGTAGATTATATGTAATTCCATTATGCATTAAGAAACATAATTTATTATTTTACAAGGCATGGGCATCACCGGCCAGCATTTATTGTCCATCTTTAATTGCCCTTGAGAAGGTGGTCGTGAGCCATCTATTTAAATGGCTGTAGTTCCCAGATGACACAGGAATAGGTATGATTGCTGATGCCTTATTTACTTTGCATTTTCTCTTACCTTTAATGTAATGTTTTACACACCTCCTCCAAAGATATTAATTTGTGCAGTGAATGGCTCACTAGGTAGCAGTCAGCAGTCAGAACACTAACTGATTATTCTTCAATCGAACCTCAAATGTCTAAAGATAATCTAAGATCTCTTGGTGCTTGAAATCAGCACTGACCAGGATTATTATGAGACATTTGTTTATGTGAAAAAAGCAAGATAAATGTCAATTATTGCAGATCTGGTCTGGTCTTCAGGGCTTTACTTTCACACTTGAGCCTATTGCTTCCCTCTGATTGTTCTTCAATACCATCGCCATATCTAATGTTGTGCCTGTTTAATTCATACAAATTTTCTTCATGATCCTCTAGCTTTTTGATCCCCTGGGCTTTCGTGATGAAATTAGGTCCTTTGACGTGAAAAATGCATCCATAACATACCCCCTCACTGATGAATGTTCAAAACCATTAAAATACAGATGCATGGAAATACTATGGTACAGAAAAAGGCCATTTGATCCATTGTGTTTAAGTCATCTGAAAAAGTACTATCCAGTCTACTCCCATTTTCCAAATCAGTTCATACCACTGCTAATGTTCCAACATAAATACAAGTTTTTTTTAAAAATGTGATGAGGATTTCTACCCTTTCGTCCTTTCAGGCAGTGAGTTCCAGAAGGAGTTACCCTCTGGTTGAAAATATTTCTCTTTAAAGTCCCTCAAATTGTTCTCCATGGAATTACACTGATCACAGGCAGATCCAACCTGTTGGCATTCAGATAGTTGAGGCACCAGGAGCGATCTCTCCTGATTGTGGGAAGTTGCCCTGATGCCTATGACCACACTATATTCAGATTAGATTGTTGCCTTTGGTCTCAGCTGTGACAATACGTAATACTCAACTCGAGATATTACGACATGGGAAATTGTGATGGAATACCCGATCTTGGCACTGAATGCATCAAAAGGAAATTGTAGCTCATTGCTCAGTTCACTTTGCGTGCTAAAGTTATTTGGTTGTGGCTTCCCAGCACCAACAAAACAGAAGCACATGTGTCAACTTTAACCTTCAGTTCAATGCCCGCTGCACAGTAACGGTAAATCAATTTTACAAAATGCACTGACATTACACAAGTGATTAGTAATTATTAAACAGAGCCAGCTATCTCCTCATTGTCCTATGCAATGCTGCACTGTCAGAAATACTACAAAAGTTCCATCTGAGCACATGCAGAGAAATTGATAACTCTGAAATGAACAGGTACAGTGCTAAGGAAGAACTAGGTGTCACAGTATGAGGATTCAGGGTAGACGATTTAGGACGGAGATGAGGAGACATTTCTTCACCCAAAGAGTGGTGGGCCTGTGGAATTCATTACCATAGAAAGTAGTTGATGCCAAAACATTGAATGTATTTAGGAGGCGACTAGATATAGCACTTGGGATGAATGGGATCAAAGCTTATGGGGAGAAAGCAGGATTATGCTATTGAGTTGGACGAGCAGCCATGATCGTGAAGAATGGCAGAGCAGGCGCGAAGGGCCGAATGGCCTCCTCCTGCTCCTATCTTCTATGTTTCTATATTTCAAACACCATTACAAATTCAAAACTTAGAAGCAATCATTCTGTGGATGTGGTTATAGTCATACAACACTAGGCTCAAATCTAGACAGCAGAATTTATTATAGCGATTGAAATTCAGTTCCTTGATCATTGTTAAGTCTCCAACCAAATTATGAGATGAAGGGCCTTTGAGCCCAGTAACCAATGGTTAAGCAGTGCTTTTTCTTGACACTGAGAAACCAATAGATGCCATTTTGCTTTGGTTCTGGTATAGACTGAAAATCTTAACTTTTTTTTATCTTATTCCTATAAGAAACTAAAGGCTGATGCTGTGATATTTCGCTTACGCAAGAGTCAAAGAAACTGGCCTCTTTCTTCCTATTGTAAGTTGTAAATTTGCAGTTTATCCAAAATCAGATATCAGATGAGTAGACTCAATGCATGGACAGGAATGGGGTCAAGAGAAATGTGGAGAGGTAGAGCTGGGCTTCGTCAATGTATACATTGTGAGGCTCAGGTGAGGATGAGTAATTGGCTCTTCTCTTCTTAATCCCTTCTCAGTCAATCACAATAAATGTTTTCATTTACTTTTAGAATGCAGTTTTCATACTTTCATTAAAATTCAATTAACAAAGGCAAAATAAAAGAGCCAATTCCAAGACTTTCTTAAGTAAATGGAAGAGGAGTTTTTTATTTGTCAGTACTTTGAGAAAAAGTAAAAATGCGACATCAAACACACATAGTTAGCTTAAAATGAAGGTAGGGATGTTGGAATGTCTATGCAGACATGAGGCTACAAGAAGTTGCACTTTAAAATTGATAAAGTTCTTGAAATGTGAGAGTTCTATTGGGAATGGCAAAATTTACAGGTAAACTTGATTTCTCAGTGAATGGTAGCTTTTCTACGTGTTTTTTTACTGGTGTCAGTTCCTGAGATTGAAAAGTAGATTTGAGAGAGAGGAATATATTTCAGTATCCCTGTTGTTACTGGGCCATGTTGGTTTCTTTCTCCCTTTTTACTCAATGAAAATTATTGAAATATGATTCAGTTGTATGGTTCAAGTCTAGCTCAATTGCTTTTTTACAAATTCAACTATCATGTCTCACACAGTCAAATAACTCACTGACCCACAGATTGAAAGTTATTAGGCATGTAAAAAATAGATAACTGGTCTGTTGTGCAGTAACTAAATCACCATGGAAAATATCACCAGTGATTAGCAATGATGGAATTGATCCTATCTTTGCCCAATGTCATGTTGGAGTGTCAGGGATATGACAAGGTCTATTGTGTCCCAACACATGCAGAGAAGCCAATGTTGCTGATGAAACAAACATCAAGAAATCAAATGCAAATTACTAATTTAAAGAAGTAACTATACAGTACCAAAAATGCAATATATTAAAGACAGGTACGCTAAGGAGAGGATTGACAAAATAAACATGAGTGGGCGATTTCAGAAATCTCCTGTTAACTTATGAACATATGAATCAGGAAATGGTGTAGTCATTGTATGCCATTCAACAAGATTATGACTGATACGTTTGTGCTTCAAATTCCACATTCCCATCTACATCTTATAAGCTTTGATTCCCTCGTCTTACAAAAATCTATCTCATTCCATCTGAAAAATATTAATTTCCACTGCCTTCTGTGTTCCAAAGTCACACAAGCATCTGCGAAGAACAATTTGCACAGAAACTGTGTTTTGTGGCCACCATCATTATAGTGAGCGCTATTCAGTCTGGTCTATGCATGCCCACCATCTTACTGGGGGCAACATGCATCAGGCACATAGGAGGGGGCCATTTCTATAGAGGTTATTGTGTGGCAGGGGACAGAATGACTATCCTGGGTCAGAAAACAGGAAGAAAGAGGAAATCTGTTTGATTCAATAGTGGGCATGTAGGAGTCAATGTTGGCCTCTCCTTTCTGTCAAAGTTTGCATTTGTAATCAATACAAAATTGCACTGAACAGCAAACAGAGAGAGGTGGGAAAGCTAAACTTCTTCCAACTACTTCAGGAGAAGGACAGAAAACAGCTGTGTGCACATTTGATGAAAGTTATTGTATTTTTAAGATGCATAAAAAACACTTATACTGATGTTTCTCCTTCAGCTTTGATATGGGGCACTTAGAAAACTCTGAGATTATCATTGTATATTTACTACTGGGGGCTATTGAAGCATCAAATTGTTTTCAATTATGCAAAAACAAATTCAGCTGGCATTATTAATTTTTATAGCTTTATAAAATATTTATTGCCTTTTTTTGTCACAACTTAAACAAAGACAAAATGAAGTGAGGTAAGAGACTTGGCATTCAGATGCCTGAATATATCATTTCCCACCAGTAGCACAGACCCATTGGAAGAAGGGACACAGCAGAATGTAATTGACTCCAACCACATATAGTGTTTCATCTTCAGGTCAAATGTACAGGAGGAAAGCTGCTGATTACCATCCTCTCTCGGCTGATAAACAAAAATCTAGGTAAGATATAAGAGCAGGAGTAGGCTATTCAGCATTTCAAGCCTATCCCACCATAGTATTATATCATGGCTGATCTGCCTCACGTCCCTGTTTCATGCCAGCTTGTCATAGCTCTCAACTCCGCAATATTTCTATCAAAATATCTTAAAATATCTATTCACCTCTTCTTTAAATACATCTAGTGATCTAGCCTCATAACACTCTGGAGAATGTCAAACGATCACTGCTGCCTGACAGAAGAAATTCCTTTGCATCTCAGTTTTAAATGAGTGCGCCCTTCATTTGTAACTATGTTGCTTAGTTTGCGATTCCTCCACATCTTATCAAAACCTACCTTGTCAGGCTCCCTCAGAATTTTGTATGCTTCTATCAGATCACCTCTCATTCTTCTAAAATCTAATGACCAACTGCTTGAAGTAGCCTCCAGTATTTCCTGTGAAATTGGAAATTGCTGGAGAAACTCAGCAGGTCTGGCAGCACTTACAGAACTAGAGTCAACATTTCCAGTCCTGAGACCCTCCTTCAGAATGAGAAGCAGCTGGAAAATTATGGTATTTACGGTATTTATGCTGCTATCAGGAGTTTGAAGGGGTGAGTGTCGTTGCTTGTAGGTGAATGAAGGGGGAAAGGACTGAGCAGTTAGGTGGAGCTAGAGCCTACAAAGAAAGAAAGTAAGAGTAGGCAGACAAAGCTAACATTTTGAGTCTGGTGACCCTTCCGTTTTCTCTTCACAGATGCTGCCAGACCTGCTGAGATTTTCCAGCAACTTCTGTTCTTGTTTCCGATTTAAAGCATCCACAATTCTTTCAATTTTTAAGAGAACCTAGGTAGTTGATAATGGGGACTATAAATAATTCAAAATGAGTTAGCTATGCTGAAAGCAATCCATTTCATGACAGGTCCTGGGGTTGTGAAGTAGGCAATAGGCATGGAGGAAATTGTTCTGAAACTGTTAAACTCAGTGTTGAGTCCTGAAGGCTGTAAAGCTCCCAAGTGGAAGATAAGGGGTTTTTCTCCTGTTTGCATTGAGCCAGTCTGGTGCACTATAGCTGGCCTGCGACAGAAATGTTGACCAGGGATCACAGTTGTGTGTTGAAGTGACAGGAAACTGGAAGCACAGAGTCATTTTTACAGACAGAGATTTGACCTTTTACTTCATCCTTCCTCACTATCCAAGACCCCAGACACACCTTCCAGGTGAGGCACTGAATTAGCTATACCTCATTATAGTCAATCTAGTCTACTGTATTCGATGGCCACAATGTGGTCTCCTCTACACTGTGGAGAAAAAATGTAGACTTGGTGACTACTTTGCTGAAAACCTATGCTCTATCTGTAAAAATGACCAAGCTTCCAGTTGCCTGCCACCTTCAGCATACCACTCTATTCCCTTACTGACATTGCTATCTTAGACCTGCTGACATGCTCCAACAAAGTTAAATGCAAGCCAGAGGAACAACACTTCACGTTCTGCCTAGGGACCTTACAGCCTCAGGAATCAACACTGAGTTTAACAATTTTGGTACATGAATATCCTTCTCCATGCTTATTACTTATTGCTACCCTTCTGGGTCTTAACTTATATGCGTTGTTCTCAGCACAGCCAACATACTTTCAACCATTTACACTTCTCACTAATCCACACAACATTTATCTCTCTTGGCTTATCATCAGCAATCTCTTTGATTGCCTCTCCCTTGTGTTTCTCTCTCTCTACCCACCATCTCCATGTCCTTCAACTATTTTCCTTATCAACCTGTTCAGAGATGTTATTACAAGCCTCTGGAGCAGGTCGGACTTGAGTCTGGGCTGCCTAGTCCAAAGGTAAGGACACTACCACTGCACCACAAGAGGGCCCTCAGACACTTATTTACTCACCCACGTACCCCCAACCCCATCATTAGCAAAAAATACCAGCCTTTTCCAGTAAGTTTTAGTTCCGACAAAGGGTCACTGGACTTGAAGAGTTAATTCTGTTTCTCTTTCTACAGATGCTTTCAGACTTGCTGAAATTCTCCAGTACTTCCTGTTTTTGTTTCAACTTTCCAGCATCCACAGTTCTTTGTTTTTATTCCAGCCTTCCTAACTATGTGCACTCCTTGATGTCAGGTTTGTTTAATAATGAATCTGTGAAGTATCTTGGGATTCTTTACGATGGTAAAAGAGCTATACAAAAAACGTTTTTTTTTGTTGCCATTGTTGCTCACAGTTATTTTGCAGAGGTGTGTCCATAGCATCATGAATTGCATGCCTCTGTTTCCAACTCTTGAGCAAACCCAATTTTAATTGATTCACTGTGCTTTCACCTCCTCTTTAATACATCTAGTGATTTAGCCTCTTTCATCTGCCCAGGCCCAAAGCTCAGGAATTCCATCTTCAAATTTCTTCACCTCTCCACCTTTAAAACAGAGATGAGGAAACATTTTATTTATCTCTCAGGAGATTATGTGTCATTGGAATTCCCTTCCTCAAAGGGAATTGGTTGCAGAATCTTTAATTTTTTTTAATGCAGCATAAAATAGATTCTTGATTACTAAGGGCATGAAAGATTATCAGAGATATGAAGGAACGTACAGTTGAGTTTAAAATCGGATCAGCCATGATCTTATTGAAAGGCAGTACCAGCTCTAAGGACTAAGAGGCCTACTCTTGTTCCTTGTTCATAAGTTCATACGTACCTCACACTCCTCCTTTAAGACATACAGATTATATCTCTTTAACCACACATTGTTCCTCCATGGCTTGATGTCAACTTTTGTCTTACAATGAATCTGTGAAGTACCTTGGGATTCACTAAAAGCACTATATAAATGAAATTATTTTTTTCTGTTGCCATTGTTGCTCTTGGTTATTTTGCAGATGTTTGTCCAAAGGCTCATAAATTGCAGTCCATTCAACCATTAAGAACTTCACAGCTGCAGTCCAATTTTGGCCTCAGCTAAAGTCAATACACATATATTTCCAGCAGGCCTCACTCTGTCATGTTCAGCAGGGCCACTGGAGTCTAAAAAAGACAAATTCTGTTTTTATTACATGGGCTTTCTGCCAATGTTATGGGGATTGCATTCCACAATTCTCCACGAGAAAAGAAAACTAATGACCTTGCCTCTAATATACAGAAAGGGCTTGCTGCTCCTCATATACAGGACCTCTGGGTCACAGTGACTGGATAAGTCAAATTCCATTTTTATGAGATGGAGTTCTGAGACTGTTTTGGGGAACTGTATTCTGCATTTCAAATTTTCACAATGAACACTTGTCTTAGTGACCCAGAGTGAGAAACATGGCTGGTTCCCACTCACTATTCCTCACTCCCCTCGTTCCAGACTTAACGCAAAATTGTCAAGCCCACTGCTGTGCCGGCTGAGATCAACTAACAGCTGAGGTGAGTGATCAAGCGTGGGATCTTGCTGAGTCTGAGTTCACCCAGGCATATGTTGAATTTTATGGAGGCGTGAACACATGAAGAAAAGAAACTTTCATTTTCATGCCTTTACTGACAAATGTAATTCCACGTCCTTGGGGAAATGCCGTGGAGAGGGAACCAAGACAACTGAGGTCCAAAAACTGTGATCTTCTCTGAGACTCTAGGGACAGAGCGATCAGTTTGGGTGAAACAGGTCTCAGGGGAACTGCAGCAGAGCCACCTTCATATACACTGGAAAGATGGAGTAGCAAACTGGATAATAATTAAATACTTGTCAGATATAAAAGAGAGCCTTTTGGGTAGTATGAACATGTGATCAATTGATTGTCTTCTGGACCAAGAACTTGCCCTTTCTAAGTTTGTTAGAATACTGTTGTGTTGTGTGAAAACTACCAATCATGCATCAAATTTGGTGAAACAAGATCATGTGTTCTTTGTTTGAAGTTAAGACTGTACACTAACAGTGTAAACTGGGAGGCTGTGTAGACATTTGTGATAGGTAGGACTGCTGCTCTATTCTGCGTACAGAGTCAGTGATTAGACAGCATGTCTTGTCTCATGATTGATTGCAGTTTAGCATACACACACTTAAAGGTACATGTGCATTATATCACAAGTGCTGCTGAGAGTCCTATTGAGATTTCTTAAACACAGAAGGCAGCTTGGGGGTGGTGGGGAGTAGTTGTTGCAGTAACTATAAAATTGCAACTCTTACAACAAATCAGCAAGCTTACCCACTGAGAAGATGAGCTGGACAGTCCAGGAAAGTTAACAATACAATATCTTGCCTGTGGTGAGTTAGCTATTCCAAAAATGGAAGGGGTTAAGGTTCAGGAGGAAAACACGACTCAGAAATTAACGATGTGGAGGTGCCGGTGTTGGACTGGGGTGGACAAGGTCAGAAATCACATGACACCAGGTCAGAGCCCAACAGGTTTATTTGAAAACACAGGCTTTTGGAGCATTGCCCCTTCATCAGGTGAAGTGAGAAAGAAGCACACAGAACACAGAATTTATAAGTAAAAGATTAAAGGGTCACACAACTGATGAGGATGTATTAAACGTACCTAAGATGCTTTTAGGTTAGCATTTTAGGTTTGTTTAATACATCCTCATCAGTTGTGTGACCCTTTAATCTTTTACTTATAAATTCTGTGTTCTGTGTGCTTCTTTCTCACTTCATCTGTCAAAGGGGTTACACTCCGAAAGCTTGTGTTTTCAAATAAACCTGTTGGACTATAATCTGGTGTCGTGCAAGAAATTAATGGGAGTGCTTGCATGAGGATTTTTGGTGAGTATCAGGTTTTAGAATGAAGCCTAATAGTCTAATGAGTTTTTGTTTCACTGTATATCATTAACTACCTACACTGCCTGTGAGGTATTCCCTGACATCCAATTCCAACCCCAACTTACCATGCATTGTTCCTGGAAAACTCACAACTGTCAGGATTTCCCAGAATTAACTGGCATCTATTGTACCCCTGCCATCCTTAAAAACCTGTCAGGGCACCGGACAAGCATTGTCAGATCCTCACATTTGCCCTGGATTTAGCAGAAATCAATGCCCTGCCATCTGAGCAGGGACCTATAAGCATCACTGGACAGGATAGTTCTGACACAGGACTTCTTTCCCTCAGGACCAGCACTGCAGGTCATGACACCATGCCATGCCAACCTGGCCCAAGGTTACCACCCAGGCAGAAGCAACATCAGCCATCTGGAGGAACGTCCAATACTGTAGGATGAATGTCAATGTCCTCTTCACTCCACCAGCATTAGTGCCACCATATTCTCTCTGACACAAACTCTACATCTGCCACTGTAGCCATCTCCCACCAAGTTTCATGCTCTACTAGTCTTATTATTGCCTGCAACATCTTCCTTCATTCGTTGAAACCCAACCCAATTCCCAACACCACCAACACTGCATGCAGTCTGTGCACAACCTACTCACTTGCATGGACCCACCCAACACCTGCGCAGAAAGTAACAGACATGCCACGCACTTTCATCTCCCTTATTACCCAGCACTCACTCATTCCATGAGAAAACAACCCCCAGTAGGGCAGAAAGATTTGCTCAACACTTAGCTCCTCACCCTTACATGGAGAGTATCCTGACTCTAAACAGCTGATGGAAAATTACTGAGCTCTTAGGCTGGTATCAAGCACTGTCATTGACTTACCTCTGAGCGAAGGCTATCCTCATTGACTTGACTGAGGTCTACTCACGACATGCTTCCTTCCTTTGTGTCTGCACTAAACAGCACAGCAAGGCAGAATTATATAGGACACAAAAACAAATTGTTGGAATAGCTCAGCAGGCCTGACAGTATCTGTGGTGAGAAATAGGAGTTAACGTTTCGGGTCCAGTGATCTTTCCTCAGAAGTATATGTGAGCCTGGTAGAGCAGGTTGATGGGGCAAAAACACAAAGGCAATGCAAGGCAGGCAATGAGTGAAGAAACCTGCATTTTGGTCCAGTCCATGAGCTGGGTCTGTGCCCCTCTGGGCACAGTGTCCTTGCTGCAGCATTACCATGGTAGTTGTCAGTGCAGTCCAAGATGTTGCCTTGAAATGCAGAAATATCCTGTAAGAGAATTAGAAATCTGTCATGAGTGTTCTTAGAGACTGATATGTTTTGGATGCCAATGTCCCTGGGTGTGGGGCGTGTATGTTCTGTGCCTGTGGAATGTGCCCTTCAGATGTCGGTGCCAATTACCAATAGGGAGGTCCTGAGCTCTAGCTGGTTTGGTATGGTTTGGTAAGATAGGAGGCTGAATATTACTGATGGAATGTTGGGCCATTAACAAGGTGTTTAAAAAGCAATAATTCCCTTTTAATTGGCAACTCGCCACTGCTCAGTGAGAAACTCATTACTTTGCTCGTCAAAAGCAGAAAAGATGGCAGAAGGCATTCTGACATTAAGATGGACTTCATCAGACTCCTCATGTGATTATGCCAAAAATCTGACCACAGCCCATATTGCTCAGGCCCCAATAAGATTCTGCCCCATACATCTTCTGATCTAAAAAACACTGGAAAAGTTGGGAAAGGAGTCCAATATCTTTCTACGCAAACATTGACAAGATGCCTACAGGTGCCCTGAAGAAAATGCTGTTGATACATGAAAAGGTATTGGAGACAATGATGTTTCTTTAGAAATGTTACGTAGATGTCAGTCTATGCCTCTAGGGACAAATTATACAGTCAAGGTATCCACATATAACTTCCACTGATTAGATAAAGACACAGATTTTCAAAATTCTGCTTCTGCAAAGCTGCTTGATGAATCCATGCTGCGGTTTTCTTTTACATCTAAATTAAAAAGTGATTGGGGTTTGTGTTTTTCTGCTCTGTCTTTCTTTTTAATTAAATAAACCTTTCTCTCCGTATATATAAAAGATGCTGAAATATTGATCCAATTATGTAGTTCAAATAAGCACAAAAATACTCATAAATTCACCTACATTTAATCAGTGTGGCTCATTTAGTACCATTCTAACCTTCTGATTGGACACCAAGGACCTAGTTGCCCTAGTGCAGTCTGAAGACAAAACGTTGCTTGAAATGCTGTTCTCTTTATAGCTAGAGTTGCATCTAATGAAGATTATATCTGTCAGTTCAAGAAAATATTATGAAATCCCATGTAGATATTCATAACATTTGAGAATTAGCTTTAGACTCTTATGGAAATAAAACTTATAAAGAAGCAAACAAAATAAAATCATACTGAAGATGAGTCTTCTGATATTTCAAATCTTCAGCTGGCCAATAAAAGGTGTCACTTCTGTCATAAAAGGTCTCTCAGGATTCAGGTAATTTATTTGCACCAGTTTTCTCACCTTCTTTGCTGATGCTATGGAATATTCTGTGCCATGGCCCTTCGATACCTTGCCAAAGTGGTGATTGTGCATCCAGCTAATGAGGGCTGTCAGGTATTTGATGGCCGTAGGCATTAACAATTCATCCCAATTAGTTCCCTATCACTCTCTCTCACACACACACATGCTCACACACGCACCACACTCTCTCATTATATTTGGCAACGGTTCTGAACGTGTTATGTTCGTGTTACATCAGTTCCATTTAAAATGGCACATTGATTGTGAGTGGAGACAAGGAGTTCTACTTTAGCTTTTGGAAAGAGCAAATGTATCTGTACAAGCTCCGTAAGATCCTACTCAGTAAGTCGGACCAAATGTACTTTTACTTACATCGTCATGCATTAAAACTTCTTGTTATCTAAAGTCAGCTCCTGCAGATACTCTACAAAAGTGCATTCTCTACCACTACTCACTAAATAGGCCCTAGACAAAGTAAAGGCGAAGGACAACTTGTGGTAATGAACTACCTCAAACAACCCTTAAGAAGCATCACATATAGGTAGAGGTGGCAAATACCATGTGGTACCGGTTGTGGCCATCTGGGGAAATACCACAACACATACAAGCTCACATTCTGTAGCAGGATTTATTCATTAATGATCATGGATGAAACTATAGCTGGGACACTTAGACACATAATGGAGGTGCACATGGTATCTTTTTGTTTTGTTCATTCATAGGATGTGGGCATCGCTGCTGCCCCAGCATTTATTGCCTGTCCCTTGCTGCCCTTCAGAAGTTTGTGATGAGCTGCCTTATTTGACAGCTGCAGTCCACATGCACAATATATTGCCCTCTTGATCCATTATGACAGCCTTACCTACATGATTTTAATTTGTGGATACAATCCCCATGTTTGCATAAAAAAAATTACTCCACCCTACCCCAACCTATCATCTCTTGCACCCTCCTGTTTGCAGGATCTCATCTTCTGCGCTATCTCTCTGTCACACTGAATGCAAAGTTTAACCTTACTCTTACAATCTCTCCCTCAACCAATCCTCATCCTGAAGAAGGGTAATACCCAAAACGTTGACTTCTCCTTTCCTCCAGATGCTACCTGGCTTGTTGTGTTTTATCAGCCTCCTGTTTGTCTACATCTCTGCTTTGCTGTTTGCCTTTAAAAGCCTTTTATAAAAACCCATCTCTAGGAGTAAATATTTGCTTGCTTCCCTGAACTGCTCCACTAGAGGCACAAGATCAGTTCCTTTCTTCCTCCTTGAAATGTCCTTCGGGCATTTTCTACATTGAAGACCCCATATAAATGGAAATTGTTGCTTTTAAATTACATTGCAATTTACCATCCTCGACATATGAGAATACGCTTTACCATTTTACTTTCCCATGGGAAATATAAACCGGTATGCTTTTCTCATAAATGGTCTCTTTGTTGATACAAATTAAAATTTTACTTCTAATCCTCCACAATAGTCCATGAGGAAGTAATGTTTACACCAGCATTTCCCCACTCAAATCTTGCCCATTATTACAATAAACAACCTTGCTTGTGAACCTACTTACAGATCAGACCAAATATCATCTGGCTAGTCCCCTACTAGCGGTACCCAGTGGCGGAGTGGGTCAGTACATTGAGTGAGTGTTCAGTGGGGGCAGCAACTGAAGCACCACAGTTGAACCCTAAATTAGGAAAGGGGAAAAGTTTTCAACGATCTCAGTTCCCAATGATTATTCAATGCTCATGTGTGGCTGTCCCATTGTAAACAGGAGCGGGCTCATTTTAACATCTTACACGTTTGGGCACCTCACCACCAAGCTCATACATGAAGACAAAGTCAGAAGTCACATGACACCAGGTTATAGTCCAACAGGTTTGCTTAAAATCACATTATGGTCTTATGGTCTATCTGCCCTCCAACACAATTCCAACCTTTTAGGTAGGAAGTAGATAAAAAAAACTATATATATTCCAGTGGTTTAATTCATATAATCAGGGATTCTACATTACAATTTGGCACAAAGTTTTGTTTGTGAGCTCAATTACAACTGATAGTACCACAATGGTAAGTTTCCCCTTGAAATACTTGATCATCCTGGAATGAATAATTGAGGCTTGTTGCAAAATTAGAATGGAAACATTGAACACAGAGAACGAAGAGACAGTATTGATTCCAACACCAGCCTCAAAGCATTTCTAAATAAAAAGAGCTTTGATCATTTTCAACACTTATTACAAAGTGTGAAAGACTCTTTATTTTTCTTTAGGTCACCATAACAGGGCTCCACTTAGGAGTTCAACATTTGAATTTCAAAACATTCTTTAGCAATCTCCACTGATAGCACAGTGAGTAAAATGAACTCCCTGATGTGAAGCTGAGTCATACGGTGCAAAGTAACAAGATCGATGCACAGTTAATACTGAACTATGATCTTAGTCAGGTTGTAACAATTGACCTGAACTCTCCAATAATTGGGAGAGGACAAAAAAAAAATCAGTCTTCCAACAGAAGGTGAAATGTTGTGGACATCAAATGAAAACTGGATTCAATTCAACTGCTGATGGAAAAATGCATTTGTACATTCTATATTCTGACTTGCTATAATCACGTGACTTTTGAAGTAGTTAATTTCAGTTTATGCAGAAGCTGTTAAAACCCTTGATATGAAACATAGTGCCAGAAGCTTGCAGTGGTCAGCACTGCTGCCTCACAGTGCGGGGACCTGGGTTCAATTCCACTCATGGGCAGCTGTCTGTGTGGAGTTTGCACATTCTTCCAGGGTCTGCGTGGGTTTCCTCCGGATACACTGGTTTCCTCCCACAGTCCAAAGATGTGCAGTTAGGTGGATTGGCCATGCTAAATTGCCGGTAGTGTTCAGGGATGAGTAGCTTAGAGAGGATCGATCTGGGTGGAATGCTCCAAGGGTCGGCGTGGACTTGTTGGGCCGAAGGGCCTGTTTCCACACTGTAGGGATTCTATGATTTTAAATTGTGTAGATTTTCAGAGCTGTTATGGAGCCAGCTATTCTAGGAAACAACAAGAAAGAACTAGAACAGCTGTTAGCAATTTTGATTTACCAGCTGAGTTAGAATGGCTGTGAATTTTGCAGTTCCTCTTTGGAAATGTTAAGACATATAAGACATAATTAGAACATTGTTCAGTCTCAATAGGAAATATTGAATAGTTTCAAAGTTAAATAAGAAATCTGAACAAACAAAAGTAGAAACTCTGTTATCAGTGATGGGGTAAGAGGACTACACGTTGTATTTGCACCCTAGACCTCTCTCTAGAACAGAAAAGTTGAACTGGAGAACTCTGAAGGCCCTAAAGGCTGATTTTTAAACTTGCTATTAAAAAGTATTTGTGGAAAGGCCAACTGAAAAATCAATGCCAGACTAATGGATAGACCAATTATGAGATCGCCACAGAAAAAAGAAAACATGTCCAGTGTGGGTAAAGCAATGCTTTAGCTTCAAGAAGCTGAATTACTTTGCATACAAGTGTTTAGTTAAACAGAAAAGCAAACCTATGAAGATGGCTACTGGAATGATGTCAGATGATGCTTCTGACCACTCACTCTAAGCCATACAACAGTTTGGTGTTGTCAGGTCAAAGTTGATAAATAGTTTTTAACTCTTAGAATGATGACTACAGAAGTGAATGTGAAGTGGCAGTTAGACAACGGATGGTCACTCAACATCATGAGTTTTGCAGACATGTGCAAAATGGCTGTAGCTGGTGACCCGAGAATGAAGCACTCAGTCGTATAGTTGAGGCTCCATGATGGAACATTACTCATCCCAACAGGACAAATAAAACTGAGACCCAATGTAATGGAAAGACTGAAGATCTGCAGTTCTGTTTAATGGTTACTAGTAATAACTACATGAAACTTTTTTTTATTCATTCATGGGTCGAGGGTGTCGCCAGCTAGGTAGCATTTACTGCCCATCCCAAATTGCCCAGAGGGCAGTTAAGAGTCAACCACATTGCTGTGGGTCTGGAGTCACATGTAGGCCAGACCAGGTAAGGATGGCAGTTTCCTTCCCTAAAGGACATTAGTGAACCAGATGGGTTTTTCCAACAATCGAAAATGGATTCATGGACATCACTGGACTCTTAATTCCAGACATTTATTGAATTCAACTTCCACAATCTGCCGTTGCGGGATTCAAATCCAAGTCCCCAGAACATTAACTGGCTCTCTGGATTAACAGTCCAGAGATAATACCACTAGGTCATTGCCTCCCCTGTACTGTATAATGAAACAGAAGTGGAGTTTCCACTCTATTCCACATATCATCTCAATTCCTCAAAAGCAGGATAACTGCAAACAAATTGATGACTTTTAGAGACAAAATACATTCAGTGCAGCTCAGATTTTCATGGACCTTTGCACTATCTTCAATGATATTGTGCTAGAAACATGCCCTTCCCACAAAACTGACCATGCCCCATGATAAATTAATCACCTTCGGGAGTTTCTGCAAATTGGATTCACTTGTATGCCTTTGGGGAAGCTCAAAATTATACTGAATCTTTTGGATGACGGGTTTAAAATGTTTGCAATTTTTTTTTAATCTGCTCAAAAATGGACTCGTGCAACCTGATTTTAAGTAGCAGATAATTTTGTCTGTATTTTAAAATAATTTTCAAATCTTCAAGTTTAAAATCTTACATTTTGTTATAAACTGATTTCCGGCTGCAATCAAACTTTACCAACTTACCTAGTTACTCACCAAGTTACTCAAAAATATGCCAAGGATTATTTCCACAACTATTTTTTTCTAAAAGTTACATTCTAAAACCTTTCTGGATTTCATTGGGTCATAGCGGATTTTGCATTTGAAATTTGAATTTAAATCCAGGAAAAAAGTACTTCCCAAAACAGTTAAAATTTATATTGGAATTAGTCAGTTACACCCAAGACAGAATCTCTACTTAATTTCCTCCAGTTACATAAATGCTGTGGCTATAAGAGTGGGCCAGAGCCTGGGAACTTTGCACCAAGTAAGTCACCTCTTCACTCCAAATCTTGTTTATTATCCACAAGTACAAATCAAGAGTGGGGTGGAATACCCTGCATTTGCCTGAATGAGTACAGCTTCAACAATACCTCAGAAGCTTGACACATCAGGACAAATCAGCTCAATTGGTCAAGTCCTCATCCACCATTTTAAACATTTACTCCATCCACCACTGGTACACAATGGAAACGGCTAATTGCACTTCAGCAATTTGCCTAGTCTTATTTGACAACACCATCCAAGCCCAACCCTTGTGTTTTTGAACTTAAAAGGACAAGGGCAGGAGATGGATGTGCAAGTCATCTCTTGCAAGTTCTCCTCCAAGCTTCATGCCATTTCCAACTTCGAATTTTATCACTGCACCTTCACTGTCATGGGTCATTCCTAGAACTCCCTGTCCAACAGCACTGTGGATGTATCCGCACATGGACTTGAGCTGTTCGAGAAAGTAGGTGACTACCATGTTCTTAAGGGTCATTAGAGATGGTAGCTGCTATAGAGTGTGAGCTTGGCTGATTCTGTCTCATTCTCACTTCTGAATCAACAGTTTAAGGGTTTGATTCCAATTCCAGCACCTAAAGCAATACTTGCATTTATAAAGAAAAATACACTAAGTAAGGACTTGGATTCATATAGCACCTTTCATGACTTCAAGATGTTCCAAATCACATGCCCACCTATTAAGTTCTTTTGAAGATTTCTTTGCTTTTAGTCAATGAAGTATTATTTTTGAAGTGCAGGCATGATTGTTTTGTAGGAAAACACAGCAGCCAATTTGCTCACAGCAAGATACCAGGATGAAAAATGTGACCTTTGATTGATATTCGAATTCAAAAAATGGTGTTTGAAAGAAAAGTAAGCAGTCGAATTTTGGGAGAAATGCGTGCACTTCTTTGCAAAATGTAATTGTGACTTTAGCATCACCCAAACCGGGCCAAAGGAGTCTCAATTTAACATCTTATTCAAAAAATAGTATCACTGTCTGTTTCTGCATTAGCGTAAACAATGTACACTAGTCTGCAGGATTGGGCTAAAAAGCAGAACCATCAAGAGTCCTACCATTGTGCCAAGTGTGGAATTGCTACAGGTCCTGGCTTTTGGTGGAGACATTAAGCCAAAGTCCTTCCTGCTTGTGCAGATAAATATAAAAGATTTTTTGATATTATTCAAAGATAAGCTGAATAGGCATTCTTGTCAACATTTAAATCTCAACTGAAACAGCTTACTGGTCATTCTTCCTGTTTTCTGCTTTAGAGGTGTTAGTGTATATAATTTGGCTGCCAGAGTTGGCTACATGACGACAGTGACTGCAAGTTCAAAGTAAATCATAGACTGTGACACACTTTGGGCATTATGTGGACACGAAAGACATGACTGAAAAGTAAGTCATTTTGTTTTACTGGTGGCCCACTGACAGTAATCACATTATAACCCAGCATGGACTCAATACCCTTCGGAGCCAAGAAGAGAAAGGGGAAGAAAATTTAAACCATTCATTAAGTGCTTGTTAGCGTGACTCACCGACTTTTATACTAAGCATTATTTTAGACAGTCTAAAATCCCATTCACAGAAACATCACACACTGGAAGCAGTCCAAATATTAAAAATCTGCTCACCTCTATTTTTGATATTACTAAACTGACTGATCTGTGACTCCTTGCCTCTAATTAAGCAATATTAGACAAGTAGGATTACATTGGACTGTAATTGAGGACTGATAGCTTGACTGAGTTCACAGGTTGAAACATTCAAGCCAGCTGCCTCTCCTCAATTACAGATTACTTTACCGTCATGTGCATAATTACTCTCCAATCACAGCAGTGATGTTCATCTTTCTGTTCTAATTTTTATTTAACTTTTAACTACTGCGCTGTTGTATATCCGCTCCCCCCACCAACATTCCTGTCAGTCTTGGCTCAGTGTCAGTACTCATGTCTCTCAGTCGATAGTTTTTGGATTCCAGTTCCACGCCAAAGGCTCGCGCACATAATCTAAGCCGACACCCACACGCAGAACTGCTGAGCTGAAATTTCCCAGCCTCCTGGGTGATAGACCAGGACAGGGGGAGGACTGGGTAATATGCTGACAGAACCCATCAAGAGGCATGCCCGGCTGCCATGCTACATTGCCAAATATGGAAAACTCAGCAGTGAGGCCAGCAACCAGGAACCAATTAAACCATATCGGGGTCCAATTAAGAGCCACCTCTTGCTCCCGTTGGTATTTTGCTCGTGTCTGGAATATTCTGTCGCACCACCAGCTGGAGAGATCACCAGGTAAGCCCTTTGATCTAATGTTATCTTTAAATCCTCCTGTTAGCCACAAATGAAATCTGTACTCCTTGGGGGCAAACTTGCTGTAGAGTCCCCAGAATTTCCACACAGGGAAATTCGGATTGCTTCCATTCCAACAAAAGGCCTTGCAATTCACAGGCTAAACTGAAAGCAATCCCATACATTTTTATATTTATTGCCACGGTCAACTGGTTCGCGAGCTAGTTGAGATTCAATTCAAATGGGATTCATAGAATCACTGAATCATAGAATTAGTTCGATATAGCTCATCATGTTTGCATCGGCTCTCCAAATAAACATTTCACCCAAAGCCATTTTCTGGTGTTCTCCATCTGCACATTGTTTCTTTTCAAATTGTCTAACTCCCTTTCAATTGCCTTGATTGAACATGTCTCAGCCACACGCTCAGTTAGTGCATTCCAGATCCTAACTACTGGCTAAGTGAATAAGATTTTTCTCATATTGCTTTAAATCTGTGCATCCAGCACACGACCCAACCCCAACCCCACCACCCAACCTCCTCCCCCATTCTTTAACCTGTTATGAGTGGAAAGTTTCTTTCCATCAGATCTGACTAAGCCCCTCATGATTGTGAGTACCTCTATCAGAACCAGATGGACTATAACCCAGAGTTCTTAAGGGATAGCTGAAGAGATAGTTGAGGAGTTAGTGGTGATCTTTCAGGAATTGCTAGCATCAGGCAGGGTTCCAGAGGACTGGAAAATCACTAACGTGATACCCACACATAAAAAGGGAGTCAGGCAAAAGCCAGAAAATTACAGGCCGATTAGCCTAACTTCAGTCGTGGGTAAGATTTTGGAGTCCATTGTGAAGGATGAGATTTCTGAATACTTGGAAGTGCTTGGTAAAATAGGTCAAAGTCAGCATGGTTTCATCAAGGGGAGGTCATGCCTGACAAATCTGTTAGAATTATTTGAGGAAGTAACGAGCAGGTTAGACCAAGGAGAGCCAATGGATGTTATCGACCTGGACTTCAAGAAGGCCTTTGACAAGGTGCCGCACAGGAGGCTGCTGAATAAGATAAGGGCCCATGGTGTTGGAGGCAAGGTGCTAGCATGGATAGAAGATTGGCTGTTGGGCAGAAAGCAGAGAGTGGGGGTAAAAGGGTCTTTCTCAGAATGATAGGCTGTGTCTAGTGGTATTCCACAGGTGTCAGTGTTGGGACCACAACGTTTCACTTTATACATTAATGATCTAAATGAAGGAACAGAGGGTATTCTGGCTAACTTGGCAGAAGACACAAAAATAGTTGGAGAGATAGGTAATATTGAGGAGGTGGGGAGGCGTCAGAAGGATTTGGACAGGTTAAGACAGTGGGCAAAGAAGTGGCAGATGAAATACACCGTGGCAAAGTGTGAGGTCATGCACTTTGGTAAGAAGAACAGAGGCACAGACTATTTTCTAAATGGGGAGGAAATTCAGAAATCTGAAGTGCAAAGAGACTTGGGAGTTCTAGTCCAGGATTCTCTCAAAGTAAACTTGCAGGTTGAGTCAGTAGTTAGGAAGGCAAATGCAATGTTGGTATTTATTTCGAGAGGACTTGAATATAAAAGCAGGGATGTACTTCTGAGGCTTTATAAGGCTCTGGTCAGGCCACATTTGGAGTATTGTGCACAGTTTTGGGCACCATATCTCAGGAAGGATGTACTGGCCCTGGAGCGGGTTCAGAGGAGGTTCATGAGAATGGTGCCAGGAATGAAAAGCTTAACATATGAGGAACGTTTGAGGTCTCTGGGTCTATACTCGATGGAATTTAGAAGAATGAGGGGGGTTCTAATTGAAACTTACAAAATACTGAATAGCCTGGGCAGAGTGGATGTTGGGAAGATGTTCCCGTTGGTAGGAGAGTCTAGGACCCGAGGGCACAGCCTTAGAGTAAAGGGAAGACCTTTTAGAACTGAGATAAGGAGAAACTTCTTCAGCCAGAGAGTGGTGAATCTATGGAATTCACTGCCACAGAATACTGTAGAGGCCAGGTCATTAAGTATATTTAAGACAGAGATAGATAGGTTCTTGATTGTCAAGGGGATCAAGGGTTAGGGGGAGAAAGCAGGAGAATGGGGTTGAGAATCTTATCAGTGATGATTGAATGGCGGAGCAGACTCGGCAGGCTTCATGGCCTAATTTCTGCTCCTGTGTTTTATGGTCTAACTATGTATTCGCTTCATTCATTGCCACAAGGGAAAATAAACAGCTGCAGGAAATTTCTAGCATTTATTGCAGCCTGAGAACTCCCCTTCAACTCCAATTTCACCACTTACATCCAATATCAGATGGCAAATGCTTTTCCAGCGAGTTATGATCTAAGTAACTTTTTGATACTTCTCTTTGGCATTTGGCTCAAACCAGCAATGCAAACAGTCCCTGTTTTGTTACCCACACAACACTTGGCATTTCAAATTTACAGATACATTTGGCTGGATTCATTTTGATGCACAATCGATAGATTTTTAAGGCATTGATTTCATGAATAAACAATCAGACAATGAACATTCAATAAACTCAGACAAAGAGAGAAGTTGAGCATTGTGAGAAGTAGTGACATAGAGTGCCTGCACTATTAACAAGTGGCTCCAATTGTCAAGCAAAATGCCAAAACATGTCTATTTGTTTTAGAAATTTCAAAGAACTTTGGAATATTTTGGCTGAATTATTGCACCAGCATGAAATAACATTAGGAGTGTCCACTGCCACAAATTCATATTTACCCTGTGTACTTGCCAAAGAAAATATAATTAAAGGGCATTGTCATCATCTTAATATGTTCTAGACAATTCAGAACACATAAGATTATCTGCTATACCTTTGCATTCAGTGACTCTATTTTATTGATGGCATTTCTTGGATTTGCCTGCAGAAATTCACCAAAAATCCTCAGACAGCACCTTTCAAACCTGCAATCACTTCCATCTCGAAGGACAAGTGCAGCAAATATATGGGAACATCGCCACCTTCAAGTTCCCCTCTGAGCCACTCACCTTCCTGATTTGGAAATATATCGCCGTTCCTTCACTGTCGCTGGGTTAAAATCCTGGAATTCCCTCCCTATTAGCATTGTGGGTCAACCCACAGCAGGAGGACTGCAGCGGTTCAAGAAGGCAGCTCATCACCACCTTCTCAAGGGCAACTAGGGATGGGCAGGAAATGCTGGCCCAGGCAGTGACACCCACATCCCACAAATGAATACATTAAAAAAAAGTTATATTTATACATTTCCATGAGGCTAAAGTGCATGCGTCACACTAATTGAACAGAAATGATCAATTTGATTCAACATGATAAACTCTTTTTATCACTATAGTATTATTCACATCTTCAGAATTCCATGTCCAGAGAATAAGATTCCTCAACAAGCTCTATCTGTTGGATCACCATCAATACTTTCACACAGGTTGCCTCATAAAAAGGACTCCAGTCCTTCTGCCATACCCACCACTGCCTCCAGATTTAGAGCCCAGCTGTCCACCAGTCCAAATGCTGCCAAGCTATAACCCTTCACTGCTACTGTGTGTGAGGAATTATCCCAGAGATGGCTGATATGGGCAAGTGAGCACCCATTTTGCTGACAGGGACTTGGAATTCCTGGTGGACAGGAGGGCATTACACTTCCCTCGGGTCAGCCAGAGGACACAATGGCACCAGATGCTGTCAATCTAGTCCCAGGTTTCTACCTGGGTCAGTGCAGGGTCTGCAGTCCAAAGGAGTACTCAGCAATTAATTTTTTTTTCCTTTATTCATTCAGGGGATGAGGGCGTCACGGGCTAGGCCAGTATTTATTGCCCAGACAGCAGTTAAGAGTCAACCACATTGCTGTGGGTCTGGAGTCACCGTAGGCCAGACCAGACAAGGATGGCAGATTTCCTTCCCTCAAGGTACTAGTGAACCAGATGGGTTTTTTTGACAATGGATTCACGGTCATCATGAGAGTCTTAATTCCAGATATTTATTGAATTCAAATTCTATCGTCTGCTGTGGCTGGATTCAAACCCAGGTCCCTAGAACATTATCTGGGTCTCTGGATTAACTGTTCAGCAATAATACCACTAGGCCAGCGCCTCCCCATATTTGAATTGCCTCCCCATGAATTGAATTAACTTTATTGTCACAGCACAGTGAAAAGTTTACAAGTCGCCACTTATGGCACCACCTTAGGTACGAAGGTACCTCGGTATAGTAACTTAAGTTCTTAGGAAACAAAAATTGAAAAGTAAAGCAATAAAAAGTCCAGCATTGCAGATGATAAGAATAAATTAGAAAATAGAGAAATAAAAGGTTCAGAACAATAGTCCTTCCAACCCAATCCACACCAGACCTTGACTCCAGACTGGGCCAGGCTTCACCTCAAGGCTCTCAAGGCCAGGAGTCTGCTCTGGAATCGCCTCGAAATCGGACATCCATGCTGATGCCATGCCAGGGCCGAAAGAATACCAAGGGCCACTGAAGGACCACCACGTACTACCGAAAGACCACTATACTGGTTTGCTGGGAGGCCATCACACCAGCCCAGGAGGCCACGATTTCAGGCCAAGAGGATGACTCGTCGGGTCTGTGTTGAGGCCGGGATTCCGAGTCCACGCTGAGGCAGGGAGTCTGAGCCTGTGGTCAGGCAGGGAGTCCAAGCCCGCACTGAGGGTGGGAGTCTGAGTCCATGCTGAGGGAGGGAGTCCGAGCCCACGATGAAGGAGGGAGGCCGAGCCCGCACTGAGGGAGAGAGGCTGAGCCCATGCTGAGGGAGGGCGTCCGAGCCCACGATGAAGGAGGGAGGCCGAGCCCGCACTGAGGGAG
>NC_063360.1:24736634-24753146 GCF_021869965.1 Rhincodon typus | reverse complement strand
GTCCGAGCCCACGATGAAGGAGGGAGGCCGAGCCCGCACTGAGGGAGGGAGGCCGAGCCCACACTGAGGGAGGGAGGCCGAGCCCGCACTGAGGGACGGAGTTCGAGGCTGAGAAGAAAGAAAAGAGGAAGAAGGTTAATGGTCCCCTGCAGACTGCAAAGTTAAGAGCCACCATCCTCTCTCAGCTACCTCACACTCACTCTAGCTCTGCTAATGCACCCGTTTCCTACCAGCTTTCATGGTAGGTCTAACATTCTTCCTATTACATTCAGCATCTTCCTATCGCCCACCCTCATTCCCTCAGACCTCTAACCCCCATGCCCTCTGTTCTTGGGGCACCTCAGCACAGTTCCCTCACGTGAACCACCATTAACAGCTGTGCCAGCCCCTTTCATCTTATTCAATCCCTGCCCTTATCTCCTTCCAAGAGAAAACAGCCCATGAAAGGGCAGAGTAGGGAAAGACTGACATTCATCTGCCTACCCCCTACAAGGAGAGAGTCCTTGTTATATCAGGAGAGGACCCCGATTGCTCATGTGGTGATTCCGAGACGTCTCAGAAGGGTCTAGGCCCAAAACGTCACCTTTCCTGCTCCTCTGATGCTGCTTGGCCTGCTGTGTTCATCCAGCTCTACACCTTGTTATCTCAGATTCATTGTAATCTGCTGCATTATTTACTACTAATGCATTTACCCCTATTTCACTAATCATTCACTCTCGTGTTCTCTGCAGGCACCAGCAGCACTGACAATGCACCTGCCTGGAGAGAACAACCTACCTAGCCATCAACTCCTCCTCCGTCTCTGGGGATAAAGAAATAAATCTGATTGGAAGCATTGGTAAGGCTCTCATCTGCACTTGTGTCTGCTTAAATACTGACACTTCTTTAACTCGATACATTACATTGGTTGATGTTGGGAGCACAATCTTGTGAGAACATTACTGGCATATTCTCTACAGTTGGTTGAGGAAGAAACAGCCCAGGTCACTTGCACTGAGAAGACTACCAAAGATCAGGCATGTGCTGAACCTAAGGCAGGAGAGGACCCGATGGTGTTAGCCATTAAAAAATTAAATGAGAAAAAAAACTGCAGATGCTATAATCCAAGGTAGACAAGCAGGAGGCTGGAAGAACACAGCAAGCCAAAAATGGGACAATAAAGCTAATTCAATTCATTGCTGGGTACTCCTTTGGACTGCAGACCCTGCACTGACCCAGGTAGAAACCTCAGAGTAGATTGACAGCATCTGGTGCCATCATGTCCTCTGGCTGACCTGAGAGAAGTGTAACGCCCTCCTGTCCACCAGGAATTCCAGGTCCCTGTCAGCAAAATGAGTGTTCACTTGCCCATATTAGCCATCTCTGGGGTAATTCCTCACACACTGTAACAGTGAAGGGCTATTGCTAGCTTGGCAGCATTTGAACTGGTGGAGAGTTGGGCTCTAAATCTGGAGGCAGTAGGGGGTATGGCAGAAGAACTGGAGTCCTGAAGAAGGGTAATACCCAAAACATTGATTTCTCCTTTCTTCCAGATAGTATCTGGCTTGCAGTGTTCTTCTAGCCTCCTGTGTGTCTACAAAAAATTAAATGAATCAGACCTAGGATCAGTAGGAAACCGGTCATGTCCACCAATAATGTTCATACAATGCTGGTTCTGGCCTATGTGGATGCTTTTTCCCTTCTTTACCACAGAAGACTGTGTTGAGGCCATGTGGTAAGTATATTCATACAGTCATACAGCACAGACACAGATCCTTTAGTCCAACCAGTCCATGCCGACCATAATCCCAAACCGAACTAGCCCTACCTGCCTACACTTGGCCCTGATCCCTCTGACCATTTCTTATTCATGTACTTACCCAAATGTCTTTTAAACATTGTAACATCACTTCCTCTGGAAGTTCATTCCAAACAAATATCTCTCCCATCTCCTGAGGTTCAACAGAAGGATGAGCTTCTTTGATCTTTAAGCGGCCCTCTCTAGTTGCTCTCTTGCTCTTAATATACTTGTAGAATATCTAGGAATTATCCTTAACCTTATCTGCCAAGGCAATTTAATATACCCTCTTGGCCTTTCTGATCTCCCCCTTAACAATGCCCCTACACTCGTAGTAGGATGGATATCTAACAACAATGAGTCAAAATAGAAATGGGAGATCAAGGGCTTGGCGACATGGTGCAATGAGAGCAACCTCTCTCTCATCGTCGGCAAAGCTAAAAAACTGATCATTGACTTCAGAAAGAAAGGAGGAGTACACGCCCCCATCTACATCAATGGAACTGGGGTTGAGAGGGTGGAAAGCGTCAGGTTCCTTGGAATGACAATAACCGACAACCTGAGTTGGACTTCCCATGTAGATGCAACAGTTAAGAAGGCACAACAATGCCTCTTCTTCCTCAGGTGACTCAGGAAGTTTGGCATGTCCATGAAGTCCCTCACCAACCTCTATAGATGCACCATTGAAAACATACTGTCTGGGTGCATAACGGCCCGGTATGGTAACTGCTCTGCCCGGGACCGGAAAAAATTACAGAAGGTGGTGTGCACAGCCCAGACCATCACAGAAGCCAACCTTCCATCCATGGACTCCATTTACATAGTTCGCTGCTGCAGAAAGGCAGCCAACATCATCAAAGACCCATTGCAGCCTGGTAATGATCTCCTACAGCCTCTTCCATCAGGCGGAAGATACAGAAGCCTGAACACATGCACCAGCAGGTTCAGGAACAGCTTCTTCCCGGCTGTTATTAGACTGAAGAATGGACTCTCTAGCCTCAAATATTGCTGATCTTGCTAACATTGAACTCGCCTAGCGCACGCCCTGTGCAATGTAACCTATATGCCTCTGAGATTTTTTACATCCTCTGATCTGTATATCCTTGCTTACTATGATCTGCCTGTACTACTCATAAACAAGGCTTTTCACTGTAGTCCGGTACATGTGTCAATAAATCAGTCAATCAATCAAACAATCAAACATTCTTTATACTATTGAAGAGATTCATTTGAACCCAGTTGTCTATATCTAATATATGATTCTTTCTTACAATGCTCCAGTTGATGCCATTTTAACTGGAGCTACTGGAATGACACCAGGGAGGCTACCCTCCCTTAGTGACACACAATGTTAGAGCTCAGTCTGAAGACTTACTATTCCTTCCTTAGTATCCATTCTAGTGTAAACCATTATCCTGTTTAAATGTTGGTGTGTCAGGTGTTGTGAAGCTTTCCAACAGTTTGTACCTCTCACTTCTATTGCACATCAGGAAAAGCAAAGGATGAATAAAAGGAGTCAGTGGAATAATCATAGAATTTTACAGTATAGAAGGAGGTCATTTGTCCCATCATATCTGTTATAGGTGTTTTATTTGTCTGAGCTCTACTTGTAAGCAATGTGAATCCCTTCAAGGGATAATGCATTAATCAATTGTTTATACATTACAGATTAAAGACATCTATAATCACAAGATTCTGCATGTCAATTTCATGCAGTGACCATATATGTCAAAAAAACGTCCTGGTTACAAGTAAAGGTGACAATGACATTGATCATTACAAATTAATCCTAGTGATCTATGTGAAGCAGAAGTAATCACGGGCAACCTATGAAGAGTCCTTTGCATTCCACAAACACATTCCAAAGTCTCACAGGCTACACAAGGGTACAGAGTTGCTGTCCTCACACATTGAACTGTAAGTATTTCACCACGTGCTGTTACATGCAATGCTGCCTTTCTTGGATCATGTTGGAGATGAGGCAATCTTCTAAGAATGAAGATAAGGATATTGAGAGGGAGGAACAACATCTTCAGCATGATAGAGCATACAGCATTGGGCACAAGAAGAAACTTTTTTGATACTTGAATGCAATAAATCTGAGTTCAATGCAATTATGGCTGATTGACTACACATTTTTTTGCTGCTTGATAGGCTAGAAGTCCCTGTTCAGTCCGAAAAGAAATGTAGCTTTTCAATTTTTTTTTTCTTTGCTTTACCTGTTGTTTAATAAAAGTTAAATTTATAAATGTTTGAGGCTTTACAACATCTGATGAAAAGTGACAAGATATTACTCTGGACTTTGGGGAAGAGTAGCACACCTTCAGACAGGGTTCATGCCTTAAATAGTGTTAAGAATGAGTAATCTCTGTGGCTTCATTCTTATACCTGCAGCTTAAATGATCCTTGGTCAGACAGGTGATAGCACTTTATTGATGATCAAGAGTAGATTGATGGGATGGCATTTGGCCACGTTAGGTTTGTCCTGCTTTTCATGTACAAGACATACTTGGAGAATTTTTCACATTGTCAGGTAGATGTCAGAGTTGTAGCTATACTAGAACAGCTTGACTAAGGGATCAGCAAGTTCTGGAGCACAAGTCTTCAATATTAATGTTGGAATGTTGTCAGGGCCCATAACCTTTCCTGTATCCAGTACCTCCACTCATTTCTTGATATCATTCTTGATGGAGTAAATTGAGTTGGTTGAAAACTGGTATCTGAGGATGATGGTGAATGCTTCAACTTTATGTTTTTGCACTGAAGTGCTGAGGATGGAGATTTTGTGGAGCCTCCTCCTCCAGTGAGTTGTAAAGTACAGCTTAGATCTGATCCATTGTTTTGTTATCGCTTGGCTCTGACTATCACTTGCTGCTTATGCTGTTTGGCACGCAAGTAGTCCTGTTTTGTAGATTTACCAAGTTGACACCTCAATTTTAGATAAGCCTGGTGCTGCTCTTGGCATGTCATCCTGCACTTATCATTGAACCAAGTTTGATCTCCTGGCTTGACGGTAATGGTAGTGGGAGAAATGCTGGACAATGAGGTTGCAGATTGTATTGGAGTATGATTCTGCTGCTGTTGATGGTCCACAGCATCTCATGGATACCCGGTCTTGAGTTGCTAGATCTGTTCAAAGTCTGTCCCATTTAACATGGTGACAGTGCCAGACAACCCAATCTAAGGTATTATCAATCTGAGGACTGATAATCAGCCTTCGAGGCCGTCCAGAAGTATTAAAACGAGAGTCAAGGCCCGATGTAGGGCAATAACGTTAGTTAGTTAAGGTCTGTCTGGGCTTACAGTGCATTGCTCATTCTATCCCCAAGTTCAAGCTCAAATCAATTTCTAGGCTATTAATCCCAAGGCTATGCCACTGAAAACTTCCTGGCCTCTCTCTTATCTGGTTTAAAAAAAATTGTTTTCTTCCACCACACTGATGATTTCCAATTTCTTTCAGTTGCAGTAGACAGAGGAATTGAATCTAAATGTTTCTGGGTATGCCATGTAATAATATACTTTCCACAAAACTACTTGAGGAAAAGTCAAGGCCATTGCTTTAAATAAAAATTACTGTTGAGCACATAACCATTTAACAATGATATAGCAATGGATATTTGTAGTCTGTTACCACTTAGGAGAACACCTTTCATTTAAATGTGCTTTTATGAATACCTCATAACTTTAAACATCCCATTTAATGTAAAAGGCACGCATGCTCATTCCAACGTTATCTTCACTCAAAAGGCTGTTGAACCAGTCGAAGGATCATACATTTTGAAACTGTTTATACACTGGAGCTTTAAACTCCTGTTAAATAAATGTAATTTAATACATAAATCAGATTTTCTATCAAGCTGCACAATTCCCAGGGCATTTAACAAAGTGCTGTGTTCTTTGTCATTCACAATAATACTATGAGCTCCCTGCTGGGTCTCTATTTACTTACACTTTTTAGTGATTTACAGGCATGGTGCTGCTGATGGATGTCAGTCTTCTATTCCCTTAAGGGACAACAATGATGTCAGATGCACATAGCCGACTCTCCAAGGCACATATTCCTGAGTGCTATGTTACTTGGATAAACATTTTTTTAAGTGAAAGAAGCAATTTATACTTCACATATTAATCTTATCATTGATTCCACTTCATAGCAATAATATAACAAAGATATATTCAAAGTAAAAATCCCTCCTTTTAGCAGGGTTTCCATCCCCCTTCTATTATCCCATTTTTAAGCTTTACCATAACATTTGTCTCCCTTAAGGTGGGGAACAGCAAATCATTGGAGCTTCTAACTTCCTGGAATTAGTTATGTGCCATTTGTCACTTATCCTGCTTCCTATTCAGCTTTGATGAGCTTAAAAGTTCAGCAAGATTAAAGGCGTCGTCAATGGCTCTCTGTTAAAGCTCAATTAATCGAAAAAAAGGATCTATGCGGATTTTTAAGCATTCAGACCATAGAGATCCTAGTTTTGACATCTGAGTTGACTGTTATCAGTGGGATTACAATTGACCTAAATGCCAATCGAAAGGGAAATAGACATGATAAATTCAATCCCCGTATAATATTTCTGGTGGAGGCCATACTATGTGGTCATCAGGTGAGAGTATGATTAATTCAGTTTTGGTGGACCTTGTTGTGAAATTGATTGGTGACTTAGGTATATGCATGATGTGTGGGCCATTTGTGGGCAAAATCTTTTCTACTATAATTTATGTGATTTTTTTTGTATCTGGTATTGTGAATGTAGATTAATTTTGTTTGTTCTCACGTTGTAAGCATTGTTGGTAAGGCCAGACTTTGTCCCCCGTCCTTAACTGCTCTTTAGTAGGTGTAGTGAGCCATCTGTAATAACTTCTTAGGCGTTTTGGCAGGCAGTTAAGACTCACCCATATCGGTGTGGATCTGAAGTTGTATGTAGGCCAGGCCAGTAATGATGGTAAGTTCCACTGCTCAACACCCTACCGCCACCCCCTGCAATGGACTTAGTGAATCAAATGTGTTTGCATGACAATCTCATTGATTATTGATCATTAGTAATGAGAGTAGCATTTTATTTAGCATATAACTATTGATCAATTGAACTCTGGCTGCTGCTGTGGTGTGATTTGAACTCATATCTCCAAAGCATTAGCGTAAACCTCTGAGATTAAAATCCACTACAACACGCTATCTGCCAGAATATTGTAATCTACCATAACATACAATGCAATCCAACATTACAGTCCACTAAAACATATAACACTACACGTTACAATTCAGCACAACAATACAATTTACTGCAACATACAATGCAACGCAACATTACAATCCACTACTTACAAATAATGGAATTCTACACTATTATCTATTACAACATACAATTTGGCAAAGAATACTGATAAGCCAGAAGATTGGGAAAGTTTGAAAACCTCACAAAAGATTACCAAAAAGTTAATAAAGAGGGAGAAAATAACTTTGAGGCTAAACTAGCAACTAATATCAAGACTGACAACAACAACTTCATTAAATAAATAAAAAGGAAGAGAGGGGCTGAAATGAACAAAGGCCCTTTAGACAATAAGGCTGAAGAACTAACAGTAAGGAAACAGAAAATGACAGAGGAGTTGGAGAAATATATTGTATCAGCTTTCATGGTAGAAGACGACTAATATAATTCCAAACATTCTAAATAATCAAGAGGCAAAAAGGTTGTGGGGGAGGGGATGAAATAAATACGAGAACTACCTCGGGAGAAAGATTTCTAAGGAAAGTAATGAAACTAAAGGTCAGTATGTCTCCTGGACATGATGGGTTGTTTCCTCGGATATTAAAGGAAGTAACTCCAAAGATAACAGATGCACTGATAGTAATCTTCCAAAAGTCACAGACTGTTGGGAAATTGCTAAAGCAAAACACCATTTCCAAAAAGGAAGGAGAACGAAAAAAAGGTAAATATAGGCTAGTTAGCTTAACATCTGATACTGAGAAAATGTTACAGTTTATCATAAAAGATGTAATAGCTGAAAAGTTTAGAATACATAATATGACCAAGTAGAGTCAGCATGACTTCATGAAGGGAAATTAAGCCTGAACAAATTTAATAGAGTTCTTTGAAGAGGTCATAAGCAGGATAGATGTCATATACTTGGATTTTCAGAAGACATTTTATAAGCACAACACATTAAGCTACTTAATAAGAGCCCACAATGTTGGGGTAATGTATTAGTATGAATAGACGACTGGATAACTAAAGAAGACAGAGAATTGGGTTAAAGGGGGAGTTTTCAGGATGGGATCCTATAACTAATGGAGTGCCATAGGGATCAGTGCTAGGGCCACAATTATTTACGGTATATATAAATGACATGGATGAGGAAAGTGAATGTACTATAGCCAAGTTTGCAAATGATACAAAAATAGGTAGGAAAACAAATTGTGAGGGTGACACAAAGAGCCTCCAGAGCGACTTAGGTCGGTTAAGTGAGTGGGCAAAATTTGGCGGGAACAAACTGTGAGAAGATGTGAAGTTATGCACTTTGGCAGGAAGAATGGAGAAATTGAATATACTTAAATGGGAAAAGACTGCAGAAAGTTGCAGCACAAAAGGATTTGGGAGTCCTCATGCATAAATCATGAAAAAGCTGGTATCTGAGTTCAACAGGTCATAGGGAACATTAATTGAATGTTAGCCTTTATTTCAAAGGAAATGAAATATAAAACAGGGTGGTCTTGATAAAACTAAAAATGGGCACAACTATACTGGACCACACCAAGACTATTGTCAACAGTTTTGGCCTTCTTATCGAAAGGAAGGATATATTGGCATTCGAAGCAGTGTAGAGAAAGTTGACCGGGTCAATCCTAAATATGAAGAGATTTTTTATGAATAGGTTACGCCTGTACTTGCTGGAATTTGGAAGAATGAGATGCAAGCTTATTAAAACATATATGATTCTTAGGGGGCTTGACAGGGTAGACACTGAGAGCTGTTTGCCTTGGGCATAGGGCATAATCTCAGTGTAAAGAGTCATTTAGTTAAGGATGAGAAGGAATTTCTTCTCAGACGTTAGTGAATCTATAGAATTCTTTACCACAGAGGGCTGTAAAGGTGGATCTTAAGTATGCTTAAGATAGACGCATTTTTAATCAGTAAGGGAATCAGTTACGTGGATAAGGCTGGAAAGTGAAGTTGAGGCTTATCAGATCAGCCATGACCTCATTGAATGGCAGAGCAGACTAGATGGGCCAAATGGTCTACTTCTGCCTCTATGTCTGGTGGTTTTAAAACTATTACCACTGTACTGTCATTCCCCATAAGATGCAGTGAGTGATAAAACAATTTTAGAACAACACAGTTGTGTCTTGAATACAGTTTTGCTTCGATACCTTGCAGAATGTTACTGGACAACAATAAATTATCAATATCAGTCCATGGTCCCTGTCATGAAGAACATTTCATCACGGGATAAACTCCAGGGCACAGTATTTTGACACACAACATTTTATCCCACATCCTGATTCATAACCACTAACTCCCCCAGTAGCCAAGTGCTTTTTGAAAAACAGCCAAGGTACAGACATCTGTCTTTGAATGAATGAGAACCTAAAGCTATACTATTAAGGCCTGTCAGAGCCACTTGCCTTAACAATGGTGCCTCTGATTTCGTACAATATTTCATTGGTTCTGATACTAGATATAAACTTGTGCATGCCTCTGGAAGATTGGTGCTGGCCACTAAATCAGAATACACCCTACCTAAGTGCAGAAAGTATTTCTTTGAATTAACTATCTGCACACTTGCACCTTATACCAATTATATAAACTTATATTCAAACTATAAAACATTTTAATTTAGCTGCAGTGTACATAGGAACTTTGGTATGTTAACTAAGTCATGGAAATACTAATCTCTAAAATTAAATCACTTATGATATAAACTTTTTAAAAAGCTATTTAGTTTCAAATTGGTGTCAAAACACAGTGAGCTACAATCACATTTAATCTCTGTCCATTGCATTGAAGTAAAAGACACACTAGCAAATTATATCACCATTTCACCCTGCTGCAAGGAGTTAATTGTGGATTGTATTTTGTATTAATTTTTATCTGGAGTTATTGATAAAATGTTCCCGCTATTTTTGAAACAACAGCTAATCCACACTGTGTAAATACTGTGAAGGAGTTGCTGCCTGGATCATGTACCACCACAGATGTATAATATGTAGAGAGATTATTTTGGGATTTGCAAAGACCTTTATTGAAGAAATATGCTAGATCCATTCAGTTCTTTTTTCTCCGTCTTTTTATTATTATTTGTCGTTACATGGTTATTTTCTGTAATGCCTCTGCATTAATTAGTATTATCTTTCTTTTGTCAATTTTCCTCCCTGCTCTCCTAAAGGTGTTTTTGTACGTTGGTGTGCAACTTTGCAAGTACCAATCTCCACATTAAGTGTCTTCTCCAAGAGTCTGCTAGTCATCAGCAAACACTATCCATAAATATTAGCAGTAAAGGATGCCACAGTCAGGCATACTCCTAGTGCAGAATTTTTTCAGGATCTGAGTGATGTGGGCAATAATGAGATGTGTGACAGAATTGGACATGAAATGCAACAAGGTCCATCTCAACACCTGGATCATCTTGCACCATCTTTTATGCTTCTCACATGCAACGTGCCAAGATTGTCAGTAGACAGCAATGAGATGTTAACTGCCATGGATCATTGCTTGTTAAACACCTTAACTGTATAACTCACCTCGTTAATATTCAGCATTCTATTTTACCAAACCCATCAAACAAGGTCAAAGCCGAGAAAACTCAACAAGTGAACCAGAACAGGTACCAGTGGATTCAGCTTGATGCATGTTCCAAATGACCTCAGTTTTGGAAAACAGGGACAAATATCTTAAGGCACGTTTCATCGGCACTGGCCACATGCATGCCATGTCCACAAACATGGGCATCCAACATGCGTTGGTCTTTAAAATCCCCTTCAGAATATCTCCAATCCATTTAAAGTATGCCTGTGCAGGACAATACTTCACCTCAGGCTGCACAGGCAATTCTCATTGTAATGCTGCTACAAGGTCACTGTGCACTCAGGGACAAACACCCAACTCATGCACTGGACCAGGCTCTTCACTAAGTCTCATTATCATTCACTCATTCTGAGCCTGCCTGAATGCTCACAGCTTCCCAGCCTTGCATTGCCTTCCCTTTTCATACTTTTTCCCCACTCAGCCAGAGAGTGCAGGCTCATATCACTGCTGTCTTGCCATGCCAATGAATGCAGACACAAAGCTGGGAAGCTTGCCATCGTTGTCAGCAGGCCTCAATCAAGTGAAGGGGGAGAACTTCCATTCAAGGTCCTGACAAAATGTATCAAAGCAGTGTCTGATACCCATCCAGGCTCTCCTCTGGGTGGTTGGAATCAGGATGCTCTCTTCATAAGGCATGAGAGGTTGAATGAAGGGCAGCCCACCACCCACTTTGAGTCTTTCTGCCCTATTGTGGACTGTTTTCCTCTTTGAATGAGAGAGACACAGTAAAACAGGAGACAGAAATGATTAGCACTGCTATTACTATTGGAACAGGTAGAGAGGTGTGCCAAACAAGAGAGTAGGCAGTACAAATGGCATGCAGGCATAGTGGTGTTTGGGGTTGAGGTGGATAAGAGTGCGTGAGGGAAGATGCTATGGGCAATAGTGAGCATGACAGATTGTGGACCTTAGTGGGAGGTGGGTGTAGATGCTGATATAGAGTGAGTATGAGGTATCAGAAGAGGGTGGTCCTTACACTGATGGCATGCAGAAGGATATTGAACCTCTTCTTACGTTGCCGGCATTCCTCCAGATGGCTAAGACTGCTTTGAACCAGGCGCAAAACTCAGATCGAGCGGATGTTGTGGTCTCCCCTGCTGATTCTTGGGGAAGTGCAAGTTCTATCTGTGTACCGTCCCATCCGACAGAAAGCCGAGACTCTGCCAGCAAAGCACTCTGCCCGTTTTCCCTCTCTGCCAAATCTAGGGCAAATGTCAGGAGCTGTGCACGGCAGCTCTGCACTATTAGTGCTTGTCCAGATGCCCACTGGGTTTTTTAAGATGGCGTGGGTGCAGACGATGCCAATGAATAGCTGTTGTGTGGTGATTTGGTTTGAGAAATCTACATAGTAAGTTGGAGTGGAAATTGGACATGAGAGACACCATAGGGATGGGGTAGGTAATTAATGAAGCAGAGACAACAAGGTGCAGGGCTGGACGAACACAGCAGGCCAAGCAGCATCACAGGAGCAGAGAGGCTGACGTTTCGGGCCTAGACCCTTCATCAGAAAAGGGGGAGGGGAAGGGAGTTCCGAAATAAATAGGGAGAGAGTGGGAGGCAGATAGAAGAGGGATAGAGGAGAGGATAGGTGGAGAGGAAACAAACAGGTCGAAGAGGCGGGGATGGAGCCAGTAAAGGTGAGTGTAGGTGGGGAGTTAGGAAGGGGATAGGTCAGTCCAGGGAGGACGGACAGGTCAAGGGGGCGGGATGAGGTTGGTCGATAGGAGATGGAGGTGCGGCTTGAGGTGGGAGGAGGGGATAGGTGGGAGGAAGAACAGGTTAGGGAGGCAGGGACAAGCTGGACTGGTTTTGGGATGCGGTAGGGGGAGGGGAGATTTTGAAACTTGTGAAATCCACATTGATTCCGGAGGGACAACTCTCTCCGTAACTCCCTTGTCCGCTCCACACTCCCCTCCAGCTCCACCACACCCAGCACTTTTCCCTGCATCCGCAGGAAGTGCTACACCTGCCCCCATACCTCCTCCCTCACCCCCATCCCAGGCCCCAAGAAGACTTTCCACATCAAGCAGACGTTCACCTGCACATCTGCCAATGTGGTATACTGCATCCGCTGTACCCGGTGTGGCTTCCTCTACATCGGGGAAACCAAGCGGAGGCTCGGGGACCGCTTTGCAGAACACCTACGCTCGGTTCGCAATAAACAACTGCACCTCCCAGTCGCGAACCATTTCAACTCCCCCTCCCATTCCTCAGACGACGTGTCCATCCTGGGCCTCCTGCAGTGCCACAACGATGCCACCCGAAGGTTGCAGGAACAGCAACTCATATTCCGCTTGGGAACCCTGCAGCCCAATGGTATCAACGTGGATTTCACAAGTTTCAAAATCTCCCCTCCCCCTACCGCATCCCAAAACCAGTCCAGCTCGTCCCTGCCTCCCTAACCTGTTCTTCCTCCCACCTATCCCCTCCTCCCACCTCAAGCCGCACCTCCATCTCCTACCGACCAACCTCATCCCGCCCCCTTGACCTGTCCGTCCTCCCTGGACTGACCTATCCCCTTCCTAACTCCCTACCTACACTCACCTTTACTGGCTCCATCCCTGCCTCTTTGACCTGTCTGTCTCCTCTCCACCTATCCTCTTCTCTATCCCTCTTCTATCCGCCTCCCACTCTCTCCCTATTTATTTCAGAACCCCCTTCCCCTCCCCCTTTTCTGATGAAGGGTCTAGGCCCAAAACGTCAGCCTCTCTGCTCCTGTGATGCTGCTTGGCCTGCTGTGTTCGTCCAGCCCTGCACCTTGTTGTCTCGGATTCTCCAGCATCTGCAGTTCCTACTATCTCTGAATTAATGAAGCAAGTTTGGTAAGACAAGGTGAGAGATTTTATTGGCAAAAAATCCTCCAAAAAACTCAATGCAACTTGGTCTTTGCCAAGAACTTGTAAAATTCAGCGTCTTGACTGGCATGCTACTCATTTCCAACAGGATTTGCTGGATAGTGATCAGGACAGCAACCTCTGCTTGATTTATCCATCCGAAAGTCAGTATTGAGAGCATATGTAAAGCTCCTATTGATATCTTGCTTAAAATCAACTTATACATCACAGTCCCAAGACTGAAACTGGGATTGAATTTTATCTGTATGGCTCAGCTATTGACTGAATCAATGTGATGAGTCACTAGGAATCTTATGGCAAACTTTAGTTAGTGAAAATCATCCATTATAACTAAACTTTCCTCTAGTTCAGTTGAAAGCTCCATAATGATCAACAATTAATCTCTAAACCTACGTAAAATAAATGCAAATAGATGAGGAGCCAGATCCTACCCAGTGGGATCGTCCACAATGGTACCTTTGTGAAGGACAAAGGAGTTAAGACATTTTATCAATTCCTGCTCCACTCATAGATCATACAATTTCCTGTGAAGTCTTAAACGTGGGCACAAAGTGCTAACAAATGAATGATGCAAGAGCTTAATTTATACATGCAATCTTCTACATGTTGCCTGAAGTATAATTCTTTTCCCATCTATTTGCCAGAAGGTGCTGGTCAATCACTTTACCCTGATTATTTTCTTGATCTTTCCTTTGATCTGGGTGTTAGGATGTATTAGCAGCTCGAGTCTCTGCAAACATCCTTGTAAAGAGGATGCCTGGAAACACTTAAACTGCTAAATGTGGAAATCTTCCTCAACAGTACTCCACAACATTTGCTTGCAAAGTAAGAACTCTGCATTTTAAACAGCTACTTCAGCACTTAAATTAAGTCTGGCATCCCCAAAGGCCCCACTGATCAATGAACTTCCTTTGCCCGGTGGATTCCCACAGCTCCAGAAATTGGGTTTGAGTCAATTGCAAATCAATTCATCTATTGCTGTTCTTCACGTGACAAAGGTTTGTTTGCCCCATGCAATCTGGGTGCCTAAAATTATTTAGGTTTGGAGAATGGGAAAAACAACTGATATCCCACTGAGTATAGTGTTAGGTAGGGGGATATATATTGATTACTTGCTAGGTAATACCCATCATCCCGATCCCATTCTCGAGCTTAAAATCTACTTTCTTGATTTTTACCCCATCCCTGGAGGTAGTGAGAGAGGTAATGAGAAATAATGGGGAAAATTGGAATTGGAGAGAAACTCACTCTTTTTTCGCCACCTCATAATAAAGTGCATACTTGACTTTCTCAATCCGCAACTATATATGGTCAATTAATGGCCAAGTCTTGGAGAGATGGTGTCCAAGAGGCAAGGATTGGGGTTGGTGGGGAGAAGGGGCAGAGTTAGCGGAGGGCAAGGGTGATTTCTAAACACTATATCTCTGCCCTTGCCTCCAAAATCCCTCTCCCAGGACCACAGCCCAAAAAGTATAAATAGTTCTTCCCTTCTTGCTACTGAATTCCCCAAGGCTTTGACAACCAGAATTTAGTAGCTACCTGCCTCTAATTGGCCTGCAACTTCTGGTGACCCAGGCTGCCAGTTCCAAGGTATGTCTGTGATATGCCTAGAAATGCACTAAAGACTGCCCATCAGCACTAAGTGGGCTGAGCGGCCTATGAAACTGTGAGTTTTCTCGGCAATGAGGTGCCAGCTGACACACCAAACCCCACATTTTAAAAAGAGTGAATGTTTCAGTTTATCTTAACAGAAGCTCTTTTCAATTAGGTACAAAATTGAACAAGGCAACACCGTGCCTCTAGTTTAGCACAAGTGGATTTTTCACTCGTTTTCATTCAGTCTTGCAATCATGGTTTCCAATTGGAGATTGAGACTACTTTTACTCCATACAATTATATATGAGGGGCCTTAGGATGTTTCGTACAGTGGTGCTGAGGATCTTACCTTATAACCAGTTCAGTTTTGAAATAATTCAAAATATGCAACCTACTTTATACTTCTATTAATCAAAATTCCACCAATTTGTTCTAAGTTTTGACACTTCAATCAGATGTATGCTTACTATTTTTTCAATGAGTGACCTGTCAATGTCATACAAAATGACAGCAATGATTTTTCACTTGAGGTTAGCAGCAGAACCATTTGTGAATTGGGTTATTTCGACAAAAGTACAATTTAACCAGTGACTTAATCAATGGTTGTACTGCTTAAATATCAGGTGGTTATTAAGTGCCATAAAGTTTCTGGGTTCTGCCTCTGATCCACTCAGGTAACTTGTTTTCAACTGGATTAGCTCTAAGAATGACTTCAAAAGCCTGGGCTCAGAAAAAGTGGTATGAATTCAGCCAAGACTGCTTCTCTGCATGTCAAACTGAATTCTCACATCATACATTGTCGAATATTCAACGGATTCTGTGTGTTTGTGGAGGAAACAGGGTGAGACCAAAACCGTGACGCTGCTCATATTCAGGCTAGCGATACGCATTCCCCATTTTCACCTAAACGCTGCTTACATCCACCACCAAATGGATTCCGACACCCGGCAAACTGTAATGTTATCCTCCTCTCAGAAGCTGAGAAAAGATAAAGTGAGAAAGGTTAAAAATACATAAGAGCAAACCATTCTGATGAGAGGAAAATTGTTGTTGTGGTAATTGGATACATTTGAAGGAATGAATAAGTGACCACTTCATTGAATTTGGCATGAACTGTCTCTGGCCTTTAGACATTGGAATCAAATCCGAACAAAGAACAGTGTTATTAAGCCACACCAAAGCTTTTTGCCATTTCAGCTTATGATTTCTTGTGGAATAAAATCCACATTAAACCCATTCAAAATGCAGTCAGATTGGGCTTGTCCTGATCCATCTTTGGTAAACCTTCCATTAACTTAAAATAAGAGCATTTTCTTGCTTTAAAGATTCAGGGGTTTTTCATTGTACGCTATTTTCTTTCCCCCACCCCCAGGGCTTGTTGATATTTCTATTCTTCCCTCAATGAGATCTGTGTAGATGTATGTGATTCACTTAAAGAAAGACACAGTCTTGTCCAGCCTAACATGTGGAGATGTGA
>NC_063360.1:24733617-24736624 GCF_021869965.1 Rhincodon typus | reverse complement strand
AGTGGAGGTAGATGCTGTCAGGCAGGAGAGGTCTGATGTATTCATATATTCTCAAACGAGGCCAGGCAATCTGTTTCAAGAGCTTTGGTAGCTCAGGCCTAAAATAGGTTGCCAAGGTAACTCAAATATCAAGCCTTTGTTGAAACCACCCACTGTTTTAAGCATACTCTTTATATGTAATTTTTCTCTCGATGCTTCACGTAAGAACTGACTCACGTAGTAAAACAGTTTTTTTTTGCTCAGTAGATTTTTATCAAATAAGTCTAACTGCTGTGAAAGTCATTGGAAATGCATTTTGTTTTCATTCACCAAAATGTGCAGAGTTGCATGTGGCAGCTGGGCTGTTTCAAACCTTCATACATAGACACATATCCATATAAATAAATGACTTCACCCCTTCGTAGCTATGTGATACACCTATATCTAGCCACTTACCAATACAGAAAATACCTTAGAGGTATCAACAATTCTCAGTTCTTATTTCTCTTCTGTGGTCCAGCATTCTATCCAACACCACAGATCAGAAAGTTTCCCAGGTTCAATACCCTGGACATGTTAACTGCTCAAGAATTAATGGGGAAACAGAAAGCACTAATATTAACCTCAGTACTACAGGACCAAAGAGGAGAGAGCTATCGGCGAGAATTCTGGCTCCCGATCATTGTTCAGTGGTGTACAACACCTTTCAGATATGGTGCCTGTGCCAAGAATCCTGGGCTGTCCCAGCAATGGTGAGAATTCCACCTGTGGTGAGTAGGAGAACTGGGTGGGCATCGGAAGAGAGTGGTGCCATGGGAACTTGGCACAGAGTTAATAAGGAGATGATGGCCTGAGAATATTTGCCACACACTTTGCAGAAAGAAACTCTCGATGAAATTCGACACTAAGCAAAATTCTGCTTAAATTCAGCCCAAGGTCATTTTGACAATGTATCACAGGCCTAGCACTGCCTCGGACTGAAGCTGAGCATGAGAAGAAGGCAGAAAATTCATGCAGGCAGGGTACCTCCCTTCTTGATTCACCTGGTTCAGAGATGTAATTACATACCTCTAAATAGGACTTGAACTCAGGCCTCCTGGCTGAGGGGCAAGGACATTATCATTGTGCCTCATAAGCTCCTATCTTTTTCCATCATAGATATATCATACCTTTATTTTAGTTTGTTTGCATTCTCAAATTTCAAAAAAGTGTCTTTTATTTTTCCATTGCATGTTAATAGCAACAACTTGCACGGAGAGTGGAGATGGTTGGGTGAGGTCTATTGTGGCAAAAGGTATGAATATGAAAGAGTTAATCTAGGTTAAACTGAAGCTCCATCCACTCTGATACACAACCCAGGCACTGGGTGGAGCGCATCACAGTTTGGACAGATGACAGTCTTGAGCAGTTCTTTCAAAGAGGAGGATGAGGACATTGAGCAGGTTGAACATTACTTTCAGCATGACAGAGTGGTACAGCATTGAGCACAAGAAACCAGACATGACTCAATCGAAATCTGCCTCAATAAATGTGAGCAGGGTGAAGATCATGCATCGACTGTAAATTTGTTGTTGCTCAAAAGGCAAACAGCCCCTGTTTAGTCTTAGAAGGAAATGCAGTTACTTTCTGTTTGGTTTTTCTTGTTTTTTTTCCTGTTATTCAATTAAAGTTAACATTTTCAACTTTTTGATAATAGAATCTAATAGAATGTTATGTTTCATTGTAAGGAGAAATTAATACAAGAGTAGGGAGATTACACTTTGGTTACACAGGGTATTGGTGACACTACATCTGGAGGACTGTATTCGGTACTGGTCACCATACTTACAGAAGGATGTTAATGCATTGGTAAGTGTTCAAAGAAGGTTTATGCAATTAATGTCTGGAATAAGCAGATTGCTTTATGAGAAAAAGCTAAACAGGCAAGGTCAGATTTATTTTGCAATATTACTGCAATTGAACAATACAGTCGGCCTGAACTGATGAACTTTTAATTGAGCCAGTACTGGTGGCCAGTTGACACAGAACAGCCAATAGCACTGACAACTTTAATGTGAAAGAACTCTATTATATGAGGAAAAGCATGATGGAAACCATCCAACCTCTTGGAAGAGAACAGCTGCTTGAGCAGTACATGATTCTAAGGTTGGAACTGCATCATTCATCAACACAATCGTCTTTCATGAAGAACGTTCATGAAACCAAAGGTCCTCAAGATAATGTAATGGACCACCAACAACACCAGTGTCAACTGTCAACCAATTCCTCAGTGAAAGAGATTCACAAGACAAAAGATCCTCCAGAGAATAAATAAAAGAATGGTAACATCAAGGTCAATAATCCTTAAGCCAATGACCTACCGATCTTCCAAGTCTGAAACAAATAGTATTCTAGAAGAATTGTCAAGCCATTGGTTCACTTAGATTTTTGAAGCCAGAAACTTGGGGAAGAAGGGGTCGTGGTAAGTGTAATGCAATTGCTTAAACCATTGAGTACTTGGTAAACTAAAGGCAAAAGCTTTGGAAGAAGGATGTTGTATTTCATCGCGGGTATGAAAGGACTAATCTGAGCTATGGTGAAGCTCCACCCACTCTGACAGCATAGCAGTTAGGTGGAGCATCAGGCCATTTGGGCAATTGACAGATCTGGGCAGCTGAGGTAGACAGTCATTTCTTTCACTCCTCATGTTACCATTAGTGTATTGTGACCTGACTATATTTATTAACATGCAAAAACAAAACTCATTTTGTTACATAATACAAATGCCTCATCTGCTGAGACTTGTTCCATAGAATCATAGAAAAGTTACCATACAGGAAAAGGCCATTTGGACCATTGTGCCTACCCTGACTGAGGGTTAAAAAGCTTCCTATTCTAATCCCACTTTCCTTGGAGGCTATAGGATTTTGATGCAGAGCCAGGTACCTCTTAAATGAGAGACAACAAGGTGCAGGGCTGGATGAACACAGCAGGCCAAGCAGCATCATAGGAGCAGAGAGGCTGACGTTTCGGGCCTAGACCCTAACCA
>NC_063360.1:24721041-24733217 GCF_021869965.1 Rhincodon typus | reverse complement strand
ACCCTAACCCTTTTCTGATGAAGGGTCTAGGCCCGAAACGTCAGCCTCTCTGCTCCTATGATGCTGCTTGGCCTGCTGTGTTCATCCAGCCCTGCACCTTGTTGTCTCGGATTCTCCAGCATCTGCAGTTCCTACTACCTCTTAAATGAGTTGAGGCTTTTTTCTCAGTCACCAACATAGCAGTGAATTCTGGATAGCCCCCACGTTCTGGTGAAAAATGTTATTCCTCATGTCCGTGATAATCATTCTGCCAATCAGTTTTAAATTTCGCCTCTCTGCTTAAGGAAACAAGTCTGTCCTGTCTACTCCATCTCGACCCCTAATAATTACATACAACTCAATTAAGTCACCCCTCAGCATCCTCTGTTCTAAGGAAAACAACCCTAGCCCATCCAATCTTTCCTCAAAGCTGAAATTTCAAGCCTTGCCAACATTCTTTTAAATCTCCTCTGTACTCTCCCCAGAGCAATTACATTCTTCCTGCAGTGTGGCAATGACAGCTGTACACAAATTTCCAGCTGCGGCCTAACTATCACTTTCTACAGTTCCAGCACTACATCACTGCTTTTGTTTCATTCTATATCTCACCCAATAAAGGTAAGTATTCCATATGCTGTGTTTACTAACTTTCCTGAAACCTTCAAGGGCTTGTGGTTGTGCACTGCAATATCTCTCACTTCCTCTGCCCCTCTCAGTATCCTCCCATTCATTGAATATTCTCTACCATTGACTTCTCTCCCCAAACCCAAAACCTCACGGTTCTTTGGATTGAATCCCGTTTTCCATTTTTCTGTCCATTCAGCCAAACCATTGATATAATTCTGGAGCTGATATTTATCGTTCATCCTTCACCACAAGCTAATAGAAAGCCTCTGGACTGGCATAGGATAAAGGTCTAGCAGCATGTTTGCACCTAAGGGACACAGACTTATTATGCCTATTACAAAACTATATTATGAAGCAAAGGGTTCACTATTATAACATTACATTTTTTTGTTACACAGCAGATGAAACAGGCAACACTGTATTAATAAGACATAGGAGCAGAAATTAGGCCATTTTGGCCCATCGAGTCTGCTCCACCATTTAATCATGGCCGATAAGTTTCTCAACCCCCATTCTCCTGCTTTCTCCCCTTGACAATCAAGGACTTATCTATCTCTTTCTTAAATATACTCAGTGACCTGGCCTCCACAGCCTTCTATGGCAATGAATTCCGTCAATTCACCACTCCCTGACTGAAGAAGTTTCTCCTTATCTCTGTTATGATGGGTCTTCCCTTTACTCTAAAGGTGTGCCCTCAAGTCCTAGTCTCTCCTGCCAATGGAAACATTTTCACAACATTCACTCTTTCCAGGCTGTTTAGTATTCTGTATGGTTCAATTTGAACACCCCTAATCCTTCTAAACTCCATCGAGTATAGACCCAGAGTACTCAAACATTCATCATATGTTAAGCTTTCATTCCTGGCACCATTCTCGTGAACTCCTCTGGACCCACTCCAGGGCCACAACATCCTTCCTGAGATGTGGGGCCCAAAACTGCGCATGATACTCCAAATGTGGCCTGACCAGAGCCTTATAAATTACATCCCTATTTTTATATTCTAGTCCTTTCAAAATAAATGCCAATATTGCATTTGGCTTCCTAACTACCGCCTCAACCTGCAAGTTTACCTTAGGAGAACCCTGGACTAGGGTTCAAATCTATTTTCACTTCAGATTTCTGAATTTTTTTCCCCTATTTAGAAAATAGTCCATGCCTCTATTCCTCTTACCAAAGTGCATGGCCTCACACTTACCCGTGTTATATTCCATCTGTCACTTCTTTGCCCACTCTCCTAACCTGTCCAAAACCTTCTGCAGCCTCCCCACCTCCTCAATATTACCTGTCCCTCCACCTATTTTTGTATCACCTTCAAACTTGGCCAGAATACCCTCTGTTTCTTCATCTAGATCATTAATGTACAAAGTGAAAAGTCGTGGTCCCAACACTGACGCCTGTGGAACACCACTAGTCATCGGCTGCCATCCTGAGAAAGACACTTTTACCCCACTCTCTGCTTTCTGCCCAACAGCCAATCTTCTATCCATACTAGCACCTTGCCTCCAACACCATGGGCCCTTATCTTACTCAGCAGCCTCCTGTTCAGCACCTTGTCAAAGGCCTTCTTGAAGTCCAGGTAGACAACCTCTATTGGCTCTCCTTGGTCTAACCTGCTCGTTACTTCCTTAAAGAATTCTTGCATATTTGTCAGGGATGACTTCCTCTTGATGAAGCTGTGCTGACTTTGCCCTATTTTACCAAGCGCTTCCAAGTATTCAGAAATCTCATCCTTCACAATGGACTCCAAAATCTTACCAATGACTGAGGTCAGGCTAATCAGCCTGTATTTTCCTGTCTTTTGCCTGACTCCCTTCTTAAACAGGGGGATCATATTAATGATTTTCCAGTCCTCTGGAACCCTCCCTGACTCCAGTGATTCCTGAAAGATCACCATTAATGCCTCAACTATCTCTTCAGCTGTCTTCTTAAGAACTCTGGGGTGTAGTCCATCAGGTCCTGATGATTTATCTATCTTCAGACCCTTCAGTTTCTCCAATGCTTTCTCCTTGGCGGTAGCCACCAAAATCTCCTCTGCACCCCCCCAACTCTTTTGAATTTTTGGGATTTTACTCACGTCTTCCACTGCGAAGACTGATGAAAAGTATTTATTCAGTTCCTCAGTCTTTTCTTTGTATTCTACAACCTGATCTGAGAATGCAAAGCTCCATTGATGTTGTATGAGCGGTTAATTAACTGGCCAGGTTCTAAGCACCAGCTCCCCACTATCAATGACTTCTTATCATGTTTAAGTATTGACAAAATTCCCTTGTCAAAAATTGCAAATGTGAAAGTTGGCTTGCCCTCGGCATAGGGTTTTGAGATGTGCATAAAATATTAAAACAACACTCGCTGCAATTATAATGCTCATCCTGAACAAAAATGCTTTACCATGCTGCGAAGTGTGTAGCTTAAGTAGAGCATGAAAGAAACTTGAAATAAGAATAGAGGTCCATATGCATCATTAAAATACAAAAAATGCATTTTACTCCTCAAACTAAAACAAAATAATTTATGATACATTTATGCAAAGTAGAATTTTTAAAAATAACATGCTGTTTTGACTCTAAATTTTCAAATTTTTTTACGATAATATGAAATATTAATTCAAATAGAATATGACTAATGTTTCTCTATAATTTAAAATTGCAAATCACTATTTTTCTCCACTATTTAATAAAAAGCTTTGAAAATAACATTAAAAGATGAATATGATGAAGACAAAATGACTCATCAAAAATCTCTGCTGTCAAAAGAAACGACACAAATGTTCTTGAAACAATCATTTTCTTCAGGTAAAAAGAAGGTGAGTGTAATGTATTTCCAATCCTGTCAATGTTATTCTGTCACTGAACTTTCTCATTTAAACTTATAGTTAAGGCTCTCCTGCCTTCTTATATTTTAATGACATTTTTCTCCTGCAATACTTTAATTTTCTTATATTATTCTCTGATAAGGTGTGAGGTGAGTATCAGCATTAATTTGCCTGTTATTCAGTTTTAAAAAGTTGACTGGTTTTTAAACCAACTAAAGATGCATTCTCAGGGCACCAATCACATCTCATTTATACAAGAGAGATATTCATTTTTAATATGTTCTTACAAGCATTTTTTAACAAAAATGTGAAAATACTTGTCTCTCCATTGGAAGGCAATTTTTCGTCTTTAAAAGCTAATTTCTAAAACATCTTATTAAGGTGCAAAAAAAAAAACATGAAAGTAAATGCCTTTATTGTTTTCTCAGAATCACACTCCACTAGAATGGCAACCAGCTGCTTCAAGAAGGAGCCAAACATTTTACAAACATTGTGTGATGCGTCAGAATATTCCCATTCATTCAGTTCATTGATGGACTTGAATGGGACAGAGGATCAGGACTGGTGTTTAACGGGTGGCTGAGCCAGCAGCACATTCACACTATTGTCAAAATTACAAATTACAACAGCACCAATTTGCATCTATATAGCTCCGAAAGGCAATAAAAGGTCCCAAGTTGCTTCATAGCAGTCCTAGCAGACAAAATCTGGCTGAAGGCCTCATATGTAATGGTTCAGTGGTTAGCACTGCTGCCTCACAGGGCCAGGTACCTGGGTTTAAAAATTCCAGGTGGATTTTGCATATTCTCCCTGTGTCTGCGTGAGTTTTCTCTCGGTGCTCTGGTTTCCTCCCACAGTGCAGGTTAGGCAGACTTGCCGTGCTAAATTGCCCATAGTGTCCAGAGATTTGCAGGCTAGGTGGATTAGCCATGGGAAATTGTAGGCGTGGGGGTGGGGGCGTGGGTGGGATGCTCTTTGGAGGGTTGGTGTGGACTCATTGGGTTGAATGGCCTGCTAACGCACTGTAGGGATTCTATGAGGAGATGTTATGACAAGTGAAATTTGGTCAAGCTGTAACATTTTAAGGAATGCTGGAAAGGAGGAGAAAGTGGTAGAGAGATGGAAGTATTTATGGAAGGAGCTTAAGGGTAGACAGCTAAAGGCACAATCTACAATGGTGAAGTCATAAAAATGGACATTTCCCAATGGGACAAGATCCCGGAGGACCACAGGGCTGAAGAAGGAATAGATAAGAAGAAGAGGGGCCCTGGGGAGAATTGAACACAAGGCTGGGACAGAGATGCTGACTTAATGTCACCGGACTAGTAATCCAGATGCTCAGGCTAGCTGGTGGAATTTAAATTCAATCGGTTAAGAAATTTGGAAGTAAAAGCTCATGGTAAACATGAGATTAACAACCATCATCGTAATAACCCATCTGGTTCACTAATGTCTTTCCCTGACTTGGCTGACTCCATCTGACTCCAGATGCACAGCACTGTGGTTGACTCTTAACTGCCTTCTGAAAGAGATCTATCAAGTTCAGTGGCCATAAGAGACATAAACAACCATTGACTTGTCAGAATTCTATAAAAGAGTAAAATTTTATGTACAAAGTCCTGCTGGTTGGAGAGCTTCAGGCTAGTGTGATTGGTAAATGAGAGTCAATGTAGGTTTTTGGATTACCCGCATTTACACTAAACTTGAACATATGAAAATATTCATAAAATGATATTACAGATGCCATGCTGTTTTGCTGCATGTGTTCAGGAATTACTGTGTCTCTTTTACAGCTTCCTGTTTCTGATGAGTTTTATTGTTTTGTTACAAAATAACCCACATTTTCATCAACTCAACAGCTGAAGAATGCTACATGAATTAGTCATTAGAGACTTGAAGTGAAATTTTGATTTTTAATGTTCATTAATTCACCTCAGCACAATGGGAATCCTCAAATCACCAACAATTTTTAAACAGGTGCTTTAACCCAACATGGAAAGTAATTTTTGTATTTTATTATCAATAAAATTGATGAGAAAAGTACATGTAGCCTCAAGGACCTAATCAAATTTAAATGCAATTTATTTGAATTTATGATGAAAAGCTCTCTGATTTAAGGATACTCCCAAGTTATGGAAATTAAATTGCATTGGTCAAAGAAAGCCACACAGTCAAGCTTAAGGAGACTTCACTGGAATGAAACTGAAAAAGAATGAGTAACTGGGAATTCAAGTTAAATGGGAATTCAACCAGTAAGTCTTCTGCAACTTTAATTATAGAAAAAAAGTCAGAATCATACCTAGAAGCAATTGCCTTTAAGGAAGTTAAAATCTCCTAGTTAAAGAGGCAAATGCCTGATAATGACAGTTTCCATCAAGCACCTGAAATTCCTTGTTTGAATCAGTATTGATTACTGTCACAGCAAGTTAAGAAAGGAAGTAATTCACAAAAGCTTATTCAAAGCATGTGGTCAGAATAAAGTGCATGGTCAGAGCAAGGGAGACTTTGGTGGAGTCAAATTGAGTAACTATGAATTTGGGTCAAATGGGAATTTGGGGTAGAGGGGGAAAGAGTGGCTTTGATTCAGGTTTTCTCCAAGAAATAAAGTCTCTAGAGCAAGAGGTGAGTGAGGAAGGAAATAAAGCACAGATTGAAAGGCCAACCTGAACTAACACCAAAAGCAGCATAATATCATGAGTGCAAAGAAAGCATCTGATTGGTGATTAGGTTTAGTGAGCATTTCCAGCCTTCAAAGTGAATGGTGTGTAATTAGTTTCTGTTTAGGCCTTGAGATATTTCTTCTCTCTTTCTCTATGAAATATCTTGTTAAGTTTTCATGTGTTAGAAAAGAGAGGTCAAACCTCTCTGATAAATAAAATCAAAACACAAGCCCCTAATCTGTTATGGGAGGGTAGAGGTCCCCTTCTAATTATTAAACTCAAAACACCCAGAGAAGCTCACCTCACCTCACCTAATCTGTTAAAAAGGAGTAGTTAAATGAAAGAAAATACCTGATATTTACTTTATAAGCAACAAGTAACAATTTATTTATTTTAACCCTAACAATGATCAAATTAACAGAACTACTAACAAATCAAGCAATTCCCCCTTAACTACTAACTATTCCCTAACTGAACAAAATTCTACTGGTATGCTGTTCTGATAAACACAAGTCCCAAATATAAACCCAAGTAATAATAAAAATAAATTAAAACTTAGACTTTCAAAAGTACAACCAGGTTAAATGTTTTAGAATGTTCCTTGCCTTCTCCACAGATCCTTCTGTCATGAATGCTTTCTCTGTGAATTCTCCTATCAGGAATCTTAGCTAGGAGTGCTGTGGTACCTTTATGAACTGTGAGAGCCAGATATTTACTCTTCAGATGGCAGTTCACTCCCACACCAATTTTCAAAAACCCTCTACTTATATACCCCCGATGACCTGTCAATTTTCCTATAATAAGTTTGGTCTGAGGTTGTAAAAACCATCAGATTTAAATTCATTTGATTTTCAATCTCTAAGTGCTATGTTTAAATTAATTGGCTGATCTTCAAGCTAGTTGCCAAGACATTAAAGCCAGCCTAAGGTTTCCAATCACACAGCCAACTGATACATGTTTCAATTTCAGAACTGTCTGCATCTCTTCAGCTGCTTACAGACACATTTTCATTTAAATCTCCAAGCTTAGAAAAGCACATCACCTCTTAAAGGGACTACGCACTCTTCTCCCCCATCATTTTTACAAACAAATTCTAACTTCCTGCCTTCTAATTCACAAGTACTCTACACAACTTCACAACACAAAATAAGTCCATACTCATTCTAAGGATAACAGATAGGTTTTAGAGCTGTGAAACAGCAGGGTCAGAAGGTCCAGGGAAGTGTATGTCCTGCGTTATGTGTGAATTCAAGGATGTACCGTGGATCCCACGCAAAAGGAACAGCAGGAAACATCATTGACTTCACATGCTTGCACTTCAGTTTTGGAGCTCGAGCAGAGGTTGCAGTCACTGTTGTACATTCGCGAAGAGGAGTACTACATGGATAGCACATATAGGGAGGTCACATGCAGATTAGAAGTGCACATGCTTTGAATGTTCTTTTACAGAAGGAAACTAGGGAGAGATGTTTTCCTGTTCATGGGCTGGATGTTTCTGCTGTACTGTCCTAACACAAAGCCAAACCCATGCTTTACTGAGTACTCCTGAACACACAGAACTGGTCCTGGTTGAAAAACCAATCAAAAATCTGTCACTGTATCCCTAGACACACATGCACATAACATACACATAACACCCTATCCCATTGCTTGAATTAGGGAACCTTGTAAATACAATGCGCAATGAATCTCAATAGTTTGTTTGTTTTTTAAAGCTTCCATATCTTCTTCCACAATCTCTCAGTTTAATGCAGTAATTTTTATCCTTTTTTTGTCCACAGTCCAGGAAATAAAAGTGGTTTTAAATACCTCCACCATGAGGAGAGATGAAACGACATTTGACAAATGCATTTCATTACAAAGTATATGCTACGTAGACAACAAAATATGAAATTTACATTTATTGATCCTCATTCATCCTGTATACAGGTATTATACAATAATTTTTATAGCTGATTTAAATCCTCAACTCATTCCATTACTTTTACATTATGGAATACATCTGTTATCTCCTATTTTTACCAGCAATGCAAAAAAAAACTTTACATTGAACCAAAGTAACAGTAAACTCCATCTGAAAACTCTTACATTTTTAATTTTAAGTTTTCAATAATGCTGGTAGACTACAGTCAGTATAGAATAAAATAGAATAGAATAGAATAGAAATTTATTGTCACGTGTTCTTTTACATGAAAAACACAGTGAAAAGTTTTATAACTCGCCCCACCGTGGTACCTAAATCTGTGACAGAACTCATACCTAGTAAGAAAAGAAAGTAAAATTAAGACAAAGTTCATCACAGTTCAGTTAAATGCTCCTGGACTCTGGGAAAGCCAATTAAGGAACAATGGAATACCCTGAAGATTCAGCTGGGACAATACCGCCATTCGGGGATGACACCACCATGCTGGGCCATTGGAACACAGGGCCAGAAGCCTCCAGTGAAGAAGACTGGGCTGAGACCATCACTCCTGGACAAAACCACCTGAAAGGCCATTGGAACACCTGGAAGCCGAAGATGAAGAAGACCTCCACATGGGGAAGAGACCTCCGGGGTGGGCAAGACCGCCACGCCAGAACAGGACCGCCACGCCAGGAGATGGCCATACCACGCTGAGAATACCACCTCTCCTCTTTGAAGTCCCCAGTCCCAGTCCGGGAAATTCTGGGCAGTTAATAACAGTTCCAAAGTCTCCCTTTCTACTGTATATTACTTCCCCTGATATTGGTTTACTTTCTTAGAAAAGTACTTCACCGGCTTGTCTATTCCCAACTCACCATTCTGTAACAAAATTGCACCTACCCTGATCATTCACATCAATTGTCATTTTAAATGGTTTAATAAAGTCAGGAGTGACTAACACTGGTGGTTCACTTATTAGGGTTGACTTCTTCTTCTTGGTACTTTGACCAGATAATATTTGCCTGTTTTCAAAACAAATTTATCAAGTTAGGCATATTTTTCTGATAAATCCCTAGTCACGAGATTCCTTTAAAAAACTCATAATTTCCCTTTTAGATTTAGGAATTGGGAATTTGATCAGTGCCTTCACTTTTGCCATTCTCGACAGTACTTGCATTGCCCTAAAATATGATCTAGGTACATTACCCTTGCTTTTGCAAGTTCATTTTTGTCTAAATTTATTATGAAGCCAACTACCTGCAATTGTTCAAGCAGACCCTGTAATTGTCTTACATGCTTTACCTATGTATTACTGTATATTACAATACTGTCAAAATAAGCTACACAGTCAGGTACTTCAGTTACTGCTTGATGCATATGACTTTGGGATGTAGCTAGGGAACTTTATAAATTCAGTGACATCACCAACATTGATATAACACATTTGATATATTTTCTAATACCCGTTCATGAGATCAGTTTTGGAAATATATGAGGCACTGCCATCCTGTTCATATAATCTTCTATCTAAATATATGGACAGGGATCTGTTTTCATGACTGCATTTAATTGTTTACAGTCTATGTAAAATCTAGATGATCCATAAGGCTTAGGAGCTAACATCACAATGAACTTCAGATGCAGTGGCTAGGTTCAATCAAGTGATTTTCTAGTGTGTTCTGAATCTCTTTTTCCACTTGTGCTTGTTTTTCTTGGCTCAACTGAGTTGTTTTATTAGCACTGAATCTCCTATACTTACATCATGTCTCACTAACATAGTACACCCAGGGGTACCATTACATATTTCCTTGTTCTCCCTAAGTAACATTACCAGATTCTCCCATTGTCTTTCCTCTACTTATGAGAACACAGTGTATAATTATTCCAGTATTTTCATACTAGCTAGTCGAGTCAGATGAGATTTGTGAACTGTCTATCTCTCAATCTGTCTCGCTCTTGTTGTCTCTGTCATCCACCACTACCTTTACCAATTGATGGATTTGCTCTTTCTCATCTTCTCCCCTATGTAGATATTGCTTTAATATATTCACATGACATAACAGATTTTTCTTCTTGATTAGAAGTAACTGCCAGATAAATCACTTTACTAACCCTTCTAACTATCTTAGAGGGATGACAGAAGTTTGCTCTCAGAAGTTCACCCTGTAAAGGCCATAATATTGATACTTCATCTCCTATTTGAAATGTTCTAGCCATAGCATGTTTGTTTAAACATCTTTGTGAAGTTTTTAAATGTCCCTGCACAACTTTACATGGTCTGTCTGTTTCTCTTAAAAACATGGAAACATGATATATCTTTGAGGGTTCATTATTGTGTTTTCAGGCTTTTCCTTAATCAATTTTAATGGATCTCTTATCTCATGACTATAGAACTGTTCAAGTAGACTAAAACCAATACATTAATTTGGGGACTCTGTGGGTGTAAATAGTAAGAAATCGAATCCTTTTTGACAAAAGTCCTTTATATCTCTCATGTACCCTATTTGCCTCACTTGTGCTCATAGCAGATTTTCACCTTCATGCTTTCTGCTTCTAATTCAGTCATTCTCATTTCGAAGAGATAACCTAGTTTCTGCTGGGTGGGTCAGGGAAAAATGGGTTTTATCCTGTCCATCATTGTTTGCAGATTGAATGGAGAGGTCTTGCTATTCTCCCCAGTACAAAAACAGTTGTAGCTCGCTGACCCATTTTAACTTGATACAATATGTGCTGGAAAAAATCAATATAAACACGTGCAACATGAAAAATATACCTTTGGTTAAAAGTGACATAATTAATTGGTCATCTGGGATGCAACAGGAAACTTCTGTATGGTTAATAATGTGTTTTTTTAAAATATTTGTCCTAGTTCTTCCAATGAACATTTCAATCAATTGGAAGTAAATATTAGATACTGAGAATTTATAGGCAGAGATCCAATAGCAAATAGATTCATGCAATAAAAATGTAAATACATGAAGTGACTAGCACAAAGGCAGTTCTGAGACTCAAATGCACCAAAATATGTTGTGGGAGCACTGCTACTCTTGAGTTAACTGAGGTGATTGTCTCAACTGAATTTTTACCACACAATTGAAAAGCTTTCATTTCTTCACAGAATCCCTACAGTGTGGAAGCAGGCATTTGAGTCATCAAGTCCACACTGGCCCTCCAAACAGCATCCCATCCAGACCCAACCCCCACTCTATCCCTGAAAAGCTGTATTTCCCATGGCTTACCCACTCAGCCCACACATCACTGGACACAATGGGCAATTTAGTATGGCCCATCCACCTAACCCGCACATCTTTGGAATGTGGGAGGAAACCGGAGCAACTAGAGGAAACCCACACAGACATGGAAAGAATGTGCAAACTCCACACGGATAGTCACCTGAGCGTGGAATTAAACCCGGATCCCTGCCAATGTGAGGCAACAGTACTATCCACTGAGCCACCATGCCACCCTTTCTTTTTTGGTGAGGCACAAAGTAAGCAGATATAACTTCAAAAGTAATGCTGCGGTCATCAAAATAAAAATCTTCTCACTGCTTGTGGAGCTTCTTACAGACTCCAACAAAGATCCATTTAAAAATAAAAAGCAAGAAGGAAAGCAATATTATGGGTATAATGGCTGCTGACTGTATATCTTTGAATTGTTTCTTCGATATAGGACTTTTTCACTTTGTAGAAGTCTTTTTCAAGGTTTTGATCAATCACCCAATTCAAAAGAAAAAGATTTGTATTTATATAAAACCTTTCATGACCACTGGATGTCTGAAAGTGTTTTCCAGCCATTTAAATACATTTGAAGTTAGTTATTGCTGTAATAGGAAACATAGCAGCTAACTTGCACATAGCAAACTTCCAGAAACAGAAATGAGGTTATAACCAGATAATCTCTTTTTGTTGTGTGATGTTAATTGAGGAATAAATTTGTCCAAACAATGGAGATAACTCCCCGACTCTTCTGTGAAATAGTGGCATTGAATTATTTACATTTAGCTGAGCAGGGAGATGGCAGCTCCAAGCCTTGGAATGCAATTAGTCAGTGCCAAATTATATTCTTTCTCTACCATGAAGAAAAATAACAGCGACTAGCTATCAAAATGCATGGCCAACTATTTTCTTTAAAGAAATGCATTGCTTATTCCATTGGGACCTGAGCTTGTGGGCGAAACTGATACTCCAGTACA
>NC_063360.1:24707547-24720541 GCF_021869965.1 Rhincodon typus | reverse complement strand
CTGTCACACTTACCTTTTACTCCAACTTTTCAAAGAAGCCTTTAAATGCTTTACTTACTGGAAAATGCAGCTGATGTCATTAGAAGAGGTTATGACTTCTACCCAGATTCTCTGCACTACTTCCACCCAGGATCCTTGCATTGAGTTGGTCCTCAAGGATTCTCCCTCAAAAGATAACTCAGAAAAATCAGAGTAAAGTAAGTTTTTTTTTGCCTAATCAAAGTCAAAAGTAGCGTTTCCAATCCTGATCCAAAGATCTGGGCCACATCTTTGAAGTCCCCTAACTGACATATTCTTATCTGTTAATAAACAGTACTAGACTGGACCTGAATATACCCTCTGACCTGAGCACCAAGATCTCCCAATCATCCCCCTCAACCCAACCTAACTCAACCAACCCCCTAACTCAACCAGCATCCCCGAACTAGTCCTGATTACCCCAACCTGACCTGCCTGCTCCCCAACTACACAATAACCAACCCTAGTGGATCTGACTAATCCCAACCTGACTACTCCTCCTGACTGCATTTGACTATCCACTCACCCACCAGTCCACTGTTAACCCTATCCCTAATCTATTCACTTGTTCATGTCACCCATTTCCCTCATCCGTGCATCCTATCCTCTCAATCATTCACCCACCTACCTACTCATCATGAATAACTTACTCACCTTACCATGTCCCTACCCATCTACCATTTACTCACACACCAACTTATTTACTTACTCATCCAACATTCACATATTCATTAATTAACATTCACCAAAGAATGGACCTTTAAACTTATCAGCATATGACAGTGACTGCCATGAAACAGAGGCATGACTTCTCACCCTCCTGACTCAACTCAGCTCTGACAGAGCTCTTTGGGGAGAAGGGGTGCTGCAAATTTCATTGACAGATGGAATGAGAGAATCTGAAAAGAAATGTGCAGCAATGCATTTCTGCTGCTCAGAGAATCCAGGCACCTGAAATAAACTTGGGACCTTCTCCTTTGTCATCCAGTAATAGTTTGAAATTTGGATATTTGCAATACAAACGTAGGAAGTCTGGCTAATTTTCTTTCTCCTCTGTCCCAGTTTTAAGTTGGTATCAATCAGATTCACACAGCCCATTGCCCACTGGACCCCCACCCCTGCATGTTGCTACAGCAACATACACTTTTACATATGCGTTGCAGCCTGGAGCTGATATTTGTGATGGTAGAAGCTCCAATTTATTCCCATAGAAAGCTCTCCCACTATTATCCCCTGCCATTGGTCTGTGTGGGAAGGACTTACAAGTTGATACTTAACATGCGGTTAGGATTGTGTTCATTGGAGTTAGAAGAATGAGGGGATGTGAATCTCCTAGATATATATAAAATTCTACCAGGATTAAACAGGATAAACGCAGGAAAAATCTGTTGATCGGGGAGTCCAGATCCAGGGAATCACAGTTTAAGGATACAAGGTAGGTCATTTAGGATTGGGATGAGGAGAAATTTCTTCATCCAGAAAGCGGTGAACCTGTGGAATTTTCTGCCACAGAAAACAATTAAGGTCAAGACATTGGATGTTTCCAAGAAGGAGCTAGATCTATTTCTAAAGGCTAAATCGATCAAAGGGTATGGGAGAAAGTGGGAACAGGGTACTGAGTGGGATGTTCAGCAATGATGATATTGAATGGCAGAGCAGGCTTGAAGCCAAATAGCCTACTCCTATTCCTATTTTCAATGTTTCTATGTTTGGTAGCATTGAGAATGCACTTTACCTGACTATCCACATGCCCTCATTGAACCAGATTTTCTGATTCAGAGGCTCCTCACTGCATAATAAGACTTCCACTAAGGAATTGTGTAATCTCAAATATCACCAAATATGTCTTTGATTCCTGCTTTCAATTTATTAATTTTCTTTTAAACTTTTTCCATTTAGAATGTAGACCATAATGCACAAATAGACTTCTCAACATCTAAACAAGATCCAACATCCTAATGATCACAGAAACAGGTCTGAAGTAATATGAGAACAGTGTGGAGGAAAGCAGTGCCAAGGAAGATTAACAGTTAAACAAAACTTCAAAGCCAGTCTCTTCAAAGTTTTAAAGAAACAGAAATTTACACCAGTTCTCCTGTGCTTCTAACTGAAAGTCACTTCAAATTTATAGTTTTGACCCAGAGGAATCAATCTCCAGCCAGGATTTTCAATTTTATCCTTTGGGAATTCAGATTCAGGATTTTGTGGCTGGATGAGAAATATTAGATATTGCTTTCTACTGCAACTCTTTGGGAGTTGAGTAGGCAGTCAAAATGTACATAGCAGTTTAGAACATTTTGTTTTGCAGCTCCCATTATTAATAATTGAGCTTCAAACTGTAAACTCCCACCACCCACAACCCTGAGAGTGATGACAGCTTGGAGTCCATTCCTTCAGGAATGATACCTTCTGTGCCTCACTCACAAATGAATGTCAATTATCCAAGCCTGGTTCTCAGCTCATCATGTCTGTGTTCAATTATAGAATGATAGCAAATAGGTTGAGACTGTTCTGCCCACAATGCCTGTGGTATTTCTTTTGGAACAGAAATGCAATTAGTTCAATTCCCTCGCCACCAGGATTACTTTTTCCTTAAATAATTATCCGTTGTGTTCATATTTTCAGGGGAAATAATAGCAAAGCAATTAGGAAAGGAAAAACAGACTGTTTCTTTCCCTTCCCTAGTCTGAAGACACAAAGTCCAATCAGATGCTGCAACTTAGTACAGATTAGGGATCAAACTTGAACTTTCTTGGTCTGTCCAATTATCACATTTCTCCATCTCTTCTCCTTTCCCAAGATTGCCAATACACAAGTGAATTTTGAAAACACTGCATCTATACATGCCTTTTCTATCAACTTGTTGAACCACATTTTCTTTCCCTGCCTTTTCATTAAACCTTTTTGGCTTGTAACAACCCAATAACATTCCATTTTGACTCTTGAATAACACATCTACACTGTTCTGTGGTGTGTTGCAGACCCCCACTCTTAGGAAACCACTGCAGCTGACTGCCTCATGTGCAGTCAATCACTGGAACCCAATACAACATGGTTCAAGGGCTATCTACTGCAACCTCGCAATAGCCAATCTGCCCAAAGGTGGCACAAATGTAGAAATTCTCCCAAGCACCAGTAACATGAAATGCAAATTCTGTGGATGAACATGCTGATTTTGCATCAGACTCTTCAGTCATCTGACGATCCACAGACAGCACGGTGGTACAGTGGTTAGCACTGCTGCCTCTCAGCACCAGGGACCTGGGTTTGATTCCACCCTCGGGTGACTGTCTGTGTGGAGTTTGCACATTCTCCCTGTGTCTGCGTGGGTTTCCTCCGGGTGCTCCGGTTTCCTCCCACAGTCCAAAGATGTGCATGCTAGGTGGATTGGCTATGGGAAATTGACTGTAGTGTTTCAGGGAGGTGTAGATTAAGGGGATGGGTCTGGGTGGGATGCTCTGAGGGTCGGTGTGGACTTGTTGGGCTGAAGGGCCTGTTTCCACACTGTAGAGATTCTAAGTTAATTACAGCCTGGACATGCTCAAATAATAAGATGTGTTTTTCTAAAATTGTTAAATGCGATGTCGGCATCACTGGCAAGGCCAGAATTTGTCTAATTGCCACTGAACTGCTTGGCTCTGTAAGCTATTTCAGAGACCAGTTAAGAGTCAACCACATCTCTATGGGGCTGAGTCTCATGTAGGCCAGGCCAGGTAAGTATGTTAGATTTCCATCATTTAAAGACATTAGTGAATCAGATTTCACAACAATCGTCAATGTTTACATGGTCACCAGCATCTGTAGAGAGAAAGCAGTGTTAATACTTTAGGTCCAGTAGATCATTTTCAGAACTAAACAATGAACTTAAAACGTTAACTCTGCTTTCTCTCCAGAGATGTGGCAAACTTACTGAGTTTTATCCAGCAACTTCTATTTTTGTTTCTGATTTCCAGCATCCACAGTTTTTTTTTGTTTACATCGTCATCATTGGACTAGTTTCTTTAAAAATTCATGATTTTTTTAAAATTCAAATTTCGCCATCTACCATATTGGGATTTAAGCCCATGACCCTAGAATATTAGCTTGTGGCACTGGATTACCAGTGTACTACTACCACCACTGGAGGAGTGAAAATTCGTTCTACAATTCTACTTCAAGTTTACATTTGTGATTTAACAATGAATTATCCCAATTTTCTTCCCTTTCTTGGAAGCATTAACTTATGCTATGTATCATGGCCACTCCTATTGAATGCCACCTATCTATTAAATCACTGTTCAATAAGTTAGTAAAATTATCGATGCTGTTGTGTAGTTGGTCTTGATTAGTTGCCTTACAATCTCACTAATCTATAACTTAATTATGGAAAACTGCACTCTTGGAGATAACGGGTCACTAGAGGAGGCAAATTTGCAAAGTACTACTACTCTCACTGAACTACAAAGGCAAGTGAAGGTCTCAGCTTTAACATTTTGAGTCATACAAGTGTTCACTTGTCTTACCAGCAGTGAGAAATTTGCATTTTGCTTTAGCATTCCTGTCAGGCATCATCAGCCAGGGTCTTGCTGTGTCCGTTGTACAATGACCCCTGCCGCATTTTTGACCATTAGGTAAGGATATTCTCGGACTATATAAAATGCAGGTTAGACTGTAGTTCTGGTTACCACATTATAGGATGGATGAGATCATGTAAGAAAGAGTACAGAATTGGGTTGTTTAGAATAGAGGAGATGGAAGGAAAATTGAATTGAGATGTACACTATCATGAAGGGCCTAGATAGGATGGACAGATAAAACTTTTTTCTCTTAACAGAGAGGTCAAATATCCACAGGAGAGATTAAGGGGAGTTGAGTGGAAATATTTTAAATCCAAAGGGTGGTAAGGGTCCAGAACACATTGCCTGGAAAAATGGTAAAGTTAAAAAGACATCCCATTTTTAAAAAATTTGAGTATTTATTTGATGCGCTGAAATCTATGGGGGTACAGAATAGGCACTAGAAAATGGGATTAAGCTAGATAGCCCTTTTTCAGCTGGCACAAACATTATGGGCCAAATGGTCCCCCTTTGTACTGTTCTGTTCTTTTACCTCATTGTATCAGCTTCACAATTGTACTTTCTGAACTCATATATGTGAGTGAATCATTTGGACGAGGTGCTAAAGGCTGCCTATGCTGTACGGATGTGCATAGCAACGTGACCAGTGTCTTTGGGAGAGGAAAGGGAATATTGTTTTGGATACTGTCATGCATGAAACATTCTACAATCGCTTAAACTCAAATTGGACCATTCAGTTTGTTTATTGTACTGCAAAACCTCACAAGGCTAGCAATGAGTATTGACAATGAAAGTTGTGTATCACACAGATCAAAGAGAACAACTGGCAGCAATTTTAATATCACAGCAAATCTCGTAGAAAGGAAAAAGTGGTTGTCCCCTGAGAGAACAGGCTAAAGAGAGTTCTGGCTCTCCAGCGAGATTTGGTTTCTATTTCAGAGTTTAACCCACTCACAAACAGCTGACAATCCTGCCAGTGGTGGTTGTTCTCATTCCAGTTCCATTTTCACCAGCATGTATTAATTATTATCTTGTACACTCACCAAACCACATAAGCGTGGTGGAAGTATGATTCGGCGTGTGACTGGAGGTGATTGCTTGCTGGTGGGAGGTGTGACTGGGGGAGGAAAGGCAGCTGTGCTCATTGATTAGTTACTCCAGGGAAAGACCACCACCCACCAACTAAGAATGCCCGAGGATAGTTGAAGGGCAGGTTCAAGTCATGGTACATCAGTTGCTGACTTCAATCACTTCAGATCGTTCTCCCTCCCACCAGCCAAAATCGATCTGTCACACACATGTCACAGAGCGTGAATGCACATAAAAAGTTTTAATGGGAGTTGGGGTGGGGGGTCACAAAGATCCAACTGCAAATGTTGTTTTGTTACATCCTTTTTTAACCAGCAAGTTATTTGTCCAGCCTTAATTGTGTACCTTTAAAATAAATTATTGAACTTTCTTTCAAATTCATTTAACAGGAATGAATGTTTAATGATTAACCAAGAGATCACACTGAATGGTTGTGGAAATAATCTTGGACCAAACACCCTATAGGTTAGCTACCTCCGCAGGCTGAGATGTGAGCAACTGGAACGGATTTGATTTGTTGTATCCCATCAGCAGCAGCTCAGCCCCCAAGTTAATTAATTTTTAACTAAGCACAGAGGAGGACTTTGAAAAGCCATTGTGCAACAAGAATGGAAAATCAACCATTTCATACAAAGGAGGAGAGAGGTAGTTAATGCGAGTTTGACGACCCCAAAAAGAAAATATTTCCAATTCTTTTTGCGAGGTGGGCATCACTGGCATTCATTGCCCATCCCTAATTACCCTCAAGCTGAGTGGCTTTCTAGATATTTCAGAGGGCACTTATGAGTCAATCACATTGTTGTGGCGATGCAGTCACATGTACAGGGGTATTAAATTTGCCCCCCAAAAGGATATTTGTGAACCTGATAGGATCTTACAACATTGTCACCATAACTAAAACTGACTCCAAATTTATTAATTGAATTTAAATTCCACTGGCTGCCATAATGGGATTTGAATGCTCGCCCATACAAAATTAACCATGAACATTGTCGCTATGCTACTGCCTCTCACCAGTTGTTACCTGTGTGAAATTTGAGGTGATTTCAGGGCCTTGCTCCTTTATGATTTACTAATATTTCTTGGCCCTCGAACACACCTTGTTTTTTTTTTAATTACAGCTATTGTTGGTACTGATTGGAAAAGCTGTAGTCAGTGAAACTTGGCTTTTTATTGTTACTGCAATGTGCACAGTAGCAAGTGAGAGCTGTGTCACAATCCCTCAGCTTCCGTCTGCTGTTGTGAATAAGATTTAAGAGTCACATAACAGAACATGGCTTGGCTGGGATAGGTCTCTGATGGGAAAAGAAGGGAGGTCTCAGAAACTGATGCGGTTGGCAGAAAAGAGCCAGCAACCACACATCAGAGGCGTGGACAGGGATGTGTTGTCAACAGGAGCTGACTCAAAATGCATCCCAAGCAGTATTCTTCGCAGTAGACTGGTTAAGCAACAGCCATAATAATGTAATGACTCATTTTTGAATGTGGAAGACACAGAAATCCTCAGGCAGGCTACTTCCTTCCTAGAAGTAAACACATCTCCATTTAGATCAAAGCTGCTGCAAAACAGACAGCCCATGTAAATCATACTGTCAAATATGTAATTTATATTTATTGCAGCAAAGAAATAAACCTGATAAATATTGAACTGAAGTCCATAACTAATTAGAAATCTGTGGCCGCTATTTGTGTTTACAGTTCCAACTTACCTGATTTGAGGAAAGCAGGCCCAGCAACTTACTAAAAGTCACATCTGTGGAAGAGAAACATTGGTTGAAAATTATAGGCCCAGTGGGTGAGGTGAGAGCAAAAACAACAAATTGCAGAGACATTTCAGCTTCTAGGAGTGAGTCAAACAAGTTGGGTTCTTTCTTCACAGATACACTTTAACCAGCAACGTGCTGGAGTTCATGTCTCTCCTCCTCATATGCCCCACATTGAATGAAACTTACTGCAGTCACATGTACACCAGACCGGGATGTCAAATTTTCTCCTCAAAAAGGACATTCATAAACCAGATGGGGTCTTACAACAATCGTTTCAAAATCAAGACAAAACCGGCTGCTCCAGTTGTCAATAAAGAATTGGACTTTACTCGAATCCATGGCACATTCACTCAGACTCGAAGTTGAAACAATATCAGCCGAGTGTGGCAGAGCTGAGTGAGCTACAAGCACAGCTGTCACGTAAAGCAGCTAAAAACTGCAGTCAAAGGTCTGAGGGGGTTAGCGTTCATCTTAAAATTGCCTCTGCCCATTCTGCTGATATCATACATTGTGTGGATGGAGACAGGAGTCCTACTCTAACTCGTGGATGGACCAGATGTCTCTGTATCAGCTCTCAAAGGTCCCAGTGATCATGTCTGACCAAATTTAATTGTACTTGTTGCTATTATCTAATAAACCCTCTTGTTATTGGAACACAGGAAGAAGAGCAGGCCATTCAGGCATGCCCCCCCCGAGCCTGTCCCACCATTCAAAGAGATCATAGCTGATCTGAGGTCTAATTCCAACTACCTGCCTTTAGGCCATATCCCTTAATACTTTTGCTGAACAAGAATGATTTACCTCAGATTTAAATTAACAACAATAATTATCTAACAACAGGGCCTCTTTTGTGGATATTCAACGGTGGTGTGTCCTGTACCACTCTTAACTAGGTAGACACAACACAAAAAAAAAAGACAAAGGGTTATTAGTAGCAGCAAGCTACATCAAACACTTTTACCCAGGATCACATAGTGAGCTGGCACATATCATAAGATGCCAGGTGTGGTCATCTTGGAAAATACCTCAAAAACCTTCCTTAACATTAAGTCATTCGAGAAACAGGGAATATCAATGCTTTAAAAAAGAAAAGACTTGCCTTTTCAGAGAGCACCCTACATGAACTGTTTACAGATATTTTTAACTTCAAATGGAAAATGCTGAAAATTCTCAGCAGATCAGGCATCAGTGGTGAAGAGACGAACAGAGTAAATGTTTCAGATTGGTGACCTTATATCCAAACTGGCAAAGGTTTTAAGGATGTTAAGAAAGCAGAGGCAGGGGGGAAAAAGGCAGGGGCAATCAGAACAATTGGTGGTGTAACCATCTCTACCTCTGAGATAGAGCAAAAGGGAGGAGTGATTAAACAGCAAAGGGAATTATGGTGCAAGGCAAAAGGGAGTGGGGTAATTGTATGAACTAAGAAATAAACGATAGGTTCAGGTGAGCTGGAATTTGTAATGGTCACCAGTGCCTGGTGTACAAAAAAAATGTTGAGGAGTGCATTAGAACTGGTCTTGGGAGCATAGGGAACTATTTCAAAATTTATGAGTAGCATGAAATTTGGAAGAGTATTCATTGCTTTACGCTGAAAATGCAGCTGCTAACTTGTACATAGTACTGTCCCACAAAGAGCAATATGAAATACTGTCCCACAAACAGCAATATGAAAATGGCCAAATGATCTGTTATGGCAATGTTGCTTGAGAAATATATATTTGTCAGCCCTTTGGAAAGATCAACCCTGTTCTTCTTCAAAATAATGCCATGGGATCTCCCCTGGAGGCACCAGACAGTTTGGTATCTCATCAAAAAAGACAGAGCTTCCCTCAGTAGAGCTCACTTTTTGAGTGTATTTGAGTGAATGTTGATAAATTTTTGCTTATCAATGACATAAAGCATTATGGGGTTGTGTGGGTTAAAGGCACTGAAGTGCTCAACCAACCATGATCATATTAAATGGTAGAGCAGGTTTGATGGGCTGAATGGCCTATCACTCTTCCGATGGATTGTTAGCCTAGAACTATTGTGCTGAAGACTCTGGAGTCATATGCAAACCACAAGCCATGGACTCAATGGTAAATGTGCTACCACTTGAATATAGGATGTGTTATTAGATGTTCTGCTGTGATAATCACTTGCCCTAGTTAGTTATTGGGTAAAGTGTGTCTTGTTCTTATTATAAAATGCTGCACTTTTTTTCCCGGTTTGTTACGTAAATGCCTTGCAATGTCAGATTAACTCTATTTGTAAAATCTTACATTTGCAGATACTTCCTACCTGCAAGGCCCTTTCCAGCTATCATTTATGCCACATTTTTATATCAACTTATGGCAATACATATTCGCTTTTTAGAATGGAAACTATCTTTGTAATCATGTCACACTGCAATTATACCAGCAATGGTGAGGTAATGTCTCCCAGACAAAATTGTATTTCCTTTAAGAAATCAAACTAGCAGCAACGGTCCAGGCATAACGTCCAAAATTTCTAACAAAGCGACAGGCTGACAAAGTAGTGCCAACCTTCAAGCTGTTTCCATCAAGTAGTACCTGTATCAGGGATAACCTGCTGTACATACTTTTGTAAAAGCCAAGTTTCTAAGACAAACCTTTTTGTCAAAAAGTAGGGGTTCAACTTTTACGCAAGTAACATCTTGGAAAAGTTGAAATCCAGCCTTTCCCATCACCTCGCTATCGCAGTGTTGCCAGGCCATAGACTGTTCCCACCAAAACTTCGCACAAAAGGATCCAAAATTCTGTGCACAGACACAAGGGGCTGAACAGCCACCTTCAAAGCGCACTATTCTGTAATTTTGTCACATAGGTTTGTACCAGGGTGAGATTAACTTCAGCGGCAAATGGAGTTTAATAGAAAGAGTTCTGATTTTTTTTGACTAAAGTTACAGCATTGACCCATACACGAGGTATATGATGAATAAAAGATTATTTGGCTAGAGGTCATAGGTTGACTTGCGCCTGAGATTGATGACCATTACTTGAGTACATATGATACTATTAACTTGCAGCAGGTAGTCAAGATTAGTCAGTCCCACTTGATCTAAATACATGAAATTGGAGATACAGCAGGCCCTGTTGAGACTTTTGCAGGGACAATGTCAGACTGAAGTTTCTGAGGTGCTAGGCATAACCACCCCATTTTATCATTGTGTTCCAAATCCATTGTGATTCAAAGTAAAACTACACTCCCAATATTTCGGAATTAATTCACATTGCGTCACTTGGAGAATTGTACAAAGTTCATGACCTTCCATCCCTTCTGTTGTAGTATGATACAGTTTAAATTATTCCCTACAAAAGTTACAAACAGGATTTCTAGACAGGTAAATTCATTCTCATCAATTTTCAGTTTCTACTGGCAATAGTCTGTTTCCTAACTATAACCCCATAGCCAACATGTGTGAGCATGTGGTACATAATTCAAATCCCTCTTTAGACTACAGCTGTGAATTACGATTTGATCTGAGCTTACTGCTGTTACAAGGACAAATGCGCCATCGGAGATCAGCAAATTAACTTTCTCCAATCAGAGTTTAGATTCCCTCACCTACTTCCTCCAACCAACCAGGCTCTTCCAGGCAAGAGATTCCTCATTGACATGGGACTTGCAAGGTCCTGGCAGCTTAGGGATTAGAATTTAAAGGAAACTAAAACTGGGCAGCTGCAGTCTGCAATTGTCTTCGTGTTTGCGTTACTCTGTTTTCATCCATACTATGTTCCAAAGCAAGAGAGTTATAATGTTCCCCACTGTCATGTAGTAAAGGGGACCAGACAACCTGTGCACAGCAAGATCAAATGTAAAGCAAATAAGATAAGTGATCATGTTATCTGTAGTGGGATGCTGTTTTAGAGATAAATATCAAGCATGATAACAAAAGGACATCCTTCCTCTTCTTTCAAGAATAATATAGGTTCTTTTATGTAGACAAACAGGAGGCTGGAAGAACACAGCAAACCAGGCAGCATCCGGAGGAAAGGAACAGTCAACGTTTCAGATATTACCCTTCTTCAGGACTGGATGTGGGGGTAGGGGGAGCTGCAGATAAATTGGGTGAGGGGGGGTGGTAGATGGAGGCAGAATGGTGGTGATAGGTGGTCACTGGTAGTAGTACAATCTGGTTGGTTGATGGGAAGGATGAATCCAGTTGGTGGCTGGAAGGAAACAGAGGGGCAGAAACAGAGGATGAGAACAGACGATGAGAAACAGACAATGAGAAACAGAGAATGAGAAACAGAGAATGAGAAACAGAGGGGCAGAAACAGCAGATGAGAAACAGAGGATGAGAAACAGAGGGGGCGAAACAGTGGATGAGAAACACACGATGAGAAACAGAAGGGCACAAACCAGCACCTCCTCAGTACTGCACAGAAGTATTATTCATTGAGTAGAAAAGTGTGCTTAAACCCACTGCCTCTGGTTCAGATGGCCAAGCGTTGCTACCATTGAGTCAAACCCTACACACAAGAGGTTCCATTAGTAAGAAAATCCAGGAAGCAGAACCATATAAAGGCAATCATCCTTTAGTTTGCAGCAAAAATATTTCTAAACACTATTGTCTTGAAAGCACATTGTGAGATGTTTATGTAAAAATGTTTTTGAAATTGCTCTCCTTGAAGTGCTAAAAAAAAGCCAATTTTAAAAATAATAGAGGAATCAGTTAACAGTTTAACTGTTAAGAGTATTGTCTGCTTCTCATGACATAATTTCAGGATCCAAAGAACAGCTCAGTGTTGCCATTAAGTGCCAGAAAGAAATCTGTCATAGTGTGACAGGAACTTGCATTTATTTAGCACAATGACATAGGTCACCTTAAGACGGAATGCAAAGAAGAAGCAATACAAAACTTTCTGAAGAACCTGATGAATCAAACAATGATAGACATTATTAAACCACTTTGAACATAGTAAAAAGTCCCAAGAAGCTTCACGTGAGTCTTATTGAACAGAATTTGACATGGAGAAGAAACAATAAAAACAGATATTGGTTCAGGTGACCTACAGATAGGTAGAGAGGTAGTTTTTAAATGAGCGTCACCAAGGAGCAGAGACAGGCAGAAAATACAAAACATTAGGAAGGAATTCCAGAGTTTGGCCTCTTAGCAGCTGAAATCACACTCACTAGCAGCGGGATGTTTAAAATCAGGAATGCACAAAAAGCCTTTAAACTTCTTCGATTGCAATAAAACCCTGACGCTGATAGTGACATGTCAGACACTTCTGAGTGAGGGGTGGGGGCAATTGGAATTGCATAAGGTAGAGAAACACATGGAAGTTAACTCCAGAATTCATGATTTAAACTCAATTGCACAAATTAATTTTGACATCCAATTTTTGTGTCTCCATGCTGCATACAATGCATCGCCACATGATTTAATCTCAGCTGCACTTAAAGGGACAGTGCACAAAGGCGAGTAAGAAGACACAGAGAAAAAGAAGCATCTAGATTGAATGACATCTTGTTGGATTTACGTTTGGTGCAATCAGGCTGAAACGGAATCAGAGATAGTAGGAACTGCAGATGCTGGAGAATCCGAGACAACAAGGT
>NC_063360.1:24681047-24707047 GCF_021869965.1 Rhincodon typus | reverse complement strand
GAAAATATTTCCATCAATGAGAATTATCTCAAGAATTCTTACCTATGATACAATTAATCTACATTCTTTGCACTGATAAATCCCAGGAGATCAAGGAAGGTTGGTCGTCTAGATTTGATATATTTGAAACAAAATTAATATTCCTCCAACATGGAGTTCATATACAATAATCTGATGCTTTAATTTTTTAAAACAAAACATGAGCAAGATTGCGTAAAATTGCTAATATTTCACCTGAGGCATTACATAATGGCATAAGTATTGAATCTTATGCTTTCAGTATGGATGACATGAAACAGGAAATTAATGATTATTTTTGGAATTATGATAGAAGTATGGGGTCTATGAACGTCTCAAGTTTACTAACTTAAACAATAGTCACATGGTGTTAAGTTGATCGATGCAAAGATATTAGCTGACAATAAAAGGGGGATTTTGTAAGTATTCACCAAAGCCTGTCTTTTATTATCATGGTCTGCTGTGTTGTCATGTACCACAACATAGGAATAGATGCAGTGTTAAGAATAAATAATTTATTAAACTCAATGGTTGACATTCATTGAAAGGGCCTTAAGTATTCTTCTTGAGAGTAAGAATAGGATCTACAAACTATGAGTCCTGGCAAACAGCACACTAAGTAGAGGCAACTAAGATCTATTAACAATTTTAGTTTTTACTTTCTGGCTTTCTGCGTTTGAATTTGTAAATGGATGTTTTCAGTCGAATCAAAGATCCTAAATCCAAACACCAAGACCTATTTGGTAGTATGCAGTAATGAAACATGGACTGGAACTTTTTTGTGGCTATTAAGGTTTTAAGCAGTCCACAAAAATGGAAAATGTGGACATTCCTGATCTAAAGGCATTTCGATTTTGTTTACCTGAATTTTCTACATACATGCCAAAAGGTCTAACTGTTTATCAATGTACTGACCACACTGGAGAGATTTTCTGTTTATGTATTGTCTGGTGGAATCAAAAACTCAGGAGCTGATGTTTCTGGATGGGAATGTTGTGGGTGGTAGATAGATGGTTTACCCAGTGTTCCTAACATGCTACCCCCAACTCCATCTCCCATAAATATTTTTGCTTACCTCTGTAGGGCATTGGAAGACTACTCACCTTAGTGGAGCAAGGTGTCTAATTTAATATGCAATGTTGTGTTCAGTTGTACCATCTGACCGGCACATCATTTTAACTACGGGCTTTAGTATCATGGCCTCGAGCCTATCAACATAGCTGGCAGCAGCAAGTATCCTATGAGGAGAAATAAACTACACACATCATTTGAATAGGGGTTAAATAGAAATAAGGATGAAATTGAGTGGCATCTCTGCATTCAACAGTCAAACAGATCCAACCAAGGATTATCAGGAACCACATCAGGAAAGGTGAAGAGAAAGAAAGAGAATAAAAGAATGTAATAGCCTCAAGTCCTCATTTTTAAAAACACTTCTCGTCTTTTTTGCACAACTTGCAAAAGAGAAAATGGGAGAGAACGTGTTCCGTGTGTTTCCTTTTATTGATTTTGGCATTCATGCAGTCACACTCATACATGTACACAGGGCTGTCCACTTCACAGTGGTTCTCAATCTAAGAGCCTTGAGGTCTGTAATGACTTTTCAAGGGATCTGCAAAATAGTCATCTATGACTGTGTGGTGGCCAGAGGCTGGCGTGTTATGTGAGCTGAAAGCAGGGTGTGGCAACCACACACGCAACATGCAAATGACCTGTCTGGCCCACCTTGAAGTGAAATACTTAAAGAAGCTGGTGCGTGTATGGAACAAGCTGCCAGAGGAAGTGGTAGAGGCTAGTACAATTATAACATTTAAAAGGCATTCAGATGGGTATATGTATGGGAAGGGCCTAGAGGGATATGGGCCAAATGTTGGCAAATGGAACTAGGTCAGATTGAAATGTCTGGTCAGTGTGGATGAGTTGGACCAAAGGGTCTGTTTCCGTGCTGTATGACTCTATGACTCTAAGATCAAAGACTACCAGACATTCCCACAATTACCAAGGTTGGTGGTTTTGTATCAGGCACATGCAGCCTTGTTCCAAGAGAGGAAATTTTTTCAAAAAATCTTTTAAGCTCTTTCATGTTATAAGTATTATGTGGTATTCTATTTAGGTGAGGTACCATGATTGCTAATCAAAAAAGGCATCTAAATCTAAAAATTTGAGAAGCATTAACATTCGCTATCTTACATTTGAAGCTATCAAATCATTTACCACTTTTCAAAAACAAAATCATTTTAAACTTTTGACTGATTGGCTAAAAAAACCCACAGAATGTGGTTTCTGAAGAAGGGTCCAGACCCAAAACGTCAGCTTTCCTGCTCCTCTGATGCTGCTTGGCCTGCTGTGTTCATCCAGCTCCATACCCTGTTACCACAGAATGTCTCTTTCACATTCTATTCTTTCTATTCCACCTTGGGGTTACTTCAATTAAATCACTGTCACAGACAGAATGAATATGCTCTGATTTTGCCTGTTTTCAATTTTCAATGGAAAGAAGTGTATTTTTTCTTACCCTTGGAGTGTGTATTCAATTTAATAATTCAGCAGAAAGTTTCAATGAATTTAAAAATAAAAGTTATTTATTCTCTCACATTTATCCTGAAGTAATGAAAATGACACACTTGATCTGCCTGCAAGACACTCTTAGCTAAACTTTTAAACAGATCAAAAAAAAGTGACTTTTCAAAATTTCTTGTGACTTCACAATTTCAACGTCATTTGCAAATAAGATGTTGTGTACGTGTTGATTCCACATTCTGCATTGGAGCTTAACATTTCTGAAGCACACCAATCTAATTTGGATATGAGAAATTTTCCTAGTTCAATAGGAAATTGATAAAGACCATTAGGTTTCAATCTTCCATTGCATCCAATGTGAAACACAGATATAAGTAATCAGGAAACTCCATAATCTTTTGTGTTGGCTCATCCTTACATGATGATGTGTGAATTCCACAGATGGCTGTGATATACCCTCTCCTCTGTCCATATTTAATTAGGTATTCACCACTTTTTTGGCTTCTTTAAATTTATTTTTCACTGGAGGTTCATAATACGATGCGACTACACTAGGTGTGACATCACTATAAGTATTAGTGTTAAATCTCAGGAGGTGATTTTGGTTTTGTTTTAAAAATGCATTGTAAAGCTCAAAATGTGTGGTATATTGATGCCTATTAAATGATAGTTCTTTTTCAAATCCATGAATCCTCTAGCTGAGTGGAAAGCCTTTTATATTTTTAAAAATACATTTTAAAAATAACAAGACCTAAATGAAAATTTCCCCATTCAGAGCTGCAACGGATTTTTGTTCTCTGCAACTCATTGAGTGAACATCTGTCTCTAAATCTAGTTGAGACAACATAGTTCTTATCTACGTATTGTGGGGAAAACAAATTAATCCATTGTGGTTGAATTGGAATAACATCAGCTACTTTGTTCACTTTCAATTAAAGAAATCTTGTAGCCAAAATTCTCAAGCATTTGATTCTCACCAACCACAGGGTCACAGGTTCAAGTCCCAAGTCTACTTTGTGCTTCCTAATTAGGGGAGTTTATAGCAGGCACCTGGTTGCATTTAAAGGTGAAGAGAAAAGGTAGCCTAACCCATTTGTCCTTCATTGCATCATGGCACTTCATTTATTCTTTAACTTATTGTTGAGAAATATAATTAAATAATTGAGGCCTGTAGTGCAAGCCACAATGACCTTTGATGGGAAGAAATAGTTTGCTCATTAATGTGCACATATTGATTGTTATTCAGGACCTGAGAATATTATTTATAGTTCACTTTTTTCCTCTGGCATTTCTCAAGCTCTCGTCACCTCTTTCTTCCCTTACCTATCACCCAATTATAGTAACCCTTGTCAATAAGTACTATAACACTACTGTCAAGAGACTCGTTACAAAGTTTCCTTTTTAAGAGGATGCCATAATATATAGTATTTTTTAAAAACTAACCTGGCCCTTAAACTCACAACATTATATTACATGATAATTATGACTAATTAACCCATCCTGCCTTATACAGAAACTTAAGTAACTCCTTTGTATTAATCTGTTTGGTTCTAAAATCTTTGCTTTTACTACGCTACTTGAGAATCCATTTCATGAGTTGGTCACTCTGTTTGGGATGAATTTATTGACATCCTTCCCAAACTTGCTTTGTTCTATTAGTTTACTAAAATTATTTTCTAGATTTAATTTTTTTTCATGTTATTTACAATGGTATGTCTCATTAAGATGATATCTCAAGCATTTTGTTTTAGCAATGAACAACTAACAGTTTTCCAGTCTTTGCTCAAACCTCCAAGTCAAGGGGTTTCTTTCTAGATATAAATCTCTTTATTTCTTGTGTTTCAATGACTGTGTCTGGAAGATGCATTCAAGGTGTAGCCTGATGAGAGTACTGTACAGAAGAATCCCAATGCACTGTGAACATATAATTTGAATTTACCAAACATTATATTCTTGAATCAGAACATCCTATACTTAACCCTATTGTTTTAAAAATATCTGTGAAATGTTCAATAATCAAATCCGTGAGTTATGAATGGATTTCTGAGCCATCCAAAATGTTCAATCCCTCTCTCGTCTAATCTGAATTGACAAAGTAGTTGTACCCTTTTGTTAGTAAGTGAAACATAATTATGTTTTCACTCTCTGTCATCTATTAGAAATGTCCATTTTGATGATATTAGGAGAGAATAGCATTGGATCTAACAAATAATATCTCAAAACTCAAGCCCAAGATGACCCATAAGTGTCTAAATAAGGGACCAACAGACACTTGGGAGCCATGGAAACATCCATAAGGAGTCAACATCTGAAGAGAGAAATGGAAACTGGACAGGGAATGGCGACAAAAGACTTTTTGGAAAAGCATTCAATTCTCCCAAAAAACATACATGAAGGACCATTGGTCATTATCATGAAAATTTCCCAAACTAAGTAAATGTTCCAAGATAAACTTTGTGTGTTAACTTAACAAACACAACATTGTTACACAATCTCATTCACCAACTGGTATATTTCTTGAATGAAATTATATAATTAACCCAATAAATACTGTGATGCTTCATTAATCAAATGATTATGAAAATAATTATTGTTCACCAGAGCTGCAAATCATAACTTATTTAATATTGCTTTACCATGACCCTTACCACCCAATCATTATTATCCATGACAAAGCTCAAACAGATTTTACACATTCAAAACTCATCTACTTGCATAGCATTGAAGTCTGGATCTCATGTGCAGTGGTTCAGCTTTCTTTCAATGTTGATTTTGTTTTGCATTTTATTAAGACTCAGTTTGGTAATACCTAGTTATAAGTTGCACAGATGACAAATTAAAATTATCCAATAGGGTATTGAATTATTTATGTGAGTTTGCTGGCCAATAACAAATCATGTTTAACATCATGGATCAAACCTTAAAATTAGAGAAGTTTTTTTCTCTCTGAAGATCAGTGACCTGGGATATTTAGTGCCAGACATCAGACCAGAAGGTGTGAAATGACAGACCAGATTTTCTGAGGAGTGGCAATAATAGTCACGTTGCCAGCTGCTTCTACTTTTATCCCAATAAGACAGAGCTTCACTTTTCTGGTAAGATATTCTGAACATGTCTCCTTCAGAAATGCAGAGCATTCCTGAAATTGATAGGTTCCTCAAAGTGCAGGATAGTCTGGGAAAGTCAAACTGTGCCTCCTTTTTCTTGACAGTTGATGCTGAATTTTGTGCCTTACATATCCAGCAGCACAGACAGTTACCTTGGCAGCTCCTATGAAAGGGAAAGTATGCAAGGTAAGTGTGAGTTTAGCGTGCCAGATGGGTAATATGCCAGGAAGGTAGGGTGCCATGCCAGTGACAGACTGTTTGGGGTAGGTCAGGGCAAGGAGTATTAGTTCCAGGGAGAGGAAGGGAGACACTCCTGTCCTGCAAAGGGGAGAGGAGTTGTCAGGTTCCTGGGGAAGACCGATGACTGAGGGAGAGAAGGAGGGGTGTCAGATCCAGTGGCGGGCGAGTGTTGAGTCACCGTTTGGGTATGTGTAAGGGGTCTGGGATGTCTAGTTTGTGTATGGGGTTAAGTTGGAGTGGGGTCAGCTTCATAGTTACCCAGGAGTTAGACTAGGTTTTTAATTGTTTAACTTTTCTTAATGTAACTATTAACTACAACAAATCCTTTGAAGTTTCTGGTTTAAATAGCTACTTTTGGAGAGCGCAAGGGAATTGCACATCAGAATCTTCAACTTCACAGACAATTCCTTCAGAATCTGCCACAGAGGTGATTCCACAGGGTCCCGATGCACAATTCCCATCTAAGCTGCAGAAGCAACTGCTTGGCCATCGAAATGTCCAGATTAAGACTTACAGGGTGATTAAAGAGGGCCTAGTTAAAAACTGAATAGCAAGAAAGCGGCTTGCCTGAATGATATTTGTACAAAGATCATCAAAGTCTTGTAGTAAAATTGTTGAGTTACTATGCCACCGACACTATTGGCATTTGGCCAAAAGACACCAATTATCAAGAATTTGTGGCATTGCACAAGGCTAATGGTAACCTGATATGCAGCAAATAAGAATTATAAGCTTAATTAATTATGTTAACAAGAGAAGAAAATAAACTCCCTGCATTTTGAGAAAAGCATTCTTATTGTCTATTGATTATGCCAAAACATTTGATTTGTTCAACCACCTGAAGCTATTTGATTCACTACTATTTATGGCCTTTCTCAACATTTATATGGCTCTTTTGTGAGCTTTGGAAAGATTGTAAACCTTGAAGGCTGTGATTTGACGTTTTGCTTTAATACGTGACAATATAATCAATGCTAATGTTTTAGTGCATATTGAGGGAGTGCTGCATCCTTCAGGGAGATTAAACCAAGGCTGCAGTTGCTTGTTCTGATGTTCCGGGTTGATACTAATAATTGCATAACACTGTTTAATCAGTATCCTAACTAATGTCTTCCCCTGAACCATCACTAGCAAAAATGCATTGACTAGTCATTCATTACTAGGAGACTTTGTCATGCACAAGATCTCTGTTTTATCCATTTACTTAACAACAACCACTGGTCTTTTGAAGTGCTTTATTGCATGCGCAATGCTTTGGAACATTTCTTTAGGACATAATAAACATCACGTAACTGTAAACTTTTGTTAATTTGGATTATCAGTATGTAGTGGTAAGACAATAGTGAAGGTGCAGAGTAGCATATCATACAAAGGAGTATTCAGCAAAGGTATCTCACTTTATTTGGCTCAACTCTATAGGCAAAGATCAGGCAAGATGCAACTTGAAAAGGGACAGAGCTATCTTTAAAACACAAATAATTCACATTCTCAAGATGGAAATGATAAAAGTTTGATCAGCAACCCTGAAGTGGTAAACTCTACATTGATTGTTGAACTTAGTACATTATACTTAGCAGAATTTCTTTTAGTTAAGTGGGGAATTTTCCTCCATGATTATGCCTGATTTTGGACAGAATCACAGAAGAAATTGGGTAGAATAGTCCAGTGTTTTTGTGGACTGATTGCATGGAGTTAACCTGACTTACGGCTAAATTTTTTCAGACGAACTTACATATGAACTAGGAGAAGAGTAGGCCATGCTGAGAAAACGTAACCTGAAGAATGAAAACTAGATCTGATTTGACTGCAGTCCCCTGAAGGCCTGTAACACTGAGAATGTCTGGACTAAAACCATGCAGTCATCTCAGTGGGTGGTCTGTTAAGCCCTAAGTGTGCAACTTGTAGTCTAGTTTGTCTTTTGAATGCAGTAAAAAATTACAAAACATTCACTTCCTGGTTAAGAGCAGTATGTGGGCTCTCTTCACATGCAAGCATATGTGTTCCCTTTATGATAAAGCATATACAGAGAAGTACCAGGTTCTTATCCCTCTTCCATACAGTTTCCTTCAGTAAATTAAACGCAAGCACGGTCATGACATATGTCATCAATTTCTATGAATGAGGTGCAACTTTGTACTACAACAAGCCATCTGTATTGTATTGTAAATGTAACAAATCCCAAAGGAAATGTAGTTTGGGTGTTTCAACACTGAGATCAGTAACCAGGTGTTCAAAAGACAAGTCTCCTCTTTACCTCTGTTGAAGTTTAACAATATTTCTTATTATTTGCAATGCCTGGAGCCAGGGATAATAGAAGGAGGAGTATGACGCTAGTGTTACAGGACTAATCATTTACCAGCCCTGAACTAATGATCCAGAGCCTGAATTCAAATCCTCGAGCAGCAACAAAGGGAATTTAAATTCTTTTAATTAAATAAATCTGAAATAAAATATTAATATCATTAATGGTGACCACATGACTGGTTGATTGTTATAAAAGCCTATCTAGTTCATTAAAGTCCACTAATGTATTCCTTAACTGATCTGGTCTATGTGCGCCTCCAGACACATTGCAATATGGTAGACTCATGACTGCCCTATTAGCAAGCCACTCAGTTGCCAGCATTTTGGCAGGCTGTTCAACAATAGCAGTTATTGCACCTAAGTCTATTTCTGTCATCACCAGAAATACTTATACTTGTAGCATGGACCACTGATAGCGTTGTACTGTTGGAACACAGACCTAATAATGCACCCCTATCAACTCCAGATGTTACAGCCAATTGCACTTTCCCCACTGCTGGTCTGGATAAGATCAGTTAACTCAACATAGACCAGGCATTCTCATCTGTATGACTCATTTTAAAACATTTTAACAGTGGTCAGACCGTACATGGAGCATTGTGCAGTTTTTGAACTCACGCCATTGAAAATCTGAGAATTGTTGGTAAAGTGCAGAGAAAAGTTACGAAAACAATGAGGAGTCTAGAAAATTAAATGCAGAATCACATATGCATGAGCTTTGCGTGATGTTCCTTGCAAAAGTTCTTAATCAAACTCAAGGTTGATTCAGGATAAACCCTTTCAATGGTATGAAACTGACAAGAGGGTAAAAAAATTCATTAGATGATTTTAATCCCAAGTGGGACAAAGTACTGAATGGGGTGATCTCTGAGCTCAGTGACTTCTGTTGTTTATAGTTATATAAATGATGACGACGCAAAACACAATGCATAATAGCCAGATCACACCAACATAGGAAGTGTGATGGAGTTGCAGAAGACATCAATTAAGGAATTAATTGAACAAAATGAGAAAGTGAAAGGAATGATAACAGTTGTGATTTATCTCATGTACATGTACTATAGCAACTAAGGAGGAAACTGAAAAGGCATAAGATTCTTTGACAATATAATGCTAAATGCCTGACTAATGCAGATCAACAATCAACAGAACTAAAACAGGAATTGCTGGAAAAGCTCAGCAGATCAGGCAGTATCTATGGAGAGAAGTCAGAGTTAATGTTTTGGATTGAGTGACCCTTTCTCAGGACTTGCTTGAAACGTTAACCCTGGTTTCTCTCCATGGATGCTGCCAGACCTGCTGAGCTTTACCAGCAATTTCAGTTTTTTGTTTCTAATGTACAGCATCCACAGTTCTTTTGGCTTTTAATTAACAAAACTAGGAGGTTTTGAATAATGCAGCCATAACAATAGAATATAAGTCAGAGGAGGAACTGTTCAATCTGTATAACACTAAGGTTAGAAAATACTTTAAATAGTGAATTCATTTTGGGTCACTATGGAACAAGTGAACCTGTAGCCCAGAGAAGAATCTTGAGACTGATAGGTTAACAATGTCAGAGGTCTCAGTTTATGAAAAGATGGAATTGACTAGAGATTCTTAGCCTAGAAGAAGATGTCTGAGAGGAGACATTGCAAAAATAAATTTGCGTAGTCAGGATATAGGAAAAAATGCAGAATAATGCTTTAAATTTGTTGTAGAAGTTGAACTGGACAGAATTGTGTTTCAATGAGTAAAAGGTTCATTTGGAACCAATATACAGAAAGAGGTCATCAATAGGTATACTATACTAAAATGGGACTTCGCTCATTGGATAGGTGAGGACCAAGTAGAAATGACATTTATATCTTCATACTAATAATGCTCAGATTTATGGGATAAGCTATAGCTATTTTATTGGCTAGAACATAGACTCAATTCACAATGCTTCAGATCCAGTTTAATTTGATAAGTTCCAAGACCCCGTTCTGAGGAAGGGTCATCGGACCCGAAACGTTAACTCTGTTTTTTCCTTCACAGATGCTGCCAGATCTGCTGAGCTTTTCCAGCAACTTCTGTTTTTGTTCCAGATTCAGTTTATGACTTGATTTACAGAACAAAAAAATTAGCATCATGTTTAAACCAGGGCTACTTCCCAGACTTGCAATTGCATCGAAGGGTCTGTGTTATCTGGAGAAGATCAAAAGAAATAGTATCGGTGCCTAATGTAGCCTGAGTGGGAGATGGGAGGAAGAACTTTCATGGATGTAACTGGACGCCTGATCCACTAAGCAGATCTAATTGACAAACGACTATCAAACAGAACTGCTGATGCTTAGTACTTCCTTAATTCACCAACATAAGTTTCTGCTGGTTAGTTTATTACTAATCTCTGAATACTGCAAAGAGAAGTACAGCAATTCAAAAACAAAAAACCAGCATTCCAGAAATGTTTTGCATGAGTAATAGTGACTGAATATTGGCAGTCACACTGCAAATCACATTTCTTTTTCTGCTTTTTGCTTGTCTTGGAATTTATCAAATTATTCAAACATATCAAACAATTTATCATGTGCTGATCCGCCTACAACTCTCATGCTGATGTACCTTCACAGTATGAACTTTTACAAACATGACTGTGCACAGTGAATGTGTGACGATAGATTTCTTCATATATGGTCATTATGTTTAGATTTTGTAAGGGGAAAATTTGTGCGGGGGTAGGGAGTTGAAGGGATTATAACAACCTTACTTAAAGGGGAGAGGTGCAGCTGGACAGGAAACACTGTAGCTCATCCAACCCGCAGGCAGTAATGGGAAAGCATTTGACTGCCTGGATCTGACAGCTCTCTTCAACCACTTGGGGTCCCCCACCTGGAAAACCCAGCCCGCACGTGCTAAGGAAAGTCGCAGTGAAAAAAAAAATCAGACCCTCATTTAAATGCTATAATTACGAGCCCACGTCTCTGGAGTGAGTTAATGAAGTCACCCTGAACCCACTGCAGTTAAACTGAAAGTAATTGCACTCACAGCCAGCGTTCACATTTTCTAAAGTTAAACATCTTCCCCCATTCTCAAATTGGCTGATCTTTGCCCACCTGACCCATCAGAAGAATGTTGAAATGACCCTCTGCGCATAGTTCCCCTAACGGCTCGGTCTGATATTACATGGTGCATCATTGCCAGGCAATGCCGATGGAAATGCTGGCCCAGCCAAATGGGCTTCAATCCAATGAGATGCCTGTGTGGCAACTGCAACTCACCTGCCAGATTTACACGAGGGGCTCAAAATCGTAGAGATGATTTGGGTTTGGGCAGGGTCTCTTCCACACAATTTGGGCTCAAAAATGAAAATAGTCCATTTAAAATTGGATGCCAGGTGGGTAGAGTGCCAGCTATGCAGACATAGAGTATCACCTAGTGAGGGGGTGGGTTGAAAGGTGTGTAAGATGCCTGGTGGGAAGTGTCGGGTGCCAGGTGGGTAAGAGACCAGTTTGGAACGGGGACCAAGTAAATGGATGTAGTGATTAGAGTAGGTTGGGCTGGGTGGGAGATATCGGGTCTGACGGGGTGTTGTTGGTGGGTGGTCCAGTCCGGCCTGGTCCAATGGGTGTGGGGGTGAGGAGGTTTTAAAGGGTCGGGTCAGGTCAGGAGTTAGACTGCATATTTGATCATCCAGCTTCTCCGGAGTAAGTATTTTACTGAATTCCATTGGAACCCTCCAAATTAAATGAAGACTTCTGACAGTTCCAAGCGTAGAGGAATTGCCCAGCCAAATCTTCAATTTCTCTAGGTAATTGCATGAGAATTTGCTACAATATGGATTCTGCAGCATCCCCTGTGCAATTCCCATCTATACCAGAATAACAGCTGTCTGGCCATCTGAGAATCCAGGTCAAGAATTTTCTAGTCTATACTCAAGTAGGAGTAAGGGTAAAATAAAAGCAAAGGATCCAAGTTCCATTTTGTTCGGATGCATCTGAGGTGCTCTGGCCCTTGAGATGCCCATCCTGCACATTGTGGGATATCACCCACAGCTCCTGCTGGTCTGGGTGGCCATTTGTGCAGCCGCTGCCTCCAGCTGCAGCAACTTGAGCTCGGGATTTTAGAGGGTCAGCAGTGTCTGGTGTATAGCAGTGCATTCCTGAGGCTGAGAGTTTCATGGATAGCTTGTGTCAGAACATGGCCATCCTACAGCTAAAGGAAGTGCAGTAAGAGAAGGAATGGGTGACCACCAGAAGAAGGGGGCCAGTTAGGTAGTAAGGAAATCCCCAAATGCATCTCACTTGCTAACCTGTTTTGCGGCCTCAGAAACTAGTGTGAGTGACGGGTCGTCTGTAGAGACCAGACTGAGCCAAGGCCACAGCACTGTGGGTGGTCCAACTGCATGGAGCAGCAGGGAAGGGAGTCGAAGAAGGGTGGAAGGACAATTGTGTCAGGATATTCAGTGAAGAGAGAAGACAGGCACTTTTGCAGCCATAGATGTGCCTCCCAGGTGCCAGGATCAAGCATGTGGCAGAACAGCTGCACAGCATTCTAAAGGGTAGGGTGAATAGCTCGGGTCATTGTCCATGTTGGGACCAATGGAAGAAAGTAAATAAGACCCGGAAAGCATATTTCATCAAATTAGATAATCCCAGTGCCATGCAATAGTGAGATTAATGTGTGGCTGGAGAGATGGTGCAAGAGCGAGGTCTTTAGATTTCCAAGGCACTGGGATCATTTCTGACAGAGTCACACACTAATACGATATCAAAGCTATGGTCAAGATTTGGCTGAAAGATAGGCAGGATTGGCAGCTCGACATTCCCGGTTATAAGCAGCATTCCCTCTAATTTTCTTACCAACTGTATGGGCTGCTGAGGTCAGTGCACAGCAGCGCTTCCTGAAATTCCCTGAGCACTGTCATGCAGCTTAGAGACATGTTGGTGCAAGGTACTCAGATGAAATATACAGGGGAACAGAGAGGACAGAGTTACAATATTGATCAAGGAATCAATTGTTGTGGTGAAGAGGGATGATGATCTTGGCAGGATCATCAAATGAGGCCATATGGGTTGAAGCAAAAAGACAAACATACTATTGGGGGTGTACTATGGGCCCCAAACACTCAGGGAGAAGTAAAAGATCAAATATATAATCACATTTCAGAGAAGTGAAAGTACTAAACAAGTAATAATAGGAGATTTTAATTATCCAAATATTAATTGGGATAATTTGAGTGTGTAAGGCAGGGAAGGAACACAATTCTTACATTGCTTCCATGACAAATTCTTAAACTAGTGCCTAGAAGGAGCAACAAGAGAAAGAGAAAGTTCTAGACCTGCTATTCAGAAATGAACTCAGGCATGTGGAAGACCTATCAGTAGGGGAGTATTTTGGAGATTGTGACCATTACTCAGTTAAATTTAGGAGAGTTACGAGAAAAAACTTCTAACCTGGAGAAAGGCCAATTTTACTACGATGCAATATGATTGCCAAGTGGACTAGGAGCTTCTACTTGCAGATAAAACTATGTCGAAGCAGTGAGAGGTATTCAAGGAAGAAACAGTAGGAGTACAAGACAGATATGGTCCCATAAAGACAAAGGGTGGGACCAAAATTTGAGAACACCAGATGTTAAGGGACATAAAGGTTACGATTAAGAAAAAACAAGAAGTTTATGACAGTTACCAGGGGCTCCATATTGCGAAAGCCCTAAAGGAGTGTAAAACAAGGAGGATTGTCAAAAGGAAATTAGCAAAGCAAAATGAATACATGAGAAAGCATTTGTGGGTAGAGTAAAGGAAAATTCAAATGTTTCTTTCAAAAATATATTTAAAGATCAAGTTAATAACTAGTGAAAAAGTAAGGACCATTAAGGATCAAAGAGGTAAACTGTGTGTGGACCTAAAAGACATGGGCACAGTCCTCAACTTTGTGTGGGTCTTCATGATGGAAAACGACAGCACAGGTATAGATACCAGGGTGGAGGACTGTGAAATATTAGGAGAAATTAAAGTAGAAAGGCTGTATTAGCAGATTTGGCAGCCTTAAAAGTGGATAAATCCATAGGTGGAATGAGTTATGTCCCAAGCTTTGAGGGAGGCAAGGGAGGAGATATCAGGTATGCTAGCAGCAAATTTTCAAACCCTCACTGGCTGCAGGTGAGGTGCCAGAGGACTGGATGACCGCTAGCATTGTCCCATTATTTACAAAGCGCAAAAGGGGTAGACCAGGAAATTACAGGCCAATCAGTCTAACCTGGTTGTTCAAGATATTATTGAAAAGAATTCTGAGACACAGCGTTTATCTGCACTTGGAGAGACATGGATTAGTCAGGGATATTCAGCATGGTTTTGACAAGGCAGCTTTGTTAAAGATTGCATTTCCCAGAGTATAGTTGCTGGAGTGAATCCAATTAAAGCACAAAATTTTCATGGCTTCCCTGCAGGTGCTGACATTTTGACTTGAGGTTATAAACAACAGAATAAGATTTGGAAGTCTGCATCCAAAAACAATTGAAAGCTACCTTTACAGATGGATAAGTTCTCTCATCTGAAGCAGACCTTGCCAAACCTGCCTCAGTGTGACCATTAAGTTATACTAACAGCAGAAGTTGTGCAATGCACACAGTTTATTTGCCAAAAGCTGGTTCCCAATACAGGTTTCTCATCAACATTAACATAAATCTGAGTGGTGTAAATCACCCTTTTGGTTCCCAATTCCAAATTTATTTCATTCCATATTACAGGCTAGCTTATTATGTGCAAGATTTATAACCTGATACCACCTGCCCCATCCCAATATTTAGAACAACTTGCACTTATATAGCATTTTGAACTTCAGAAGTCCCAAGTATTGGACAAGAGTTTATCACAAAATGTCTTGACACCAAAGAATTACTAAATGAGGACATAGGCTGGAATACAAACATAGAATCCCTACAGTGTGGAAACAGGCCCTTTGGCCCAACAAGTCCACACTGCCCCTCCAAAGAGCATCCCACCCAGACCCATCCCCCTATAACCCACCTAATCTACAGATCCCTGAACACTACGGGCAATTTAGCATGGCCAATCCACCTAGCCTGCACATCTTTGGACTGTGGGAGGAAACTGGAGCACCCAGAGGAAACCCACACGAACACGAGGAGACTCCACACAGTCGCCTGAGGGTAGAATTGAACCTGGGGTCGCTGGCACTGTGAGGCAGTAACACTAACCACTGAGCCACCGTGCCACTCCAAATACTTCTCTTCCAGTCCCTATCAAATACTCTGCCAAAATTCACTATCAAGGCCACATATCAATAAGAGACACCAGGATAAGGTGCTGAAGGTCCGTGACTAATGGTCATGAAATTTGCCTCAGTAAGAAGTCAACACCTTCAGGAGAGATGTGGCTATGAGCAATATAGTGGAAAAGAAAACACGACTACTTCATAAATATTTCACCACTGTTGTTTATAAATGAAGGTTAAAGTGGGACTGCGTGAGTATCGGAGGTAGATGTCTAAAGCTTCTCTTGGTGACAAATAATCAAAAGGACACTGTGTTAAAAATGAGACCAAAAGTGAAAAAAAAGTAACCAAACTCAGACAGTTTGTGTCCCAGAATATTAAAACAGATTGAGGAAGCACCAACCATAATTTTCCATAACATTTTTGGGAATGGAAAAAGTGTCACAGATTGGAGACTGGCAAATACTATATCTCTATTCAAGGAAAGGGCAGAGGGATAAGCCAGGAAAGTTCTGGGCAACCAGTCTTGCCTCAGTTGTGAATACATCTGGAAGGGTAGATTTTCTGATCCCATGCCAACAGTGAAGTCTTTTGCCCACTATAAGCACATAACAGACAAGTATGGATAGGAATCTGAAAAGATAAAGATAAAGAGAGAATCTTTCATCGGCGATCTCAGTTTGGTTTGTAGGTAACCAGTTCTATCACCCTAAGCATAAGGTCATTCAAAACACTGCTGTCCATATCTTAACTCACACCTAGTTCCATTCAACTCTCACCCCGGATCTTTTAACCTACATTGGCTCTGGGCCAAACAATGCCTTGACTTTGAAATTCTTCTGCTTTGAAGCTTTTCCATGAGATGTCTTATCTCTATCTCTGTAATTTTTCTTGCTGCATCAACCCATGCTGTTCATTGTCACCCTTAACTTCTACGACTCCAACACCCCAAGCCTCCTCACTTGCTGCCTCTCCTGCCCTGTTCCCAAAAACCTCTTCCTGCTCCCCATCTTGCTCACTTGTTCATGGGGAGTGATGGGCACTGGGGGAGCATGACGGTGAGTGGGAGAGAGGCAATGAGGTGTTAGGAGTGGGATAGTTAGTGAGGTGGATTTTAACCATGAGAGCCGCAATCCTTAACAACAAAAGTACCAGTGAAGTCCCATGACACTTGCCCATTGGAGAAAAATTGTGAAAATAGCACAGTCTTTTTGGTGCTGCTCCTGTTAAAATCTCTTTGCATTGCTCAGTATTGTAGATGGTCCTATTATTGGATGCTGGCAGCTACCTGTGTGGCACTGGCACTGATGTCACATGCACTGCGAGCGCATGAGCAGTGAGTATGTATATTTTCCGAAGCAGGATCCCGACCCGAAACGTCAGCTTTCCTGCTCCCCTGATGCTGCCTGGCCTGCTGTGTTCCTCCAGCTCCACGCCGTGTTATCTCTGACTCCAGCATCAGCAGTCCTTACTATTTCTGACTATACCCCTGTAGTTGTGATAGCAGCAAACACAGCCTTACTCCACTTCAGGGAGTGAGGCTCAGTAAAATCCAAGCGGTTCACTCTAGTTTTGCTCTTCAAACTGTTGCCTGACCTGCTGAGTATTTTCAGCACTGTGTACTTTTATTTAGCATTACAAATGAAGCTCAGCAATACTGAGAACACATCTTTCAAATGAGGGGAAATTTTTGTCTTGCTCCTTTTCACTCACAGAGGCTGGCTTCGGGTAACATTTGACACAATCAGGAAAGTGATAACGTGTGCAAAGGGAGCACTGCAAAATAAGAAATAAAGGTCAGAGACATCACATTGTTCTGGTGAGTTATCAACAGTGAAGAATTCTCATTGTTTCACAATTAACATTACTGTAAATTAGCCAGTACTCACCTAAATGATATGTTCTCTGACCAGGGTGGCTGCTGACTAACATTAACATCAGCATCAAAGGAGAAATGATCTTGACACCTCTCTTATAGAAACCTGCCAGCAGTGAATCAGGGCATGTAGTTAAGAGCTGATTTCTGTTGGGTGGGCAGTGACCCATTTTCACTTCAATCTTGTATTATGTCTTTGTTCCTGGATCTTAGGTCTCCAATTTCCCTTTTGACATTTCAAGGCTTTCTGTTTTGTTTGCCGAAGACGGGGAGCAACAGGAAGTTGCTAATTGGGATGATAATCACATGCCAGCGTCAAATGTGGAGGTGGATAATGGATGCTGTTTACTCTAACTGGCTGGCAGGCCAATCAGTCACATTCAGTGACCAGCAATGATGTTCAAATGAAAATACACTGCCTCATGCGGAGGTGCACAGTACAAATAAACAGTGTGCTCAATCCAAGGGCATTTGAGTGATATTTCCTGTTGTGCAAGCTAAGTAAGCTTCAAAAAATTCTTATTGTTTCAGATGAACGTAATGTTGCCTATTTCGGAGTTACACAGAAAAAAAGTGACTTGAGTGGTGATAGCTGTGGTGAAATTTCCTGGGGGCTCTTGTAGTGCTGTGGTAGCGTCGCTTCCTCTGTGAGAGACCCGGGTTCAGGTCCCACCTGCTCCAGAGGTGTTAATAACAATGCTGAACAGGTTGATTAGAAAAATATGTTAAATAAAAAAATTTAAGAATTCCTCGAGGTTTTTGTGGTGCAGTGATAGTGTCCCTGCCTGCAAAGCCAAGAGACCCAGGTTGAAGTCCCACCTACTCCAGAGCTGTGTAATAACATCTCTGAATGGGTTGATTTAAAAAAAGAGTAAGATTTTCTGACGCGTCTAAGTATTCTACATGCAAAATAGATCAATTCCTTTACTGGCAAAACATTAAATTGGGCAGTTACAGAGGTCACTGTAAAGGTCAGAAGGCACCCAAACTGAGCTGAGTGAGGTGGTCTTGGTTAGGCAAACATTTCAAACACTAGACATAGCCTCATATGGAGACAGGAACCCCAAACCCCACTATAAGTGATTTAAGTTGTAAAGTGTATGTGTGAATGTAGGTTAGATGGTAGAACCAACTTCAACTGTGATATCATACACTCAAAAAATACAGCACTATTCTCTGTGTAAACTCATATATGAAAGTCGATGTCACCATCGTTCCAAGGGTCATAGGCTGCTTTCCCGACTGCAGGCCATTGATGGTGAGCTTAATCTGAGAGGCACCATACCTCAGGCAAGGGGTGAGGCAGAGAAGGTGGTGCCTTCACGCTGATCTCAGCTGATAGGGGAAGTATCATTTGACATTGCAAATCAGCTGTCCAGCCTAATGAGCTAACCAACCTTTGAAGAATAGGATAAGGGATAGCACCCACAGACATGAATTCCCATGTGGCTTGGCTGCTAATTGGGAGAATCATAGAGGGGAAGTGATAACGATTTAATTTTAGTTTATACTTCATGCAAATACCCTAGCATATCTGGATACATATATTTCATAAATCCGTAATATATCAAAGGTCTGGAGTATAATGTACGCTTTCTCTCAGTGCAGCAGTTCCTTCCTGTAGCTCTGTTTTGTTATTTTTTTTTCCCCCATTTAACTTTTCCATTGTGCTTGCCTGCAGATTTTTTGTCAGAAGTGAACAAAATGGGGAAGGAATTGGACAGAATGTGATGGCAAAAATGCTAAGTATACCCTCCACCCCAAGGCAGCTTGGAAAATATCCTAATGTCACAGTAACCTCAGCCAATCGTTCTGATGCCTAGGCCAGTCGCCTAAAAACATAGGTTAGGCCCTACACTTTATTAATGAGATGTTGTAACTCCTGTTTTAAGGTTTCTCAGGAAAGTTGGGCTGTTTTGAGTAGGCTCTCAGTCCAGGTTCTGCTGACGTGGATGTAGTCTAGCAAAAGGTCACCATTGAAAACCTGCATAAACAATTTTTCTGAAGAAAAGAGCCAGGAGGAGGAGGATTTTTCCTCCCCCCTTCCTGACATGATGCCAACCTTCCCTCTTTTATCCCAATTAGAATCTGGCAAGGCTTCAGCCAATGAAGGCAAACTGCCCAAACTTCAGTCCTGCTGAAGGGTGGATTGACTGTGGAGGCGTGATCAGTATTGGCAGCTTGTCTGGAATACTTCAAATAAGTCCAAGATCCAATTGCAGTCCGTTTTTGAATTGGCCACTCAGTGCAAATATTTACCCCCACAAATTTAACTCTAAATTCTCTTGTCTTAATCATATATCATTTACCTCCCATGGGACTGTTTCACTCCCGATTGTAAGTGGTTCCTGTTTTCAACAGCATTGCCCATCTAAGGAGGAAATTAGGCCTCTCTCTGAGCCTAAGTTGCTGCTGCCTTTCTGTGTCAGTGGGCTGGTTTCTCACTTTGTTCGCCTTGATGTTGGCAGCTGACCATCATACTTTCCCAGCTGACGTCTCCGCCCATCTCAAAAGTTCCTAAGGCTCTGACTTCTTCAATTGCTCTATGTTTCCATCCCCAGTCAGCAATTTTCTTTGGAAAACTCCCTTCATAGTAACTCACAGACATTAATAGCCATACTTTGTAAAAAGTGAAAAAGATGTCATAACTGGGCGTCCATTAGTGAGTGTTCCCAGTGTGGAAGTCAGACCCATGAAGCTGGGAGATCCCAAGCTCAGTCCTAAGGCTGTACTTGCTGCAAAAGGTACAGAAAAGGGACTACAATTGGCCTGGATTGAGAAAGAACAAATCATCAAGGATCCCACTCCTACCACACATATGAAATAGGTGTGGGAACTGGCCAAAGACCAACTTTGGCCCCCATAATTTAACAAATACTGTCTATATTTACAAGGGAACACTGGCCAGCTGGAATTATTATTATTACCATTTGTTTGCTCCCAAATGTTGAATCTTATCCTCAGGATGAATTTCCTGGCAGGCCCTATGATGCTGACACAGGGCCCACATCGAGGTCCTGAACTGGCCCATGTTGTTAGTGTGCTTTCTGGGGTTATAGCATCTGCATTGGCTGGCTCCAAATTCTCCAGTCTTTTATGGAAGCTGGGTGTATTCTCAAGGATAGAGGCCCAAGGAAATGTGTAGGGTGGCAGCTCCATCAGGGGAAGTGGGCAATGTTGTGACCTGCAGCCAAGTGCAAGGGCTCTCACCATGGATGCTCCCTGGGTTTCCTGCATTAAAGTTATCAAATAAATGGGCCCGAACTGGTAAGGTCTTCAAGGTAGAGAACAGATTGCTCTGCAGGTGTAGTGGAGGTTGGGATGTTTCATTCCTGTGGCCCCATACTGGCATGGAGCCTGCTCAGTTCTAATGGCCACTTGGTCTGTCTCGAGGCTGTCAGCTTGATTAAGTTGATATCCTTTGTCCATGACAGAAAGCTGAGCTTGACACCAGGAATACATCAACACCATTGCAAAATTTCCTCTAGATGGGGCCTTAATTGCATTAATTGGCTTCCCATCTCTTCATGGTGTAGGCAGACAACCTACTTACTGAGCGGCCACTACTTAGGCTCTTCAATGGCCGAATGTGTCCAGAACCATTCCAACATGACTCCCTCCTTATTTTCCCAGGCTTCTCCACCCAGCCACTTGCCTTGCCATTACAGAGACAAGGAAACTTAACCCACAGTGTTACCATCAACAATCAAGGAGATAATAATAAACAGAGGCCATAGAAATGCTCTAAGGACAACTATATATATATTTTATGTATATAAATGACTTGGATGATAATATAGATGAGTCAGTTAGTAAGTTTGCAGACGATACAAAGATCGGTGGAATTGCGGATAGTGTAGAAGGTTGTCTAAGGATACAGCGGGATATAGCTCAGTTGCAGAAAGGGGCAGAGAAATGACAAGTGGTATTTAATCCAGGTAAGTGTGAGGTGCTGTGCTTTGGGAGATCACATGTTAATGAAAAGTATACAGTTAGTGGCAGGACATCGAACAGCATTGATGTATAGAGGGATCTTCGGGTTCAAGCCCATAGCTCTCTGAAAGTGGCTGCTCAGGTAGATAGGGTGGTAAAGAAGGTATATGACATGGATTTCTGAAGAAGGGTCCAGACCCGAAACGTCAGCTTTCCTGCTCCTCTGATGCTGCTTGGCCTGCTGTGTTCATCCAGCTCTACACCTTATATGACATGCTTGACTTTATTGGTCAGGGAATTGATTACAAGAGTCAGGATGTCATATTACAGCTTTATAAGACTTTGGTTAGGCCACATTTAGAGTATTCAATTCTAGTCACCACATTTACAGAAAGGATGTGGAGGCTTTGGAGAGAGCACAAAAGAGTTTACCAAGATGCTGCATGGATTAGGTGGTATGAACTATAAGGAGAGGCTAGAAAAACTCAGGTTGTTTTATCTGGAGCGGCAGAGGCTGAGGGAAGTCTTAATAGAAGTCTGTAAAATTATGAGTTGCATAGAAAGGATTGACTGTCAGAATCTTTTTCCCAGAGCAGATACAAGGGGGCAAGCCTTTAAGGTGACAGGGGGAAAATTCAAAGGAGATGTGAGGGGCAAGTTTTTTACACAGACAGTGGTAGGAACCTGGAATGTGCTGCCAAATGTGGTGGTGGAGGCAGATATGACAGAGGCATTTAAGGGACTTTTAGATAAGCACATGAATATGCAAGGAATGGAGGGATATAGACCAAGAGCAGGCAGAAGAGGGCTGAAGGGCCAGTCCCTGTGCTGTACAGTTTTATGTTCTATTTTGTTTTGTCTCTGTAAATAAAAATCAGCCTATTAGCATTATTCATTGTGATAAAGATATGCACTATGTATATTAGGCATAGAGACTAGGATGCTACCCAAATCAATTCCCAGTCCTCATTATATTTCATGCCTTTTCCAGTAAGAAATTGAGTTCAGCTGAGGTGTCGCTATGGTCTGATGTTCAGAACCGTCCCATCAAATTCGACTGAATCTAATGCCCTCCAAACTGCTGATGTTAAAACCTTTGACATCAAGTATAAATGCATCACCAATTGGCTTGGGCACTTCCCTAGCAGTGCCATTTCCTTAAACTGTCCCCTTTCATCTCTGACTGTCATTCTTCCACCTTGCCTACTCTATAGACTTTTCTTGATTTTACCCAATGAAATTTAATGACAAGCATCCTTCAAACGCCATTCATTGGATGGGAAACATGCTAGGATTTCTGAAAGATGGTGAAGTAATGCTTCTTTTTTTTTCGTAGGCTGTGTCCGTTCTGAACAATCTAAGCTTTCATGGAGTTGAACTATAAACATGTTCTTTCACAATATAGTTAAGTTGTCATTGCACAAAAGTCAGAGTAATTCTTCACCTCACCCCCACTTGTCAAAAAGAAATCCAATAACACCTATTTATAATTTGCACGTATGTGAATCTGCTTTATAAATAATTCCTTGGTGCTTTTATGGTTAACCATTTCGATTCCAGTAGAAAGATACTTGTCTTTCTTTCTGGGATCTGTAAATTTTTTGATAAAATGTACGCTCTTCTTGTAAAAAGTGCAACAATGGTAATCCTGCTGGGTAATTGAGATTTGGAAGAATTCATAATCACTATGTTTGACATTAACTGGATTCCCAGAAGACAGAGGAGTATTGCAAAAAAGATTCTTGCTATGCTTTGATCAGTATTGTATTTCTGCACTGTTACATGAGGATAGGAATATTAAATGGAAGATGTGAGGACATAGATTACAAAACATTGAGGAAATATTTTACGCATGTCGGTATTAAGATCTTCTTATCAAAGAAAGAGGAATTAATGGCTTGTTTTTGCAGAAATAGGTGATGAGAGTAAAAGTCAGACCAGAGTAGGAATTAAGGAAATAGCCAGGAAACAAATGCTGTTATAAAACAAAAGTGTAAGTAAATGACTGCTAAAAACAAAGTTAAAGGAACAGCTATTGAAAATAAATTGTCTCTAAGGCAATGGACAAGCAGGACTAAGGTTCATTTAATCTGAATGAGTTTGTGTCCCAGCAGTCCAAGGTTAGAACTTACATTTTGTTAAAGTTTTTATTGGACTCTCAAGAATATACATACATTCACACATTTTATGAGGTTACCAGACATGTAGCTACACATTCATGCATTTATATTATGCTCTGATTGTCCATTTTAATTGTCTAGTCCTCTCAAAGGACTTGCATGGATTCTACGTTTCTAAGCAAGACTGTTATTATTTGGAAGCAATAAAGGTCAAGGAAATGATGTAGCTATTTTCTCTTGGTCTCAGGGGGAAATTAGCATTTTTGATGGTGCATAGGGCATTTATTGTATTTACTGGAATAAGCAGAGGTGATGTCTGCTGTAACTTCAGTTAGAAACCTTGGACAAGTCTGAGAATCTGGACAGAATTGATTCAAATCCAGTTAAATGCTTTCTGAAGAAGGGTCCAGACCCGAAATGTCAGCTCTCCTGCTCCTCTGATGCCGACTGGCCTGTTGTGTTCATCCAGCTTCCCACCTTGTTATCTCAGTTAAATGCTTCTTGCTTTTCTTCTGCTTCCAATGTTCTTCCATCCTCCTGAAGGCACCGATCTTCACATAATTCCCTTCAATATTTTTCCTAAATAGTTGATCTTCATGTGTGACTTTCTGTTGTGGTTCACCGGAACTCCTGGTTCCATCGTTTGCACATGTGGGAAGACGCTGCAGTACACAGCCCTTGTGAATGTGAGCAGTCTATTTGACTGTGGTAGTATCACTGCTGAATTTTATTCAGTCCTGATCCGATGTCCAGCTACTTGGACAGGATAGAAGCTGAAACAGATGTTTCTGTGACCGTCAGTGAGACATCAGAATGATGTAAAAACCAAAAGAACTGCGGATGCTGTAAATCAGGAACAAAAACAAAGTTGCTGGAAAAGCTCAGCAGGTCTGGCAGCATCTGTGGAGGAGAAAACAGAGTTAACGTTTCGGGTCTGGTGACCCTTCCTCAGAACTGATGGTGGCTGGGAAAACGTTGGTTTATATGCAGAAAATAGGGAGGTGGGTGAGGTAGGGAGTAAACGATAGGATAGAGCTCAAAGAGAGAGAAAGACAGTTGGACAGACAAAGGAATTGCTAACAATCAGGCTGGGAGGGTGAATAGTTGTTAATGGGAACTGTTAGTGGTTAACAACAGGGGGTGTGTAATGGCAGGCTATGTGGTAACAAGGCCTGGTGTGTGGGGTGGGGGCTGGGACATGGGAGAGTTATGACCCTAAAATTATTGAACTCAATATTGAGTCCGGAGGGCTGTAGGGTCCCCAAGTGGAAAATGAGGTGTTGTTCCTCCAGCTTGTGTTGGGTTTCACTGGAACACTGCAGCAAGCCAGAGACAGAAATGTTTGCCAGGGAGCAGGGTGGTGCATTGAAGTGACAGGCAACAGGTAGTTCAGGATCTTTTTTGCGAGCAAAATGTAGATGTTCTGTGAAGCGGTCGCCAATTCTACACTTCATTTCCCCAATGTAGAGGAGACCACATTGTGAGCAGCAAATACAGTAGACTAGATTCTGGGAAGTGCAGGTGAAGTGTTGCATCATCTGGAAGGTATGTTTGGGCCCTTGGGTTCTGGGGATGGAGGAGGTAAATGCGCAGGTGTTGCACCTTCACCAGTTACAGGGGGGATGGTGCCGTAGGGCTGTGGGGAGGTGTTGGGGGTGAAGGAAGTGTGGACCAGGGTGTCCCAGATGGAACGGTCCCTGCGGAAGGCAGACAAGGGAGGGAAGGGGAATATGTGTCTGGTGGTGGCATCTTGCTGGAGGTGGCGGAAATGGCGTCTGATGATCTTCTGGATGTCGATGCTGGTGGGATGGTAGGTGAGGATAAGGGGAACTCTATCGCTGTCGCAGAAGGGAAGAGAAGGGGTGAGGGCGGAAGTGCAGGAGATGGGTCAGACCTGGTTTAGGGGCCTTTCGACAACGGAGCTGGGGAATCCTTGGTTGAGGAAGAAGGTGGGCATTTCAGATGTTCGGGCCCAGTATCCAAGGGCCCAAACATACCTTCCAGATGAAGCAACACTTCACCTGCACTTCCCAGAATGTAGTCTACTGCTCTATCCTATCGTTTACTCCCGACCCCACCCACCTTCCTATTTTCTGCATATAACCGACGTTTTCCCAACCACCATCAGTTCTGAGGAAGGGTCACCAGACCCGAAACATTAACTCTGTTTTCTCCTTCACAGATGCTGCCAGACCTGTTGAGCTTTTCCAGCAACTTTGTTTTTGTTCCAACAGAATGACGTGTTGCCTCCCTGATGCCACGGTCAAGGATGTCTCAGAGAGGGTGCAGAATATTTTCAAGGAAGAGAGTGACTATCAGGTGTTGTTGTTACACATTGGTACCAATGACATAGGGAGAAAAAGGGATGAGGTTTTGAAGAGTGAAGATGGGAACTTAGGCAGGAGGTTAAAAAGTAGGTCCTCAAGGGTGGTAATATCTGGATTACTCCCGGCGCCACATGCTAAAGAGAGTAGGAAAGTAAGATAGAGCAGATGAACGCATGACTAAAAAGCCAGTGCAGGGGAAAAGGATTCACATTTTTGGATCATTGAAATCTTTTGAGGGGTAGAAGTGACCTGTCTCAGAAGGATGGGTTGCACCTAAATTGGAAGGGGTCAAACATAATGGCGAGGAGATTTGCCACAGCTACTCAGGAGGCTTTAAACTAGTTGGTGGAGGGGG
>NC_063360.1:24671728-24680547 GCF_021869965.1 Rhincodon typus | reverse complement strand
CTTTTAAAGCAAAGTCCGATTAAAAGACAATGAGAGTTTACAACACTAGACCCTCAGCTCACCTCTCCCTGCCACTGAACTCAACAATTGCAAATTTGCATACCTTGTGTTGTGAAAGCCTACTTAATAATTACTTCTACAGGACAAATGTAATCATGGATATGTTTCACAGATGGCTGCTGGAAAACGCAGGGAAGAGAATGCATGTCCGCCCGCAGGCTAACAGACCAGACTCCTGTCCACCCATTACAGCAGCTCGCCTTTGTCTAATCTTTCACCAATAGAATATGCTTCATAGGCAAGTTTAAATTCAAGATGTTATAGCCCTCAATTTCTGCCGTTGTTCAGCCAGATTTCAATTAATTATCTTGCTGACGATAATGCAGTATTTAATACAATGTAAAGTGATTGGCTCAAATTACTCCTGTCAGATTTATCGGCTACCTCGTGTAATTCTTTTGGAACTGCCTTTTATATTCGCCTTCTTTATATGGTACAACCACGAAGACAAAACTTTTAAATGAATAATTAAGTCAGAAGCTTTGGTTGCCATTTGTTTTTACTTGCAGCTTCTCTTTCTCTCTCCTGAGCCGTTAAATACAATGAATTGTTCTATACGTTTGTCCCCCTGCTGCCTCACTGGGTTGGTGCTATTATTGTTCTTTCCCTGCATTGTTTTCTGGGAGTTGTGACACATGAACAGAATGTGAATATAGCAACATAATTCAGTCGCCCAGGCCCTAAGGCTGCCAGATTCCAGGGAGCAGGATTTTTGTTTACACTATATGCATGTACAAAATCTGATCAAATGAAAACTGAGAGATTTATTGGAACGATTCTAAATCGGACATGAGAGGGTTTATGCCTATTATGTTAAGGATTAAAAGTGCTTGCATTTTTTTTTGCTTCTTACAATTATACATGTTACAGCTGTGGCTCCATTCTAATGGTTTGACCTAATTCGACCTTTGCACATTATTATTTGCAGGAGCTTGCTGTGTAGAAACTGACTGGCGTATTTCCTACATTACAACAGTGGCTACATTTCAAAACTGCTTCTTTGTCTGTTAACTACTTTGCAATGTTCTGAATATAAATTCAGTGTTTTATTTCATTATTCTATACCACATACCTCATACATTGCAAGGCACTCATTACTACCAGTGGCTAAACTGCAGTAAGAATCCATTCCTCATAAGTATTCTAAAGCCTTACAGTTCCATTTCCTTTTCTTTAAATTATCAAGTTTCTCTCTTGCTATCTTTCTACTCCTGTAAATATTGACTTTTCTTGTAAAAGTTTCCAACTTGTAAGTAGCCATCAATTATAGCTGGATTTTGCATAGCTACACTCTCAGTGTGTCCTGTGGCAGATGATGTGATCAGCATGACATGGACAACATTCATGCCACAACAGTGCCAGGTAATACCATCTCTTAAACAAAGAGAAACTAATCATCTCACCTAATGGTATTGCAACCACCAAACACCCCACCATCAACAGCACTGAACAAAGATTTACCTAGACCGGCCATATAAATACTGTGACTACAAGAGAGAACCAGGCACTGGGAATTCTATGGTAACTGACCTCCTGATTAGTTAAAGCTTGTCCACCATCTACAAGTCAAGAGTGTGATGGAATACTCTTCACTTGCCCGTATGTGTGCAGCTCCAACAAAAAAAAGCTTGTCATCACCCATGACAATGCAGCCTGTTTAACTAGAACTCTACCCTAAACATTCACTTTATCCAGCTCCCAATGCACAGTGGCAGCATCAACTAAATGGACTGCAGCAACTCATCAAGCCTCTTTCAGAAGAATCTTCCAAACTTATGGTCTTCTCCTAGGTAGAAGGTTAAAGGCAGGAGATCCATCACCTGCAAATTCCCCTTCAAATCAAACATCCATCGTGACTTGGAACTATATCCCCATTCCTTCACTGTCACTGGGTTAAAGTCCTGGAATTCCATTCGTAACAGCTTTGAGAGTGTATGTGTATCATATACCACACTGACTGTGGTAGATCAATAACTAGCTCATCAGCACTTATAAATTAGAGATTGATCATCAATGCTGACTTTACCAGCTTCACAAATAAACCCATCAGCAAATAAAAGACACATATTATAGAAATGAAACAGACTTGATGGACCTGTTGGCCTTTATTTCTCCATCAATTCTAGATGTTTGTTCGACGTAGAATAATACACCTTTTAACAGGAAACTGGTAATAATTCAAAAGAAAAAACTTTAAACGAATGTGTGTGAGGAATAGCCAGAAGAATGGGACTAAGTGGATTGCTGTGTTAGGCAATTGGCATATGAGTGGTCTCCTTTCAGATTGTAAAATCATAGGACTCATTAAAAATAGAAACACAAATCAAGAAAATTATTATCCAGTTTGCTTTAAGAGAAAATGATTTGCACTGCTCGTAAGGCTCCTAGAGTAAGTATTTCCAACCGGTTTGCACAATTCTCCTGTTTGTCCTCCAAAATCGGGCTCGCTAAAGCTGATGGACAAATCTGAGCAGTGAACGTACTATGCAACAGCATAGCTAACAGGAAGTAGAGAGTAAAAATAAATGGCCCATTTTCAGGTTGGTGAGCTGTTATTAGCGGAGTGCCACAGGGATTAGTACTGGGACATCAACTACTTGCAGTTCATATCAATGACTTGAATGAAGGAACCGAATAGTCGCTAAATTTGTTGACGACACAAACATAGATAGAAAAATGAGTTGTCAAGTGGACATAAAGATCTGAACTTTTGTAAGCATGGAGATGATCTGCAGCTTAGCCAAAACAGTCCCAGAGTCCCAATTCCAAATACAACAACAACAAAAACAAAATTGCTGGAAAAGCTCAGCAGGTCTGGCAGCATCTGAAGGAAAAAACAGAGTTAACGTTTCGGGTCTGGTGACCTTTCCTTAGAACCTTTGTTTTTGTTCCTAATTTACAGCATCTGCAGTTCTTTCGTTTTTTTTATTCCCAATTCCAAATGTTCCATACTCAAATATAGCAGTCCCCATTTTGGCTTGCAGGGGAATGGGGCACGTTGTACTTTTCACATGTTGAAGTGCCTTCAAACTGATCCATATTTTACCAGTGGGATGCCCCAAACATAACTTGTGAGCTTCATATTTTTCAGAAAAGTTTTAAGGTTGCTGCAGATATTTGGATAGGTCCAGAGACACATTTGGGAGAGGTAGGATGTCCTTTAGGAGAATACCTGTAGGGTGCCCTTTCAAAGAACCACATGCCCATTGGGATTATTAAAGGTATACACGAATGCTTGTAAATCGCATAAACCCATGATTGGAACTGTGAAACTGTCAAGGTATCTAAATCACCGAGCCGACTGTTTTACAGTCTGCTATTTCAAAAAACATAGTCCTTGCTATTTTACTCTCCCTCTTGATATAAGCCAGAGGGCTATCATTAAAAGATTTGAACTGCATGACTGATTTTACAACCTATCATTATCACTGCGGGGAACCAGCGATTTCAAGAAATCATTGGCAGCTCCAAGTGATTACAAAATCTTTTAAGTGGGGCTATAATTACAACGGCTTGTTTTCATAAGGGAATAAATTGTTGAAGGAAATAAAATGTCATAAATAGTTTTTACTAATGAAAATGTTAATATTTAAAATGGTTATTCATTATTTGACACTGGGAGTTTGTTTTTAATATCAGCACAGATACTGAAGTTTGCCAATGGCTAAGATAGCATGATGGATGTATTGGCAAAGTGTAGTTGGTGGGGTTAATGAATAGGCTTGAGTTGACACTACATTGTCATAGGGAATGTAAAAGGTTAGGGTGTTGGAGGGGCATAGATTGAAATTGAGGGAAAGAGGCTATGAGTGTGTTGGAGGGTGCGTGAGGTGATAAGGGATGGAATAATAGGGCATGGAGAGTATGTGGAAGATGATGGAGCAGGAGGGGTAGGGGTTGGAGATTTTTTTTTGTTTTCTTTTGTAGTCGTGACAAAGTGATAGAGCACAGGCCTTTGACACAGCATGCCTTCGCACCCCTGTATCTGCCTACAAACTCTTTCCCTAGCAGATGGGCTCAATTCCCATTGACACCTACACTACCATCAACATACACCTCCTCCCCCCACCCCAGCCATGCTTTGCTTGCAAGGGAAATTAAGTTTAAAAGCAGGGATGGTTTGTTACAGTTCTACAGGCCTCGGTTAGGCCACGTATGGAACACTTTGAGTTGGTTGGTTAGGTGACTGGTATGTGGTGCAGTGTGAACCCATCAATGCAGGTTCAATCCCTGTACAGTAGTGGTAGTTAATGGAGGCACTTCCTCCTCAAATTGCTCTAGATTTGTTGAATGCTGCCCCTCAAGTGATACACAATCAATTGACTCTGACTAATGGAGATGACCATGGTTTTTGTGGACAATGGCTAGTTATCTTATGGAATGCTATGTTCAGTTTTGGTCTCCTTAGTTGATAAGAGATATTAATGGAATTTGAAGCAGTTCAGATAAGGTTCACTCAACTGATTCTTGCACAAAGGAATTATGATGAATGAGAGGAAAGTTTAAGCAGGTCTGGCCTAAACCCATTTGACTTTAGAAGAAAGAGAAGTGATCTTATTGAAACATGCAAGGTCCTGAGAGGACATGGATGCTGGGAAGATATTTCACTTTGTCAAGAAACACAGTTTGAAAATTTAGAATTTTCCACTTAAGACCGAGATGAGAATTCCTTTTCTCTCAGAAGGTTGTTAGTCTGTGTGATTTCCTTTCGCAGAAAGCACTGGAGGCTCAGTGATTGAAGGCAAAGTTAGATACATTTTGATCTGCAAGACAGCCAAGAATTATGGTGAGATTATAGGAATGTAGTGTTGAGGCTTCTGAGGGAGATCGTGGCTTAGTGCTAATGTCTCTGGACATGTATTCTGGCTAATCCCATGGGTTTGCATCCCAACATGGTATAATGTTGAATTTTAAATTCTATAAAAAATCTCAAATATAAAACTAGACTAATGGCAACTGTGTAACCACTGTAAATTGTCATAAAACCCAATTTGGTTCCGTAAATGTCCTTTAGAGAAGGAAATCTGCCATCTTTACCTGATCTGGCTTCATGTGACTCCACACCACAGAAATATGAACGAATAAAACCAAACCATATCTGCAATGATCTTATCAAACACTGGAGTAGGCTCGAGGAGCCAAATAGCCTCCTCCTGCTCCTAGCTCTTCTGTTATAGTGTTCTTGCAACTATGTAGGACTCTAGAACAGAGTTTAATTCTATTCTCTCTCGTATTGATGTGCTATATTAACAGAGATTATTGGATAGATGATGAAGAGCAAGATACGCTCCTTAATCTGGTTTTGCAGAGGTAAATTTCATTAGTCTCACTTATTAACTTGATGTCAAATCTCTATGTATTCATAATGATCCCAAAACAGGAAACCGTCAGTAAATAGCCATTGAGTCTTGGTGAATACGAAAGTTGCCAGGCAAGAAATGTGCTGAGCGAAGCTGAGTCATGCCTGCAGTATCATTCTGATTAATTACATTGAGGATAAAAAGATAAGTTAACAATGTATATATGTCTTAACACTATTTATCAAGAACTCATCGCAATGTTACAAACATGAAGTATACACAGTGGAGTTACGGGCTCTTGTGGTGCCATGATAGTGTCCATACCATTGAGCCAGAAAACCTGATTTCAAGTCTAACCTGCTGCCGAGGTGTGTCATAACATATCTGGATAGCTTAATTAAAAATGAGGGGTTTATTTTGTTAGAGATAGTAGGATCTGCAGATGCTGGAGAATCTGAGATAACAAGGTGTAGAGCTGGATGAACACAGCAGGCCAAGCAGCATCAGAGGAGCAGGAAGGCTGACGTTTCGGGCCTAGACCCTTCTTCAGAAAATTATTTTGTCTGTTTTGTTTACTCTTCTCCGGAGTGTGCCGCCTTTCTCCTGGAACGTGAAGAGATCGTGAACTAGGAAGTCTTTGCATCTGAAATGAATAGGATGGGAATTTCACTCTGGACTTCAAGACTTGGATCAGGAAAAGCTTGTATGTTTATCTGCAATTGAGTATGCTACAATTGCAAGTCTTCAGCAAATTAACAAAATGCTTGAAACATTGCTACATATTTGCTGCTGAAATTGTGCTCTAGTTTTATGTACAATGGTATTTTGATAGGTTAACTCCCAGCGTGTAAAAGTCTGATTTTAATACGGGTTTGTAGCTTAGTGCTGAAGTAGAAAAATACTAAGTTGTCACACTTTTGAGACATACGTATATGAAGAATGAGCTAAATAGGTGCTATAACAAAACCCAATGAAATGTCCCTCCCTGTGAGACTAAAAGATAATGATTATCAAGCATAACAGCTGATAATTTTGTACATTTCTGCTTGGTTAATGTTCATGAAAGAGTGCCTTATCCTATGTGCAAAGCATGTCGCATAGTGACAATGTCAGTGGATTAATAATCTAGAGACTCAGGCTAATAGAATGACAGCTGGTGAAATTAAAATCCAATTAATAACATCGCTGGAACTGAAAGCTGGTGTCATGGTGACCATGAAGCTATCATTGAGTGTTATAATAAAGCTATCTGGATCATTAAAGCTTTTCAAAGGAAGAAATCTACCATCCTTATCTAGCCTGGCTTACATGTGACTCCAGACCCACGGAGATGTGCTTGTCTCTGTTGTGTGAAGTAATTGTTCCAAAAGGTCTAATGTCTGAGGCAGCACTAAGCTCCACTCAATCTGATGGCATTGTAAGGACTAGGATGCAGTAGGATAGACTTTCTCAGTAGGGCCAACGTCTGTATCCACAGATCTCTCAATACTCTTACTAACAATGCCTAACTTGCCACTGTAACTTATACCTGATTGTTATCATGCAATAAGTTACATCTCATTTAAGACAAGAGCCTCCATATTAATGCTCACTAGTGGTTTTCCTCTACCACTGTAAATTTCCGAGGCTTTTAGATAGTCAAGGAAAGAGGATTGGGGCAACAAACTACCTCAACCAAAAGATGGTCGTAGTTGGCAGCACAGCACGTACAAGTCTCTTGGACATCCTCTGAAGTGGCCTTGCAAGCCATTCAGTTAAGGCTAGGCAATAAATTCAGGCCTTGCCCGCACATTATGAAAGAATTTTTTAAAATTCAGGTAGCGGCAAGGGGTCATACTGAATTCCATAAGCTTTCAACCCGCAACTTATCGTAAGCCCATTGCTCTCAAAGGATTGAGAAAACTTTGAAAATTGGGAGTAATGTTTTAATTCTTACCAAAATGCTTTAAAGAGTGTTAATTTAAAAAATCTCCCAGATGGCTGAGAAAAAGGTCAAGAAATTTTAAGAATAGGTTGAAGAGAAAACATTAGGAATTAACTAAATAAAAAAAGACAAGGAAATCTCAGTTTTTACATGTAATGGTCCAGCACACATTTTCCTGATGGAAGCTGTATGACTCTATGACTCTAAGTGCACATTTAAAATCTGATGAAATGAGGTTGATGCTGGTAACAATTCAGGGCATGAATTCCATATCCAGATTCCCACTGCTGCCGTCATGTAAACTACTATATCAAGAGTGCCAACTCATGAGGTCAGAATTTACTATTAAAATAATGATGCGTCTAACATCACTATTATTATGTTTAAATTACACAAGTTCATTATCTCATTCACATGCCAGCACCTCCGACAATGCCACATTTGCTCAGTACTGCTCCAGGATTCCAGCCTTCTTTTTTGTGCTCAAGTTCTTCAGTTGGAGCTGAGAGGTAAGAGGGCTATCAACTTAGGCACAGTTCATATGGCAGCTGGCATTGGTTATTGTCATTTCACAAAACACATAATTAATTTCTTGAAATGTTATTTTGCAGAGAGAAGCAAGTACTCTGCTAAATGTATCCATTGCCAGTAGATTTACAATGTAAAATACCTAACTGGCTGAACATGGAAAAACATAGTTTTAACATTTATTACTTTTTGTGTAAGTGTTTTTGTTAGCAACTGCCAGTAAATTGGTATTATCCTGCTATAATAGTCTAGAAGTAATCTTACAGAAAGATACTGACGAAATTCAGGTTCACAATAATATCATATAAAACTATGGGAAACATATGACTCATACCTTCAAACTACTTGGTTGAATATTTCCACTAATGCAAGATATTTGGCACTTGTCTCAATATGTAGCAGTGTTATATTTTGTTATATATAAAAAATATATATATACTTAGACTGAAAGCAATAAAAGTGAGAACTATGCTCTTTCATTTTCAGCTAGCAAGGTACTTTTCAATGTAAATATACCTGTGGATACATTTTGCAAAGTCCTTGCTTCTTTCTGCAAAATAACGTCAAGAAATGTATTACGCATTTTGTAAATTTCGAACAGAGCACTGCAACATAAGTTATAGTGATCCTTAATGACAATAGCATCAAAGATGGCGGCAGGATAGAACGTTCCAGCCAGAGCTGCTGTGTTCCGCCCTTTCTATTTCCTGTCCTTTTTCTTCTTTTTCTGATAAACCTGATGGCAGAGTGTGGCTCCTGTGCTGGAGCTTGTCCATTCTTTCTGTGTTTTTTCTTCTCTTTTCTTGAGTTTTTTCTTAAACTTTTTAACTTTTTAAACTTACTCGGAGGAAAATGGGGGAGGTGACTCCTGGACGGGAGGCCAGAGTGAGGAGGGGAGTCCCAGACCGACGCGGGGAAGGGAGTCCCAGACCAGAGACCGACGCGGGGAGGGGAGTCCCAGACCGGAGACCGGCGTGGGGAGGGGAGTCCCAGACCGGAGACCGGCG